>NW_019641681.1:1270627-1746197 GCF_000599845.2 Trichogramma pretiosum
ATGAGAAAACATCATCTCGCATTATAGTCATATTTCATCAATCGGACTGAAAAAATGCAGCAGAGAATTTGTCGGACACTATGAGCACTTGATAATATTGGTGATTATCAATCAAATGATTGAAAAAAAAAGTATGTATTTATCAAAAAACAATAATGCTTGAGGGCAAAGGGTTTCGACGCGTCGGACCATCTCATTGCGGTAGCCCTTTCGTCGGACAAGTTATTTTTCATACATAGTTTGAAATGGAAAGGCCAAAATTATTAAATATAACTATATATTTATCAAGAAAGAGAATTGTTTGTATCTGGCATGTTTCGCACATGCGCCATTGAAAATGCAGCGGAACCAAAACTCCGTACAAGAGGTTCGTGTCGGACTCAACGAAACGAAGCCATTCCCGAAGTTACAGACATGTATTAATCACTTCACGAAATCGGCGCTGTCCCGTGGACTACTAGGCTCCAACATTTGCATGCGTTAAAAGGTATAACGCCCTTGAGGCCTGCGATCGTTGCTGGAGAGCTCGCTTAGGCAAAATTAAATCGTTCCTCGCCCCCAAGATACGTGATTATTTGCCAGGATTTAACGACTTCGAGAAGTATATGTTTTCTCGGCAGCGGCAGCAGAAATGGATTCCTCTTGCAGTTTTATTCTCAAAACTTGTGTGCTTGGAGATGAAACTTTTTTAAGCGCGCAGAAAAAGAAACTTGCGTTCGATTGTCTTGAGATTTGCCTCGGCTTCGCTCGTCTGCTTAATTATTGATAATCGCTTCTTCTTGCCTGGAAAGCAGAATCAAACATTTTCTTCCTTTTTTCCTCTCTCTTTCTCTCTCTCTCTCTCTCTTCTCTTGTCTCGACACAGAATTTTTTCACATCTTAATATATTCCATTTGTGTGTGTATATACTTGCTCCTATACTCGAGTAGAGTACAGAAAAAAAGAAAAAAAAAACACCGTGGAAGTTTTCTTTAGTCGTCGAGTCAAAGAGTACGACTCGAGTTGGCAATTTCTCCTGTTTATAAATTGTTGATTAGCACCGAGAGTATAAGCTCGGGATTCGAGTCTTTACCCGTTCGATGAGAGTGAATCTTTCTATGCCCCCTAACTCTGTATACACGTGTATATTACACTGCTCGAGCGTAAAAAAATGCGTTTTCAAGCTCGCTTGCATTTTTAAAAATTTTACTCAGGAGTCTTGTCTTTTATCTCTATTTTTTGCTCTCTGCGAGATTCCTCCTTATATAATGTTCATTCCTTCGAGCAAGTTACGTAGCTTGCATTTTCAAAGGACCCTGAATATAGTGAAGAGCTGATACGATTTAACGAAATGAACTTCATCATTTTGACATTTTACTTTGTAGTATTATGCATATTTGACAAAGGACATTTTAAAGTTGCGACAGGACAAAAACACAGATAATTTGTGACGTATCGGAAACCCTTTTCCATCCCCCTATATAAGTTTTGACTCTATATATGAAAGTTTGTTTTGCTCATATACATATAAAACGGTTATATGGCAATCGGCACTTAGTGAGTTCGGTATACACGCGCATAAAGCGAAAAAGCTCAACGATGTTCTCTTTGGGTGACATCCTGTATATATATATATATATATATATANTTCGGCTGCATGTTCCCAGTTCTGCAACTTCTTGCAAAGGGGGTTGCTGCTATTGTTGGGAGGAGCTTATCGTTTCTCGCTTTTCGTCGATGTCGTATGCCAAGCAACTGTAAGTATTCGTAAGCGTGGCACGGGGGTTTGTTTCGAGAAAAATTCTCGTCATCTATAACGCCAATCATTCGTCGAACTTAGGCCAATGAATTTTCAATTAGTTATTGTTGCGGGAAAATTTTTGGAGGAATAAATATTTCGGTTATAGTTATATAATGCAATTAAAATCAATGCTTAGCTCCGTGCTTTGTCTTATTATAAACAATTATTTTATCTTTGCCACTTGCAGATTTACAAATAAAGGCATTCGCCATCTAGTGGTGGTAAAATCAGTATTAAAACATTTATTTTCAACTAATATTTAATGTACAAGTACTTTGAATAAAATTAGGAATCGGTTACTTTAATTTTAATATCTGATCTCACGTTGCATCTTCATTAAATTTAAAGCCTTTAAGTTAAGTATGCCTTGGGTACCAAACATCATGTGGATAGTAAAATGTTCATTACTAACTAAAGAATTCTATAACTCTAGACGTTCTGTTCATAAAATTTATATTGAAAATTAAACAGTGTCTTGTAATTTTCTAAGTGTACTTTTCATCTATAACGTGTAAAAGTCCTTATGCATAGAGCGACGAGAATTTTCCTAGCTTTCGAAGCCAATTTTAGAATAAACACGAAGAATCATCGAATCTTGACCACAACGCAAACCAAAGCATTACACATTTTTCCAACCCTCAGATACATAGAATGAATGATTTTTACATACATGTTGCTCTCGAGCTAGAAGAAGGAGCAGAAAAAAACCGAATATCGCGAGCTTACCGCGTGCTTGCGGTTTTGCAACGCATATATATATTCACGGATGCACCGGCTGTGCTACTAGTACACCATTACTACTACTACCAGTACAACGTAGCTGCTACTACTAATCGCTCGTCCGCTCCGTACCGCGCGCCCGCGTTATACATATATATTCACTGCTGCAATAATTGCCTGTATGCAACTGCTGAAGGCACGACGAGTCCGCGCGCTCGTGCGTATTTATACCTATAACGTGTACCCACAAAGGGTCGTCTCTAATCTCTCCAGCTCCGTCGTGGCTCGACTCTGTTTTGCTCTCCAGTGCTCTAACGGTGCTCATTTGTGTATATATGCAGTCGTGTGTACCGCGCGCGTGCGGAGCGCTCTTTAAAGCCCGTAAAAAAGTAGCATACGTACGTAACGCATTTGGCGCCGCGCGGCAGGAACGCAATATTGCGCGGGACCTGACATAATTCTGACAGTAACTAACGACTCTTGCATGTACGCACACTATATATATACGGCGCTTCGCGTTTCATTTACTGTTGGCTTAATTCACTGGGCGTATGACGTGCAAGCTTTGCTCTTTTGGATCAACGTTAACTAGTGCGCGTATCGTCGTGGCTTCCAATGCTCAAAGTTGAAGAAATCAAAACAAAGTCATTGCTACTTTTTAAACTTCTGTAAATACCTATACTTTAACAGACAAATTAAGCTGTATTTTCAAAAATAAAAATAAAAAAATAACTGAACTGCTTGTAAAGTCGGTGGAACATTATTGAGCTTAATCAACTTTGGCTTTTTAAACGCACGACGTTCAGGAATCTTGCCTTTATACATACGCAAATAAATACATATTCGAGAGCATCGAACGACTCTACCGCGACTGAGATGACGCTCGAAGATTACATATGTATACGTATGTTGTACTTGAGTCGTGTGTACGAGACTGTGTAATTGTGATCGATTGTCACGAGTGTCTGCTCGAGTACATATACACACACATGTATGTACCACGGTGGCGGCTTGTCGTACTTGAAAGTTTATACACATAACGCGTATAAGTACCTGGTTGGGCGCGCGCGACACTGATATTCGCATATAAAACGTCATTCATATACACGAACTGCTACGAGCCGGAGTCGAGAGTGCAGCTCGCGTATATGAACAATTCTACAAAAGATCTTTAAAACTTGGGGCTAAAATCTCGATTGGAAATTTCGTCACTGGATGCGTTGATAACTTTTAATTGTGGGCTCACAGTCAGCGGAAAATTCGCGAACAACAACAATTTTGAGAGGTATTTATCTTTTGTTATTTTTGTTCTCTAGAACACCAAAAAGCTATGTAAAAATAGCTTCTTAAAAAATATAACTTTAAAAATGTTTATAGGGCATTTTTCACTCAAATTTTTAACCTCAATGATATGTAGAACTGCTCATATACACACAAATTGAAGCGTAAAGCGAGCATCTTAAATTATTTTCTGCGAAATCTATTGGGTGGAATGTATACATACAGAGAACAAAGCTATTTACGTACACAATAACGATGTATGGACACGGCCGACGGTAGAGGGAGAAAATCATCTTGTGATGTTCCGACTGATGTGTTCATTCAGTAGCGTGAAACTGAGTTCCACGTAGAGCAAGTGTTTACAAGTAATTTCTGCAAAAAAAAGAACAATTCTATACTTCAAATCGAGCTACAGTGTTAGCTATCATAGAGCAACGCTTAACCTCAAATATTTTTGCAGTCTATATAGAGAAAAATTACAGTGAATACATACTATCAAGGAAGTGATGGATAACGACAATGACGTAAATAGGTATATAATATTTTGTGCTTGCCATAATATTTTTTCAATCGAATGTTTCATCAAATTCGATTATTTTGCAGGGTGGAGGAGGAGCCTATTGATACTGGGTCCAATTCAGGTGACAATTACGTTCTCGATTTGGTGAATTCTTGCAAAGCCGAAAAATTTGAAACATTATCGTTTTTTAAATCACCGGTAAGTTTGATGATTGAAATTATCTTCTGATTTTCCTCTATCAAAAACAACTTCACAATTTCAATTTTAGGCAAATTACAGGAATAAGGTTATGGCGTTACAAGAACAGTTAAATGGAAAAATATTCGTAGATTTTGAGTGCAAATATGTTAAATCTGAACCGAAATCTCTATCGACAACTATCTGCAAAACTGAGTATAAAAGTTGCCAAGCTAATTTGAAAATAGAAAACTACAATCCCACCAATTATATGAATGGAAAAAGTCTAATAATTTAGATTAAAAAAGGATTTAACTATGATAATAATTGTCAATTGAATATGAACTTCAGTTTAAAACCGACCAAACACGAGAAGCCTAAAAGTTTTCCAAACTTAAAGCTTGAAAATGCTGGAAAAAAATCATACGAATACAAAACTTGATGACATTAGACCGAATGAATGTGGCTTGTTTTATATATCATTTTCATGCAAGAATAACCATAATAAATATACAAAAACAGTGCATGACCATAGAAAATCTTTCGAATGTGAGATTTGTCACAAATCATTTGGACTACAAAGTGACCTCATGCGTCACATAAGTGCAGTACATAATCGGAGCACACCCATTGAATGTCAGATATGCCACAAATCATTTGGACATAAAGGTTACCTTAAATCTCACATAAATACAGTTCATAATCGTAACAAACCCTTTGAATGTGCGATATGTCGCAAATCATTTTCGTGGAAGGGCTCCCTCACAAGGCATATAAGTGTAGTACATATTGGTAGCAAACCCTTTGAATGTGATATTGGTCATACATCATTTGGGATCAGAAGTACTATCAAAACTCATATAAATACGGTACATGATCATAGAAAACCCTTCGAATGTGAGATTTGTCACAAATCATTTGGACACAAATATGACTTTAAACGACACGCGAATGCAGTACATGATCGGAGCAAATCATTCGAGTGTGATATTTGTCGCATATCATTTTCAAGGAAGGACTCCCTTACAAGGCATATAAGTGCAGAAATCGACTCAAATCGCACATAAATATAGTTCATGATCATAGCAAAGCCTTCACATGTGAATTTTGTCATAAATCATTTGAGATCAGAAGTAATCTCATAACTCATATAAATACAGTACATAATCGGAGTAAACCCTTCAAGTGTAACAATTCTAAAAAATCATTTAGATACCAGAATTTACGCAAAGACAAACAATAAGAGTTCATGATCATAGTGAACCATTTAAATCTGAGATTTGTCGTAAATCATTTGCACATAATAGTAATCTCAAATCTGACATAAATAGAATACATAATCGTAGCGAATCATTGGAATGTGGTATTTTTCAGAAGCAAGGCTGCAAAGATTCCTTCAAAACTAACATAATTTAGGAAATCTTAAAAAAGTGAGTTTATTCTCCAGACATATGGACGTAATCAATTTGCAATCATTCGAGTATGTCAATGTCAATTAGAAATAAATATTTCTTAAATTTGTTAAAAAACTTGAAACTATTTTTAACTTTTATCAGTTTTAACACTGTGAAAAGTTCTATGCTATATTTGTATCTAAACTTATATGCTAGTGGCAACTGAATTTGCAGAATGCCGAGCAAATATATTTAAATATTAATATTTAAAATTTGAAAAAATCACTCGTACTCTTTAGAATATTTTAACCCCTTTATATTTTCACATTTTTTCGTTAAAATCATAAAAAATGATGAAATTTGTAGATTAATTGTTTAACATTCACCAAAAATCATACAATTTAAATATAATTTTCACTAATCCTAGTGGTTTTTTCTGGTATTCGATGTTCTAAAGCAAAAAAGAGAGTCAGAGGAAATGTTCGAATAGTTGGGATAATGTCAATCACAATATAAGTGAATACTATGGAACATATATATTATCAATGTCTTAATATTCGTTTGTAATCACTCGTTAAGTGTGAAACATTTCAATCGAAATTTCAGCCTCGAATTTTAAAACAAGATTGTTCCTACGGAATTGCTCATATACATACGAGCACTTTTTTTTGTAGTCGAATGCTAAATGGACATCTGTATGTGTCTCCCGTGAGCAGTGCTCGCTGGAGTAGACGATGTTTAAAGCAGATATTTTAATGCAAAGCACATACGCAGAGTTGAGCTATACAGCGAGAAGAGAGCATCGGTCTCTTGGGAGTGGAGAGGAAAGGTGTGTGATCCGCGCGCGCGAACGACTTTAGCACAAAGACAGAGAGAGACAGATAGAGAGAGAGAGAGAGAGAGAGGACCGGGAATCTGGGAAGATTAGACGAGTCACAGCTATCATAATCATATCTGCAGCGGGGGTTCGCATGTAAACTTTAAAATGTATATAATTCGTATACGTTGAAGCGTAAAAGTTAGACTCGAGCAAGGTATTATCATCCGAGAGCTCGCATAGGTTTTGCGAGGCAACAAAGCAAAGTCGTTTTAATTTTCAAGTATTACGATCGGCAGTGCTTGCGAAAAAGCTCATTTTAGCATTAAAGAGATCGTGTCAGTTTTCTATTGTTTTTGTTCACGAGCTACCATGAACGGAGAAAGATACTAGCTGAAAATGACAATTTCGATCTGGTCCAGAACAGAAGCTGATTTAAACGAGTTATATGAACTTGTAATTTGACTTTTATTCGTATGCAACTTAGTAGCGCGAGATCGCGTGTGCACGAGCAACAAAAACGAGATCGTCATTGGGATTATTCATACACAGTATAGAAATAAACATCAACTTTGTTTCGCGCAGCTTTTTGAGGAATGTCAAGGAAGCGATCGTCGCTAACTTGTCCACTCGCGCTCCTGCGCAAGAACTTAATTTACGAGCTGTCGTGGATGTCGCTCGCGAACGAGAAAAGTGGACAGCGACGACTCCCGGCGACAAGCATAATATGAACTTGTTTCGAATCGGCGCGTATTTTACAAAAAATCACTCAAAATCCGCATTCGTCACTATGCGAAATTATATATACGATTACTCAAGCTCGTTATCATCTCGTCCAGCGGGCGCACGTACACCTGAAAATACCTCTGACACGCTCGTTAAGGTGATACCATTTTTACGTAGATGTAGACGCGTAAAACGACTGCGTCCACTCGGGGGTCTTGGGGTAGCCGGCATTAATCCAATGTACACAAAGTTGTGTCGCAACATGGGGCTGGCATGACTGAAGGCCAACGTCGCAAAAAGAGCTGCTGCTCCACCAAAAACCACATGCGATCTTCGAGCTCACTGCTGCTGCTCCCTCGAGAAAGAAAATTTCTCGCTCTATCTCGGCAAACGAGATGTCATGGATCTTTCTCTTCACTCACCCTAACCTCCCCCGTCTCTTTCGGGCTTTTCTATTATAATCCATTGCGCGCGTCGTCACGGTGAGTTATATGCGCGATCCTCTCACACTGTATCTGTGTGTTTACTCACCATTGCTGTCGTCGTTGTCGTTGTCGTCGTCGACATCGTCGTTGATGAATTGAGTTTGTCGTGTACGCCGAGAAGCTTGTGACAACAAATTTTCACATGACTGATTTGCTCACCGCTTCGTCGTCCTAAAACTCGCGTTGCCATCACACCGCGCCGCAGACAAAACACGAACTTACTCCCCGTGTACGTGAGCATACGTTACGTATTTACGTATTTACGCGCATGCCGGCGCACTATGCACGTGTAAACAAATACTTATTACACGGGCATTATTGGATGTGTGCACAATATACGCGCAGCAGAAGGTATACAGCCTCGGATAATTGAATTAATAATATCGTTCTCGTACGCATACATGCCGTGTACAGATTTAAAAGAAAAAATTGCTCTCGTTAACCGTGTACATTATATTACAAATGCTCTGCTGCCGTGCGTACGTTATATGCTATGCATGCACTTGTGCGAGCTGTGCTTACATATTCGCGTTATACATATATACGTACATAACATCGTTGAGAGAATATATATGGAAGGATAAAGTATTCGTTTCCCTTTTCTAGTTACATCTGTGTTACGGTGATTTCCGCTGCGCGCGCTACCGCAGCTCCAAGGGCAGCACCGCACCGACGAGCTGGCTTTGTGAGAACCTATATGGTGTGTGCACTTTATGCGCCCACCTCTACAGACTGTGCTGTAGAGCAGCAGCTAAGGTAAGTGCGTATACAGTACGTATATATATGTTTATTTTACTCGAAGGAAGTCGTCATTATGTTTGTAAGCGACGTATATATCGTTAGAGTATCTCTCTCTCTCTCTTTGCATGTGCATCTATGTATTATATGCGAATAATTCGCTCCTGCAGCAAGCGAGTGCGAAGTTTTGTTTTTTTTTTTCCAAGAACCATACGCACTTATCCGCATTAATGAGTCAAAGGCCTTGCCTTCGTTTCTGCGGTAAACGTTGCATAATATTTGCATCATAATAATATTTGAAACTATCCTCTTAGATTTTTCTAATTTTATTTTTTGATTATTTTTAATTTCACTCGAACGGTTGGGAAATCAATGAATAGGGGAAAAATTGCGCAAAGGACCGCTAAACGCGCGAGCGTAACATAACAGTACAGCATTTATAACACGCTTTGACGCGCTGCAGGCTGACTGCGGAGCATGGTATCCGTAGTATAGCTGCAGCACTCGCGTATGCAAATGTGCGCGCGGCGAGTGACCTATCGACGCCGATCATCATCATCATCATCATTATCTTCGCCGCCGCCGCCGTCGCATCGTCGTCGTCACTTTGCAACGCAGAAATAATTCCCATCGATTATTTCATCCACGTTTACATGTATGTGTATGTGTGAGTGTGTGTGTCTCACACTCGCTCTCTGGCCTGCGGTAGATAACAGATCTGTTGCTCTCTCACTCGCGCGCGCGCGCGAAACGTTCAAAGGTCGCATCGGCGCGTAAAAGCTCCGTTGTTTTCGGCCCGCGGGGCCTTTGTCATTTCGCGCATCAACTATTATGGAAATGCGTTCTCTCCCTTTCACGTACACTCGCTCTAGCATCTACACACGCACACACGGCATTGAACTGGACCCCTGCAGTGCCAACAACGGCCAAAGCCCGTTATATTAGTCGAACAGGGCGCGTCGACCGGAGAGAGAGAGAGAGAGAGAGAGAGAGAGCTTTGAGAGTTAATCAGCCGCTCGTTTGGCAGCTATATAGCGTGTAGCATTTGCGCGCGAGCTAATAGAAAAAAAAAGGTAAAATAACCATTGTGTATATGTCTGTGTGTGTGTGTGTGTGTGTGTGTGTGTTTGTGTGTGCGCGCGCCTGCACAGTGCGTATGTCTGCCACAGTACGCTGGACTGGGAATGCCATTTGCTTGTTGGGAATTTACACTCCTCTGACAAGCGTCACGAAATTATCTTTGCTAGTCCTGCTTATCCTTTTAAAATATACATATCCTAGGTGTACGTACGGTCAAACGTGCAGCTTGTGTTCCTGCGACTTGTGTATCATACACACACACACACACACACACACGCACACTCTTTTACCAGCTGATAATGGATTTGTATTTTTTACGCGTCGAGGCTTTAATAATGTTCTTCGTAGGTACAATGACGCCACGTATAAAGGCTGCTATGCGGAAGAAATTACATAACAAATATACATATTGTTTGTGAAATGTGTGTCTAGCTTTCTTCCTCTCTCTCTCTCTCTCTCTCTCTCTCTCTCTCTCTCTTTCTTGAGCTGCCGAGGCCGAAAATTGTTATACTTGTTAAGCGCAATCAATTTGGCTGATGAAATGCGAAACTCTCTCGACATCGAGCGCCATTAACTAAAGAGACATGATAAATACACACGAGTTGAAACGCAATCACTCCTCGCCGCCGTCGCCGCTGCCGCAGCCGGAGCGCCTCGGCGCGCTGTTTATGTATGTATGTGTTTATGAATTTTGAGAGCAAAGCGTATGCTTGCTGTGAGAGCTTCACACACACAAGCGAGCCTCTGGGATACAGTGATTCAATTTTGCTTTGCTATATCGCGTAAGCGTGTTTCGAGTCGAAAGCTCGGAGCTTATATGTATATCGCAGAGAAATATGAAATCGATATATTAATGCAACGCAGACGAAGTAATTTGTTTCGTCTCACTGTGCGTGCTTAATTTTCTCTTAAATATTTAAGACGATAAACATCTTGTATAAAACGGAATAAGTAGACACGCATAAAAAAAATTAACGTAAGTATGTTGTAAACCTTTATAAAACAGCAATGACCATCTTCTCAACTAAGGTCTTCATACATGTTACTTTTTTTATTTGATTTTGCAGTCATACTCACTTGCGCTTCTGCTGCAGTGGAATAAGAAAAATTCTTTTGGTAGGGTCTTTTTCTCTTTTACGGATCTCACTCTTTTACTTATTCAACGAGCCTCAAAAACTTTTTTTAAAAAAAGACCATTCTTCTCCGAGCTTTCGGTCGCAAACAAACCGCAATCCAACATATAAAAATAACTGCGCATAGAGACCAGAAGAAGGTCTTCGACCTCTCTTTAAGAGAAGAAAGAAAGGGAAAACAAACTTTGCCGAGGACCGCAGAGAAAAACAGAGAAAGAGAGAGAGAAGAGGGCGAAAAAAATGAAATAAAAGCCTCCAAACGAAGAAGTAAAGATTGGAAAAAAATGAGTGGAGCCGAGGTAAAATAATATTCCGTTCCGTTCGCAGAGGCCCCCGTTCCCCCTCCCATCCCGATAGACTCGTGGGTGAATAAAGAAAACGAGATTCATGCGCAAGGCGCAACATTAACAATGCCCGTAAAAGTCGCATCGCAAATTTAATATAATACATGGGCTTGTACATCCAAACTACTGAGTCACATACAATGCATTTTTGTTAGCTGTAGATTTTATCCGATGCATCTTTTTTCATCCTTGAGATACAGTAGCGATATACATTGCTGTAGAATACCAGTTGTGCATCACTTAATAGATCTCTTCAATGCATCTATCTCTACGATGATTGCGTATAAGGAGCTTTGCTACTGATGCTACTTATAATTATAGACATCATTAGCATCATTCCGAGGTATGTAAATAGAGAGATACTTGATTAATATTATTATTTTTGAAGTTAAAGTGCCGTTCACGGTTTCGCCCACCAAACTTCGCAGCAGCGTTACAAAAGCTCTGCCACCAATTCGATGCCCCGTACTCTTCGAGCCGTTCCTCTCAGAATATTGACAGATACAGCGTAATCGACCTAAAGGTTATATTAAGGGGACACACCTGTGTTTATGCCTATAAATGAAAAACATGAAAATTAAGGATTACTATTAAAATTTTTTGTTTCTGATGTTAAAATATGTTTTTATAAGTCCTTTTACAACAAAAAATATGTCTCTAGTTCCTCTTATTATTAAAAAGCATCCAGGATTTATGTATATTGACTTGTGATTTCTAAGTCATTGACCGCATGATTTTGAATGCAATTTTTCACCAATCCTGATCCTTGGGATCTCAAAAGTTTTTTAATAAAATTCTTTTCCACTTAAGTGTAACAAAATTTAAACAAAAGGCTTGGAAAATTTTAATCATACTAAAGTACAGAAAAATGACATAAATAGCTGTTTTAATAACTCTCATTGCTATATTTGGAAAGTAGGTTAAAAAAATAACTAAATAAAAAATCTGCTACACTGGAAAAAATCGCAAGTGGAAAAAATGTTATTACAAAACTTTTAAGATCCCAAGGATCAGAATTGGTGAAAAATTGCATTCAAAATCATGCGGTGAATGACTTCGAAATCACAAGTCAATATACATGAATCCTAGATGATTTTTAGTAATAAGAGGAACTAGAGACATATTGTTTGTTGTAAAAGGACCAATAAAAACATATTTTAACATCAGAACCAAAAAATTTTACTAGTAATACTTAATTTTCATGTTTTTCATTTATAGACATAAACACAGGTGTCTCCCCTTAAATCAATTCTATAAGCAAGCTTATGTTCAATTTTTATCTAGAAGACAAACCTTTTGTACTTGTGGATTCGAATATTTATTTGAATAACACGAGTTTTATAGGTTGGTATCAATTTTTAAAAGTGTCGGTTGAAGTATTGGTTGAGTTGCCTTTATACTCTTGTTGTATTTATTTCAAGAGATGATCAAGTAAATTCATAAAAAGTAGAGAATAATACAAAAAAAGAATAATAAATTTTATTTAAAAGTAATCAATAGAGTAATCAATAAGAACTTGATTGCATGTAAATACTCAAAAGTGATTAAAATTTATTATTCGACGACTAGCTTGAACTTCGCATCGGTTCGAGTATTATAGTCTCTTACTATCTCGTATTTTGAAACATTTTTAAAATCTTCCGGCTCGAAGCACTTCGAGTACAATTTTACATAACCAGGTATTAAGTTCTTGCAGTCAGTGGTCAGGCAATAATTGCCTCGAACGTCTTCGGAAAGTTTTTTATAACCGAATTCTCTGAGCTCTAACTGGCAATTCATGTCAGAATCCAGAAATTGCTTGGCTTTTCCATCCAGACCGATCTTCACCAGATACTTGTCAGGTGAGGTCAAAACTTCTTCATCTTCGATATTGTACGAGATGTGAGTCAAAAATCCTTCACCCCTCGGCAAATTTTAGATGCTCCGATGCTGATCATAATTGAGAATATTGGCTGTAAACCAGTTGATTTCTTTATCGCCGAGCTTAAACTGCGTACATTTCATCGTTGTTTCGTTCGCTCGAGCGCATACCCCGATCAATCCGTTGGCTAAGGAGACAAATTTCAGAGAGAACACACCTTCGATATGAGTTAAGGAGGTACCTCCGCTCAAAATTTACCGAAGAGATTCGACTCAAACTTCGTACACTAATCCTTTTTAATGATACAAATGAACTTGCAAAATTGTATGCAAGTTCAGTACTTCGTTTAGAAGATATTCGTATTTCAATTTAACATTGAGTCGAATGAGAAAGTCAGTTACAAGAGAATATCTCAAAATTTACCGAAAAGATTCGAGTAAAATTTTATGTGTATCACAATTAACTACCAAAGAACGTACGGTTAAATTTTCGTAGACATTGGATACCTTTTTAATGCTCAATTAATTAATAATAATTTATTGACACTAATCTAGAGACATTTGACCAGAATTTCGCCGGCGGGAGCGGATGACATAACCTAACATTTTTGAATTTCTCAGCGAAACGCAAATATCTTATATTATTTATAACGAAGACTATAATGACCGATAATTGATAGAAATTCAAAATTAAATAAATAATGGGTTGTTTAATTCAATATAAACATTTTTTTTTATAAAATATGATTGAAAAATAACAAAATTTTATAAGTTTAAATATAAACTTCTTGAGATTAACGACACCAGCCGAGCAGTAAAAATATTGAGTTTTTCACAGTTGGTAGTTCTGCTCGGAGGTACCTCCTTAAATTTTGCCTTTGACCTGGAAGCGTGAAAAATGTCTCGTTAATTTTAATTTAAGTCACAAAATTAAAACATGTTTCTTCAATTACCGTTGGCCTGAATGTGAGCAACTTTCAACATATTTTCTATCAATTCAATAAACAAATAGCCCTTGTCCGTTGACAAAGGAATCATATTTGTTGGGTGACCAAGGTAAGTTGGACGAGTGAATCACGTATCGACTTCTGAAGCAACTCTTTCAGCATTGATCGATAATCTTTTAATGTCCGTCTTGTCTGATAACACAACTTCGTAATCATCTCCTTTTTTGAGATACCTCAGTTTGTTCCAATTTATACTCGCGACCATCTCATCTAAATCTTTCGAACGTTTGACTGTTTTTACTTCACAATTAGAAAAATCGATGATGTTGAATCGCAATTGAAATTTTTTCCATGCGGGCCATAGGTCATCGACTCGCTCGCACCAACGCACGATCGCTCGATCCTTGCTTAAAGAGTCGATAGCAAAAGAAGGTAAGATTTTGCCGCCAGACTCGGATCGTAGTACGATGTCGCACTCATCCTCTTTTGGGCTGCCTCCCCAGAAATTTTCCTGCAGTCGATGTAGAGTACATTCCCTTTCTGTCCGTTTGTAGGGCTTGTTGCATACGCCATAATAGATGGTGTCATTTTCGAAGCTACCCTCATCGAACACTTGCTCATTTTTACCAATGTCGCGTTTGAGCAGTAAACTCCGATAAGAGGCACTTGCAGGTGAAACTGAGCCAAATAAGATTATGACGTTTAGAGCCACGACGATCGAGTAAAACGTCGCAAATTTCGACATCGTCGTTGATAACATATGTCCTAATCTCAACTCCTTGCTCGCTGAAACAACACTGAGCGCTTACTTATTTTTCGTCTTGATTTTATATTCACAATAGCGCAAAAAGAATGAAACAGGTATTTTATTATAGAATTATTATAGAAGTGATTCATAAACAAAACGATTAACATTCATGACAGTTAATTTTTTTTTTATTTTTGTGTAACATAATCACGTCGATTTAAAAAAATAAAAAATCAGTCCTTTTTTCTGGTGATTTTATGCTTGGAAAAAATTTAACATAAACGACACCTATACATGTAAGCAATAATAAGCACTTAAAATGTCGGAAGGATCAGTCAAGTAGTTTTTGAATATAATGTGTATCGTCTAAAAACGTGACTTCGAGTAAAACCTGTTTAAAGTTTTTTCTCACTTTAAACTAAATTACGCAATTTTGTTGCTAATTTTATAATAATAAACAACTCGGACCATCTTCTCCTTGAAATCTCGAATAATCATGTAATTTATATTTTTCTCTTAACACGCACAAAACGACTATTCACTCGGGAATTAAGCAGCACTTCAATTCAACTGAGCTGATCAATTTTTTAGATGAACATCATTGACTAGCGAAGAAGGTAATTGTATCCCGCACCATTCATGGTGTAGTCATTTTTTCAATTCATTTTCACACTCCCGAATGAAAAGAATGTGCTTCCTCGTATATGAAAATTATATAATTTTCACTCAATTTTGCCCTTGCAATACTACTGAAAAAGTGTAATTATTATACAAAATTATTGAAATTTACACAAGTTCTCTTAGACTTGTAAGATTGAACATGCGATTCTCACCCCGAGGACTATCTTTGATCCATTCATCGCAGGTCTTGCCTCTACACGCACGTACTCGTAATTAATTCATAGCTGCCTATGTACTCTAGCACATGCAGTTGAGCCAATCTCCATTAAATCAAGGAAAGAGCCATACGCTAGCAGCGCCACTGTAATATAAATTTACACATACGACGCTAAAGCTCGAATCAATCTCTCAACAATGCTTTAGAGCTACACGATTATAATGCGCGGGACTACAGCTCGTCCTATCTGTACGGCTGCACGCTGTAATTATTGACGTTGAGAATATGGACATGAAGGATACACACAATGTGCCATGTGATCAATGTCTTTTAATGATTTTGATGCATTTTTTTGACGACTTTTAATATTAGCGAACGTAATATCCAATTATTACGGAGCTCTCTATACGGGTGACCGCTGCGCGCCAATCAACGTTATTAGCTCATTTTCCGATCGGGCCCCACGTCGTGAAATCTTTTATTTTGCCTTTATACAATTTTCGGTGGATAAGCTGATTATACGTTATAATGCGCAGGCATATTATACGTATCGATGAAAATTTCTCGTTAAACAATCGTATTAATTTTCCGCTAATTGAAGCTAACGGTTGGAGCTCGCGTTCAAACGTTGCCTCTACTGGATATCCAATATTATTAATTGGCAATTAAAATGATTTCTACTTCGTCGCTGACATGCTTATGCTTTTTTCAAATTCAAACAAATGTCCAATCGACAGGATCTTCTCGACGCGTGATACTTGCTGAGCGTATTCGCGCTTCCCTTTCGTGTACGCATGAAAAATACTAGTGTTTCTAGTGTGACTCAAAGGGTCATTCCACCTTTGAGAGAGAGAGAGAGAGAGAGAGAGAGAGAGAGACGAACCAGGAAGAGTATTTGTTTTATCCATTATTCCTCTCTGTCTCCTTCTAACTTGTCTACTTGCAAACATAAGGAAGGATCTCTACTCTTTGCTCTCGCTCATCTATGCACACACTTGAAGCAATATTATTTATTAGCTTGTCGCATTATGCATAAGCTTGGGCATGCCCAACTTCTGAATGTGCGTGTGTGTTTTTTACACGAGCTACATATGCGAAAAAGATATAAGAATAACGCGTGTCTGATAATGACTATGAGCCTATGTCTGTTCTCTCTTCTTTATGACAGTAATAGTGAGTACATAGTAAGGAAAATAACAATGATTCTTCAATTAATTTTTCAATTTATTATTTGAATTTTTAAATAAATAATTGTTCACTTTTTTGATTGAAACTTTGCATGGTTTCTTTTACAAAATTTACATGATTGATTCCACAAATAATTTAAAAATTATCTAGTTTTCACCGCATGTAAAGGCATATTAAATGTTTTAGATTTTGAAGTTTTTTTTCAATTTTTAGAGTACACGTTCTGAGAAAAGTTGTTGTGTGGAATACAGTACGTTGGAGTATAAACATGTTTTCAGCGTGATCTATTGACTGCATTTAACATTACCGGGATTACCAACATGCAATATGCACGTATTTTAATGTTTAATGGTTAATGAATAAATTAAATATTTAAAAGGACTCAAATAATCGTAATAAAAAGTCGCATGAACGTAAAGTCTAAAGTCAGTACACAGCGTTTGATAATAATTCATCATGATAGATTGATAAAAAGAATTTCGTCATCCTATTCATTTTATTATAAACTAGCGGTACCCGTCGTGGCTTCGCTCACGTTAAATTTCAAAGAGTAGGAGAATATTTATAAAAACAAAATAATATTTTAGCCTTTTTATGCAAAAAGACATTCAGGAATATGTTTAAAAAAGTGCTTGAGGGTAAGACAATTAGGAATGACAGAAGATTTGAAGTAAGCAACGTTCATCGCACGACAACAACTTTCTTTGCGTATGAAAGGGAAATTTAAACAAAGCCTTTTAACGATTAAACTGAAGAATTCTGGATCGACTTTTTTAAAAATTGTGGAATATCACCAATGAGCGATGAGCGATGAGCATTGAGTGTGAGGGTGCGATGAGAGTGGGGGAGCAGGTGAGTGTGTGCGAAGTGATAAAAAACGAAAAAAATTCAAAAGTCAAAAACAAAAAAAGAAAAATGTAATCTAAGATCGTAGAAACCTTCACAGTGGTATAGTAAATGTATGGTAAAAATTTTAAAACGATAGTACGGGTAGTTTTTAAGAACATAAAATACAAACAGACGTCGTTTCTGCTTTATATATATAGATAGTATAAGTAAATTTGTAATAAGAGTAAAAGTGAGCGGTTTTAATAAGCTTAATATATACAGCTAATAAATTCGGAAATTCAGTCTATATGGTTCTCAGTTATTTCCGAGGTAGTAGTGAGGGAGGGACTTTTACATTTTTAAATTAAAGTGCAGGGTTTTCGAGCGATGAAATGTTCCTCGCAGAAAAATGAATAAAATATAAATATTTTGTTATGTTTCAACGTGACCGCGAAAAATGTTAATAAAAACGCTAACTATCTTGTTTTTCCGTAAAGCAGCGGCAGTAACAGCTAACGCGCTGCTCGAATACTTACATCTCATAGGTAGATCATAATAAATGTATCAAAGCAAAGCGATGTATGTATAGCATAAACACATGTGCTGCTTGCGCGCTGCAGTACGCGTGTGTAGAGGTATATACGTGCGCGCGTAAAGGGTGCGGATACAAGCGCGATCTAAACGACGATCTTTTAAGCCTCTGCGAGAGAAGGAAGAGAGAGAGAGAGAGAGAGAGAAAGAGAGAGAAAGAGAGCCGGATGAAGATAACCAATCTCTCTTTTATACGCGCGAGCGGCTCTTCTTTGTCGACAGTTAGAGAGAGAGAGAGAGAGAGAAAGAGCACATAGTATAGTGTTATTGGTATCGATTAGATAGCATCTTAATTGAAAATTGGAATGGTCGCTGTCGGACACGTGTGGATTAGCGGCGCTGCTTTATATCTATATATTCGCGCGCATATAAGCGAAAAATGCGCGTAAGCACACAGCTCAAGCTCGAGCTCTGCGCGCTCGCCTCGCTTGCATGCTGCATACGTATATATGTAGAGTGCCTGCAGTCATCAGAGGGAAATCGCTGTTTCCAGATCTTGCGATGCTTCGAACGCACACTCGCACACGTGATATGTATAATGTACTCTTATACCATTGATGCGCGCAGAAAGCTGCTCTCAGAGGATGAGAGCCCTTTCTTTCTGCGCAATATCTGCATGCGTGCACATACACACACGTACAAGGTATAAAATATGAATTGGAAATTTATTACATAATAGCTTTCGCACGCATACGTATCGTGTAAGCTCGTGTTTTCTATTATAACATCCTCAAGGGCTCGCGAAAATATATGCACTAGCCCTTTTCTTGAGATGGATCGCAAAATTTACCTTCTACACGCTGCGCAAGCGACGAAAATATTTGTACGACTTCCATCGATTGGTGTTCATAATTGTACTTACAGCGTGTCGGACGGGGTGCAAATACGATCGCTGCGATATTAATATCAAGCTTCGCGCGCTACCCATGGATCCCAAAACATTTATCCGGAAAGAAAATCAATCATCTGTGTACCGGACAAAATACATATAAATAAATGCGCGCAAGCACGTGAGCCTAGCAACGGAATTTCGCGCGGTGATAAACAGCCACATAAATGCGTGCTCCTTGGTGCAATGTGTGCTACATTCAAGTACGCGCGTCTATGGCATACGCAAGACGCAGCAGTGATCGTTCAATGCAATGAAATCCAATTACACTCTGTAATCACCGACGTGCGCGGCCATTGTGCCGTTTTGTATTTGTACAAACACACTGCACGCGCCCAGTCCGACTTACAAGCTTCAACATCTTCGCGAAGCTGCATCGCCGCGGCTCGTAATGTGCACCCCTCGCTGAGATACAAGGTGTATATGGTAGCTCATATATATCGCTTATTCGCGCAGTCTGAGCAGCTCTAATACAATATTTACATACCGTACAAGGTCTATGTGGCTTGCGTACACCTATGCACACGCGCGCGATGTACAGAAGTACGCAGTCCAGCACAGTAGATAAAAGGAAGCTTTCATGCTCATAGATACGTGTGTAAGTGCACATTATGTGCTGAGCGCGTTGCGCTGCCGAGTAGTGCAAAGAAAGGCGTGTAAAGCGGTATATTTTTTACTCATATATGGTCAAATCCCAAAATAAAATGCCGTTTCGTTAACAAAAAAAGGTGAATTTTTTTTTGGGTGCCCAGCGGCCTGGACCCCCGCAAATTGTTCTTAGGGGTCCTAGGAGTGAGAAAAAACGCGTGAACGCGAAATTTGAAAATAGTTCATTATTTCGGGCACTTTTGTGTTTTAGACGCCGAAAAGTCATCTTTTCACGCAAATACGACTTATTACTCGATTTCCAAGTCGTTGAAAAAGTATGAAACTCCCAAAAAAAAAGTATCTGACTTCTGTATTCGATAGGAAATTTTCTCAACTTTCTGATGGTGGTATCAGATTTTTCGAAATATCCAATTCTCACCGAGAAAATCGTCATCAAACATTGAGGACTAAATATGTTGAAAAATTCAATGCGGAAAAATTGAACTTTTTGGTTTATTTGTGACTTTTTCTTATGAAAATTGAATATTTCGGAAAATCTGATATTACCATTGGAAATATGAGGATATTTCCTATCGTAAAAATGCTCAACACTAAGGGAAGACTTACAAGCATGTATTGAGCTATCAGCTAACAGAAGTGGACAAATACCCTGAAAAGTAACCCTGGTAGAAAATAAAGCAGCTGAAATGGTAAGATGATCAAAAACTAGTCAGTTTGACTGGGCAGTTTGTACCCATTTATTAGCGGATAAAATGGTCAGAAACTGGCCAATGAAGGCGAGATCGAATATACAGGTTAAGTATAAGTAAACATAAACACAGAGTTCGCGTTATACGTTCGCGCAATTATATCGTGTGCATAACATGGATAGACAAGAGGATTGCAAAAATAAAAAGCGTTGAAAAATTACAGAGAACTTCAACTTAAGAAAAAACTAAAATCAAAGCAATATTTTGTGTCATTTATTTCCGATCGATCTGAATACGAGATCAGTGTCGACGAAACCCCCTTTTACGACAAGTAGAAAGTTTCAGATTTTCAAATTAAAAGTTACATTATAATTGAAACTCCTTACTTTTTGTAAGAGTGGTTGATTTGATATTTATTTATAATAGCATATAACCGAGAGAGGTTAAGTAACATCTCGGAGAGCGGTCAGCTGACGACTGCACACAGCAGACTACAGCATTTTTCAACTAGTTTCAATGCCGAAAACCCCTATCCAAATTGAGCAGTTTCTGACCAGTTGGAGTGCTAATATCATGTCGTTTGAAACATGGTTTATGGGGAAGTTGGTCAGTAACTGGCCAATAAACTGACTAGTCCGATTTAATTTGAGCATAAACTGATCAGTAAATGCTGATGATTTCTACCAGGGAATTCATCACTTGCGAGAGCAAGTTTATTGCGACGCGCCATCTGGCGGCCGATTGCAAAGCCCAAAGTGCAAAGTGAAGAAAGCAAGGAACCAATAAGTCCAGATTGAATAGCTTGACTTAGTTTACTATTGAATCTTATATATTAACTAGTGATATGAGGCGCGCTCGCGCGCGCCAACTAATCCAGTGAAAATGACAAATATGAAATTGAAATAAGTGATGATTTACAAATACAAACATTTTAGCGAACGCCACATTTAAGTTTTTCCACCAAAAAAATTACATGAACGACCGACGCGAGATTCCGACCAATCAATGAGCGAGGCGCAGTTACTCCTCGACCAATGAGGTGAAGAATAAAACGACTTCACGAAAACGATTTTTTTAAGGAAGGAATAAGCCCTGGTGAAGTCGGTGTGTTCCGGTGTTAATCCGGAAGGTTACTATTCAGAAAGTTCCAGCGAAAGTTCAGGTGCACGGAGCTTTCTCAAAATTTAATTACTACTTCATAAATTTTTATAATAGTTAGTTCATTTTTACGGCCTCTTTTAAATTTACATTAAAATTAACATTTAATTTTAAATAACCTGAGCAACACTATTTTTTTCAAGTACAAACAACTAACTCAATTATTGGGGATAAAAAAATACGAATAGAGAAAAAAGGACCTACATATTTTTAAACTTTGAAAGTTCTTTTTTCCTATGGTTTAGGCATCAATGTATTTTTTTGCTTTTAGGGATACATATTGATAGACGATCGCATAGGTTTCAAGTGCGTGTCGGCGCTTTCTGCAACCTGTACCTACCGCAAGATCTATTTTGCTCTCGTATTAGCGCAAAAATGTATCATGAAGACACTGATCGTATACGGAATCAAAGGGAAAACTTCCGCAATCGAGCGTCTGCTGCGCGCAAATAGCAATTTTAAGCAAAATGAATCGCGGAAGAAGAAGAAGAAGAAGAAGAAGAGAAAGAAGAAGAAGAAAAAGAGGATGACGAAGAAGTAGCAGCAGCTCGCACAACAGCAGTACACAAGAGGAAAGAGGAGTAATACGAAGATACACATCGAAAGGAGCAGTATGTATACGGGCGGGCGCAATCACGCATAAAAGAGAGCGTTTCCTCTGGTTCTCTCTCTCCCTCTTTTTATATCTTTCCTCGCGAGTACAGAGAGAAAGAAAGAGAGAGAGAGAGAGAGAGAGAGAGAGATATGCCAGTTGGAATATATCATTGGTAAAACGTATATATATGCCCTTGCGCTTCAAGCACGACTCTTCAGAAGTATACTTATACGTATAGGAAGAGTTGCACACGCTGCGCGTTCGTGAGAAGCTTACACTTGCGGCTTATAACGCGCGTGTGGATGGATAGACCATAGACACGAGAGAAAGAGAGAACAAGGGAAAGAGCAACGAGAGAAAAGTTTGAAATTAATTTTGCAGTCGGAAATTGTCGTTACAGGTGTGTGTGCGCGCGCGCGCCTATTCTTATATGAATTTGAGCGCGATTACAGGCCGTACGTCATTCATATTCGCTTGGATTTGTAATACCCTACGCACACAACAAGAAAATCCATGAGGAGGTCATGAAAAAATCTCTATATCCTTATCATCTAACAGTGCATATACCTCGTCTCTCTATCGTCCTTATAAAGCTACGCATAAAGCTAGAAGGCAGGTTCGCACACACGAACGGCGAAAAAAGCCCGGGAAAATCAGTAACAAAAGCAGTAGTAGTAGCTGTAATTTAACGCAAAGAGCAGCAGTGGCTGAAAAATATATAGTTAAAAGATCAAGAGATCAACTGTCCCTCGCATGGGTTAGACGGCAGGCCTGTTTATGTATAATAACTTGCCACTGCGAAGCTCACGGAGCCGGCTCACAAGCTCATGGATGCCTTTAAAACCGCTAAAGCTACATAATAGTATTATTTTTTGCCCGCACGAAAGCATACTTTATAACATATTATATATGTTATTACTTTCTCTCTCTCCCTCTGCCTTTTCTCTCTCGCGTGGAGCTCTATTATGGATGCTCTTTCTTGTATAGCGTGTGAGCTTGTACGAGCGTCTCGTATATTAAACCTTTACCGTTACTACTCGGCCAAGCGGCCAATTCTTCTTCCGATGTTCACTGCCACCGCCGCTGCTGCTGCTACTGGACATATTTTCGCCGTTTTCATAATGTAATGTGCCCACGCGGATTTGAGCTTTTGTACATAGTTGCGCGTGCAGTATACATAAACATAGAAATGACAGATTTTTTCTTCTTTTCAAAGTACAACTTAACGCCCCCGAGCAATAAGTATCAATTTCGTCGCGCGAAAGCTCTATTCGTCTTCGTTCCAGTTGCTCTTTCTTTCTCTCTCTCTCTCTCTCTCTCTCTCTCTTTCTCTCTCTCTCTCTTCCCTTTCCTCTTGTCGTCGTCGTTTTCTTTTGTGTTGCATCTTATATACACCTCGTGGAAAAATTTTTTTTCACTTTTACGTGCACACGCACTTCTGTGTATACGGGTATGTGTGTGCGTGTGACGAATTGCGCATTTGTTATAATAGTGCAGCGCTGCGCTTGCGAAGTAAAGAAAAGATGTATTATATGTGTGCGCGCACTAACGCACATACACACAGGTAAAAGAGAGAGAGGATAGTAATATAAGAGTTTATCTTACATGATTGAATACAGCCGCGCTCGCTCGCGGAGAGTTGAATATATATCCGCCACGTGTATAAGCGCATCTTTTATGATGTTGTGTCTTATAACGCTGCTCTCTCTCTCTTTCTCTCTATGCGCACAAGCGCATATAAAATATTATTACGTATTATGTAAGGTGAAGGATACAGGCGGATACACGTATACTGATAAATTTATAAGCGACCACCTTTTTTTATACCTTATTCTCTCTTCTCTCTCTGTCTTTCTCTTTCGAAAGCTTTTATTTCGCGGGTAATGCTAGCTTCTACGTGTGACGTATATACACACACAGCAGCGCTTCAAACTGCTGGAACAAAGATCCCTGCTCGCGATATATCGATTTAATTGAAATTGAATACATGGAATCAAGCTTTTCCTTCTCGCGTTCAAAAGTTGCTATGATAATGGCACGGAAAAATGTTTTTCTCGATGATACCGATGAAATTCACTGTCGCTCTCCAGGCCATTACGCGCCTATTCATAATAATTACGGTAACAATATATCTTTCAAGCTCTCGTGGGGTGTGAGTGAAACTGGAAAAAAGTAAAGTACAGAAAGAAAGAGAGAGAAGGAGAAAAATCAATGGGAGTGTAAGGATGCATCAGTCAGAGCGCGCGAGAGATTGAAAAGCTCGGGCTTGTATGTATACGCAGAGGCATATCATGCGAATGCTATAGAGAGAAAATCGAGGAAACGCTATTGTCTCGGAGGTGCGCGTCGTTATGCATCATGTGTACAGCGGTTAAAAGAGAGAAAGAGAACAAAACCAGACGGGCGCGTTCGCCTTATATATATCGTGGCTGCTAAAAAACTTGATTAATTACTCCCACCACGTGGAGCGGCGCGAAGCTCTGTACAGGCGCTGATCATCATGCGAACTTGGTCCCTTTTGTGCAGATCTTATACAACCGTGCGTGCATACGTATATCTGTGTGAGAATAATATGGTACACATTTGATCGCGCTCGCAGAGAGTCGGCCCGCCCGAGGCGCCGACGTTTCCGCATATAGAGGCCCTGGCTTAAAGAAACACGCAGACATAGGCTTCAACAGCAGGAACAGCAGCAGCGAGCTTTATGGATCCTGACTCTAATAGACATCATGCTGCTTCTGCAAACGTATATAATACATAGTAATGTATGGAAAGACGAGGCTCTGTATAGTTGTTGTGAATTGCCGCAAAATGTATACCTCTAAATTGGCGGAATTTTTTTCCTTTCCCTTTTCTTCTTCGTCTTCTTTTTTTTAGTGGAATGCAGTATAATGAAAAACAAGCCAGCCTCTTTCGTGCCTCGAAAAAGTCGGAAAATTAGCCGAGGTCCCGTCGCTGGCTTTGTTTTTTTTCCCGGGGTTTATTTTACACGTTACAGAGCCCCCGGGCGGGCACAATGTAATACCCAAGATCCTTTGATTCCATATAATATACATTCATAATATTCATACGCAGAGAGCAGTAGCAGCGAGCGGGAAATAAAACGCTGAAGATTACTTACGTTTCATTCGAAAAATAAAAAAGAGTGGACTCTCTCCGCGGAAAGAGAGAGACAGTAAAAATTACCGCGCGCGCGAAAACCGAACAACGGTTCAATTTTCGAGTTCTGCGAAAAACGTCCACATACGTGTACGGAGCTTTAGACTTTAGACTTATAGCAGCAACAGCAGCAGCTCTTTGTGAACGCTCACATGCTGCTGCTGTACGAAACGAGCTTGAAAAGCGATAAATCAGTAAACTCAATGTATATATAGACAAAGACGGGCGGCCACTGCACTGCTGCAGCGAATTGTCGTTGCGTCACAGTCGCGCGTGCAATCGATGCAAAAATGCATAACTGCCTACTGTCTCTCTCTTTCTCTCTCTTTGGCTGCTAGCAATATATATAAATACCCGACGACCATGAACTCACCATGCGAGCGAACGAACGAACGAGCGAGCGAGTGACAGAACGTGTGCGATGCAGAGCGCAAATTTTTCGTTTGTATTTATATGTCTTTTGTTTTGTCGCGCGCTGCAGCGCGACGAAAGACAAGTAGTCGGCTCGCACTCCTCTCAGTATACGGGGCTCTGCGGCCGCTGCCGCGCGCGCTTCGTTCGCAAAAAAGCAAAGTCGAGATTTTTCCTTCCTTTTTTTTCTTTCCTCTCCGGGTGCAAGTATACATAAGAAAGGAAAAAAATGCACACGCGGCAGGAAAAAAGAGTACGTATGTATATAAGAGTGAAAAGACTCTCTTTATACGCGATGAGTCAGTGTGTGTGAGAAAGAGAAAAAAGAGAAAAAAGTCTGTCGTCAACGACGACGCTTCCTATATACGTGTGTAGTACACCTCTATTCTTTTGGCCAGGATGCGAACGACGAGCGAGGAGGCGGCGGTGGCGGTGCTAGTGTTCCGAGAAGGGCCGTATACGTCGGCAAATATTCCAATGATGAATTCCTCGCTCGCTCGCGCGCACATGAGGACGCGTCGAGCGAAAAGAGAGAAAACTTGCGCGTGAGTTGATTCCGAAATTACTTTTTTTTCTTATCGCACGCGTTGGGCGTTATATTCGTTTGATTAAATGGCCATTGCGTGAAGACGAAAGGAGAGAGAGAGAGAGAGAGAGGGAGGAGAGAATTTTCCACTGAGCAACGTTCGTGTAACTATGCGGAAAAGAGCCCCGAGTGCGTGTGCGTGAATAGGTAATGCACCTCGGCAGTCGTATAATCGGAAGATTTTCATGTTCGCTCAACGAACGGACATCTGCCATGGACACCGCTGTATGGATACCAGTATAGATCGATGCTCTTTACGAAGAGTAGGACGTTCATAGATATTAATTTCAATGGAAAAGTGCTACCTTTCGTCAAAAAACGTCGATTTACAGTAACTATTAGGTCATACATGTATAATTACTTATAATTCTGCCTCCAAAGAAGCAAAGGGAGAGAGACATCTATTTAATCGTGTACCTTCCTGGGAGGAATGAGGGTGGAAGTTATTTATGTCTATTCAACCCCAAAATAATAACTGGCTAAGATGCATTATGCTCTTAGCATATTATATTGTTCATGTAAATTTGATATCAATAATGTATAAAGTAATACTATGTTCCCCACGAAGAGTAACATTCCTCCATTTACTTTAATACGTAAACGTGCTACTCATAGTGGACAACATTGAATAATGATTCTGAACGAAATGTTGTTTTCTCATTCAAAGGTCAAATTTAAATATTATGTTCGAGTAAGGGATTAGTGATTTTTTATTATTATTATTATTATGTTAAAAAGACTATTGTATTTTTAAGAAAAAACTATTTGCCAATAAAATGACAGCCATTTTCAAAATCAAAATTATCTCATCGATGAATCGTTAAATGATTGAAATGATTTAATTAATGATATGAAACACCATCAACAATTTTTCTTTAAGTCTTTTCTTCTTTTGTATGTAGTGGCGCATAACTGCCCTGATTTTCCACGTATTGGTTTTTCAATTTTCGTTGAAGTGGACAATCATTATTCATAATATATCATTCTGAAATAGATTTTTCGTTTTTATTTAACAACTTACACAAATTAATCGTTTAGACGGAGATTGAACGTGGTAACATTTTTTCACCCAAAATACTTTATATATTATGTAATGTTTCTAGATAATTTGAGTAAATATTTTCCCAAATTCTTTGGTGAGTTAAAATCAAGTTCATTGATATTTGAATTCGGTGGTGCGAAAATCTCGCACTTGTGCATGTTCGATCGATTCAGAGTCGCGTATCATCAAGAGCTTATCAAGCTATAGGAACCAAGTAGCAAAAAAATGACACGGGAATTAGTAATTAGCATTAGTGATTGGTGAAAACACAACGATGGCTGTGTGCAAAAGTATAATAATAGTCAAACGTCCGAGATTCAGGTAATGGTCATTCGATTCACACTCATTTCAGCACATTTTTTATTGAAATTTTAGAAAAAGATATATGCATGAGTATGTATATTTATACAATTGTCAATAATTTCTTTCGGCACTAATTGCACGCGTAATTTTTCCGACCTTCGTGCACTGCTTTTTAATGAGTAAATAAATTCGATTTCTGGCCAAATTTCTTCTCGCGCTTATCGCATGCATAATTTTTGCAGCCTTCATGAACCACCGTTTGGTGAGTAAGCAGAGGCCCTTTTTGTCCAAATTTACTTCGTGTACTGTCTTTTGGTGTATGATCAGTACCGATTTTTGTCCAAATTTCTGCTCGCAACTATCGCATGCGTAATTTTTGCGGCCTTCGTGGACTGCCCTGTGGTGAACGAGCAGATGCCCTTTTTGTTCAAATTTACTTTTGCAATTATCGCATGCACGATTGCGACTTTCATGCATCGTCTTCTGGTGGATGAGCAAATTTCTTCTCGCACTTGTCACATGCGAAATCTGTTTTTATATTGTGAATTGTGTCACGGTTTGTTATCATGCTTGATTCCAATGTAAATGACTCCTGACAAATATCGCAAAATTTTTTTTTGGTCTCCGAAACAACAATGTCGTCTTATAATTTTATTACGTAGAATACGTGATCGCGAAAAATATGACGTAAATCTGATAACTAATTTTTTCTTTTACATCCATAATTTGCAAGAGAGGAGAAATTTTGTTAGCTGCACCGCATCGCATCTAAGCTAAGCATTAAGAAAACCTAACGACCTGACTTGCTATGCGGAGCCTGACATGCACCTATGGATATCAAAAATTAAGATTATGGAAGGAATATGAGCCCGATCGACTTTGTGGTAAGTACATTATAAAATGAGCTTTCGTGATTTTACATTTTGTTCAAGCAATCGCTTGTATTCCAAAACTTGTCATTTTTCTCAAAACTAGTTTCAATGTATCAAAATCGAATTGCATTAAAAATGTCTTTCATTCATAAATAGCTACATTTTTCACGTGCAAACTACGAAAATGAAAGAAAATTGATAAAACAAATAAAAGTAGAAAAATGGCTTGCAGAACACTGTCATGTACTTGAAATTCGTTGCTTCGCTATGCGTACGTATCTGTTCGGTTTTTTTTCTCTCAGCCTTTATTTTGCCTGCTTCGCGAAAGCTCGTGCGCGCACAGCATGAATATATAACTCGTCGCAATTCGTATGCATGCGTATACGCGTGTACGCCATTATGCTGCGCTCTCAGTTTGCATGTATAAAACTTATACACGGGATATACTCATATGTACGGAGAGCGATGGGCCGATGAAAGTTGATGGAACTCTACACGTGCTGTGCGCAGCATTCGACTCTGCAGAATTCATGCTGCGTTCGACGGCCCTTTTTTTATCTGACACGCCCGCACGGGTTATAAGTACCAGGAGAAAGACAAATTATACGAAAGAGCCGATATGAATTACATCGTAAAACGTACTTTTTGTGCACTTCGCAATTAGGATAGGATGAAAAATTGAACGATCTAATCAAGATGACACGCTTTGTTTATAATTAATACTGAGCCTTGAGAACTCATTTTTTTCTTTGACTTTGAAAATTTTTTTAAAACTCAATTTTTTTATTTTTGACTTTCTATTTAATTCTATAAAATTGTTCTTTATCGACATTGACGATTAACATCACTCATCTCCGAGATAACTTTAAGAAATGCGGCCTAGTAACTAAAGCCTCAAGCTGGAAGGCGTAAGCAAGGTAGTTATAATCAATTAATCGTGTATACGTATACGAGTACTTCTATACACGGTGGGGGATTGGAAAAAGTGACAGCTCCATACAAACTTTTGTTTGTTGCTCATGCAATTCGACAAATTTTAACAAGATTTTCGATTAATAATCAGAAAAAGGTAAACTAATTACGAGAGATTTTACTAATTTTGAATTAGAAATTTAGAAAACGTATCGATCATGAAAATTAAAAAATACATTCATGTAAGTATCCATACATATTTACAATTGTCAATCAAAATTTCTTCTCGCAATAGTTGCATACTTAATATTTGCAACCTTCGTAGATTGTCTTTTGCTGGGAGAAAACATGATGCCCCTTTGGTCAAAATTTGTTCCGGCACATGTCGCGTGAGTATTCTTTGCGACCATCGTGTACTGTATTTTGGTGTCTAATAAATTTCGATTTTTCTCCAAATGTACACTAAAAAGTTTTCATTTTAATTCAAAAATTTGCCGCCCCACGCCATAGCGTGATTGACGTGCTCCATGAACCGCTACTGGATGCACAATTGTGGTATCTTAGACAAGTAATCAATTTGAGGGGGCTCAATTTCAGTTAAATGAGGCATTTTGCGTACTTCAAACGGTATCTTCAATACGGTTTACAGGACGCCAAAAAATGATAGACATTTAAAAAATAACTGCAGTCCATGTACTCGTTTAAACGATCCATTTTTTTCTCTCATCTAAGCTATTACGCTACTGTTAAGTGTGAATGACAACTCGAAGTTGGCTTAAATCTTTTATTTGACTTAAAGCTAGAAAAAATGTCCACAAAATTTTTAAGAAATCGTCTTGATACGACCAAAATTTACGGAGATAAAAGCGTTTGAAAATTTACAAAATATTAATGAAAATTATTGTTGCGTCGTGTATATTTCATGCGACGTATTGATGCGATAGAAGAATTTTACCGTTAATATTTTTTAATTAAAAAATTTCAAAAGTGAATGTTAAGTTCGTGAAATAAGTTCGTGAAATAAGTTCGTGAAAAAAATTTTAGGTTTTTATATATCCAAAAAGAAAAAAAACCGGAAGATACCATTTTGGTGATGACGATATATTCGTTAAAAATATTGGGCTCATCGTAAGTATACGATTTTATCTTGTATTTGAATATTTTTTAAATCCAAGTGATATCTGCAATTTACTTTTTGTTTAAAAACAGAGTAAGAAAGAAAGTTATACTCGTTTCAAAGTTTCGTGCGCCTTCAAGCCGTTTACCTGCTTGGCATCACTGTGTACCGAATTGCAGATACAGTATCCAATTTTACATTTGTGAAAATAACGCATGGTGATTAATAATAAAAATAAAAATAAATAGGAATAAAAGCAAATATAAAATAAAATAATACTCACAGAACTTGCACAACTAACAACCTCGTAATACTATTTTAAATGTAAGATTAAAATGCAAATGTATAGAGTTCAATTTTTGAAAATGCCCGCTTCTAATCGTGGCTCTAGCGCCATGCTCGCTTGGCCAAGTCACAAATTATCTTTCCGACACGCCGCATGAAGCCGTTGATGTGCGCAGCTCTTCCCAGCCTAGGTCTTTTTACTCGATCACCATGGCTGAACAGACGGTATGATTCTTTTATTTGTAGAAAATTAATATTTATCTATTAAATCTTGTTTTCGTAGTGAATATACGATAATGTTTAAGTTTTGCAAGTGTAAAATAAGTTCATGTGTTAAATTTGTTGAATGCAATGCTAAAAAGTTTACACTATGGCGTAGGCCAATTATTGCCACACGTGCACGTCGCGCCCGATCGTTTTAGATTAATTATTTAACAATTATGAAATGTAAATAAACAATTGTGTTCTACACTATTAATTTTTAAAATTGTAGTGGAAAATTTGTTATATTAGTCAATGTTCGGTGTCGAAAAATTGGATAACTGAATTTTTTGTATGTGTACACTGTGCACATAACCTGCAATGTTAACTGATGCATTTCAAAATCGCGGATTGCTCCTACTTTTCATTTATGAAAATTATAATTATTAGTATGACTAAAGTGAATCGAGAATAATAATCGAACGTAATCGCGCAGGTGCCTTGGAGTACTTATCCAACTATCAACTTTTCAAAATATTCTCTCTTGTAATGTTTTAAACTCTTTCTAAACTTCACATGATGATATTGACGACGGTCTTCTGAGAACATAATGAAGATAATTTAATCGTCTACTGATATATTTAAAACTTTCAATAGAATTGATAGTTTTTTATTGAAATTATTTTAATAGATAAAATGAAAAATAATCTCGCTGGTACATTCAAATACTAATAACATTGCTTTTCTTTACAGGCCAAATCGTTCTTGAAACAACCCACTGTCTTCCTTAACAAGAAGAAGGGTACCTCGAAAGGCAGATCCAAATCTCTGCGTTACACTCGCGAGGTTGGACTTGGATTCAAAACCCCAAGAGAAGTAAGCATTCATTTTATTAATATTATATTTTTGTTAACTTGTTACCAACAAATTAAATGATGATATTGACGACGGTCTTCTGAAAATAAACTGAAGATAACTTAATCGTCTACTGATTCATCTATTGATGTATTACCATTTTCAAAATATTTAGTCACATACAAATTACAATCTTTAATCATTTCAGGCCATCGAAGGCACTTATATCGATAAGAAATGCCCCTTCACTGGTGATGTATCCATCAGAGGTAGAATTCTGACTGGAACCGTCATAAAAAATAAGATGCAGAGGACCATTGTGGTTCGTCGTGATTACTTGCACTACATTCGCAAGTATAACAGATTCGAAAAGAGGCACAGAAATATGTCTGTACATTTGTCACCAGCCTTCAGGTAAATTTACAAATAATTAATCTGTCAGATATCCTCTCTAAAAGCATTTTAAATTATTTATGAACTCTATATGATGATATTGACGACGGTCTTCTGAGAACAAAATGAAGATACTTTAATCGTCTACTGATATACTTACAACTTTCAATAGAATTTATGGTTTATTATGTTTTATGTTATTTCATTTGTCTGATTGAGTTTTTTTCTTTTTCAGAGATGTTGAGATCGGTGATGTTGTTACTATTGGAGAGTGCAGACCACTCAGCAAAACTGTGCGCTTCAATGTGCTTAAAGTGTCAAAAGGCAGTGGCACAAAGAAGAGCTTCAAAAAGTTCTAAATAAATTAATTTTTACAAATTAAAACATTGGTATTTTTTATTTCAATTAGAATTTAAATGTCCCAATTTAAGTTATTTATTTCTGAATATCAAAAGTACTTTTACAGTTACTTTTACTGTTACATTTATCATGTTAAATAATATAGAACAACACAAATATTCAATTCAACTTGAAAAAATTTGTAGATAGTAAAGTATAAAAATTAATTACTCGCTAGAAATTTCTTGCATAATTTTATTTTTAAATTTTTTCAAAATATACATACAAAAATACAATACATACTTTGTCTAATTCATAAAATTTTACTACGGACAAGCCACAACAAACAGGAAGTATTAATGAGAATTATTAATACTAAAAGTATTTGCATTAATTACTATCAGGAACCCTAAGGCACATATTACTACTTGAATCAAAAATCTAGAACTGACTAACATAATATGTAATACATTGAATAGTGTGATTAATCATTAGAAATGTAACATGGTATTCCACCATAAAATTTCATAATCTTGGATCGAATTTTATAATGTACATTTCATGCTTATTATAATATCATATTTTAATATAATTTATAATTCTTGTATTACAAATCAGTCATTGAATCAAAAGACACACTGTTAACGTCTTGAAGGCTAATAACACTACATCACAATTTAACATCTTAAACCTCATAATGATTCAGGTGTAGAAGTTTCATGGTGATGTTTGGAAGAATTTTCAGCTATATACAATATATAAAAAATTGGCCCAGCAAAACCAAGGAGAAGTGAGAAACAAAGTAATTGAAACCAAGATAGCCCCCAATCTGCTCCAGAACATTTAAATGTATTTATAATATTATTACTTGTTCGGTGATTAATATTATCTGTAGATTCAATCAATGTATCTGTCTCTGTATCCTCTGAGAAATGAAATGGTTCATTACTTAGAGGTACTGATGGTTCTAGAGTTGAATTAAAAATAATTTTATTAATTTCAACTGCAGATGAAGTTGATACTGATGGTAGTGATGAAGAATTCATTATTTTGTTGTCTGGTTTTAATTCTACATGAGTATTTAAGACAGTTGAATTTAATTCCATTCCTTTATTGGGAATATTTTTACCAACAGTTTCAGTAAGAAGTGAAAAAGGTTGAACTGGAACTTTAATAGATTGTCTCGCATGAATTTCATTGTCATTGTGTATTTTGTTTATCCTCTTTAGTTCTGATACCTAAAATTAATAATTTATCTTAGTTACTACAGTGACACATACATTTTAAAGGCCTCTTCAATCAAGCTAGTACTTACTGTACATCTGTATTTAAGAGCTAATGCTTGGAGGGTATCATCAGTTTGTACTTGCACAATTATAACTTCTACTTTGCGAGGCCCAGAGGGATTTTTCCTTACTTTTAAAGGGTATATTTCTTCTTCACCTTCACTTTGATCATCTTCTGAGTGAAGATACACATAGTTGGGCGACCCTTCTTTTTGATTTACCCTTTGAAACGAGCTTTGCCTAAAAATAACAATGAAATTTAACACAATTAGGATAGACAGATTTAATCTGGATCAAAATAAAGAGAAACAATCGGATGAAAACAATAACATCCAAACGCTACAAGCTGTCAGAATCTTCATACAAAGAACCTAACCTACTCTGAAAACCTTACCTTGTTATTTTTAGTGGCTCGCCCGAGCCAGTGTACGATTTTTTCCTCATTTTTCCGATGTTTACATCGATGTTGTCCCCTAACGCGTTTGTTTAATTATTCATCAAAGGCGCAAATCCACGCACGTTGCGATACCCAATCATAGCAGCTCACTTTCTGTTACTCCTGTGGTTCACTTTCCGAGTCCTACATTATATATACGTAAACACATACACGTCTGCAGAATCAACAAGCAGACTTCCCACACTTACTGCTGCTGCTGATGTTGCGATATATGTATATAGTACACTGTGTGCGAAATTCTGCTGCTGCATGTTTTGCTGAGCAGAAACCCCACTGTTCTGTCTGCTGTAATATCTATAGATCATCTCGTTACGTTACGCTATTCATTTGTTACCATTCGCTCTCTTATTGTTGAGATGTTTCTATGATAGCTTGGCGCTCTCGCTCCCAAGTTCATTTGTTGATCTTTTCGGCATTGCGATTAGGAAATGAATTATCTTATCTGCTGGATCGAAATTTATTTTTACTTATTTAACATTCGTTTTACCTTGATGACTCGTCAATCTCGTCAATGAAATGATGAATGAAACGATGCAATGCATTTTTCGAAAATCGCATAATTCATATCGAGACTTGACCTTTTTTCTCATATTCCAAAAAAAGGGTTTGTCTCGTTGCGTAATGTCAAATATAGCAGAAACCTAAATCAAGCACACGTGCAGAGCAGATACGAATGCAGACAGCGATCTCAGAGACTCCCGCAGTTGCCCGGCTCTCCGCTCTGTCCGTGAGTCTGTCCGACAGCCGTCAGCCGCATACCTAGTCACGGCATGTGTATTATCGGTGCTTGCACATAACCTACGGCTTGTGTTCCACAAAATAAACAAATTCATCCGATCCCGAAGTGTTTCATCTTGATATTTTGAAGAAGTGAACACAGCAAATTGACATTAGCACAATGTTTCATCGATTTTGGTCATCGAACTCTCGCAACATTTCGGTATGTATATAACCCACCTACGTTGTAACATTAAGCAATAAAAAAATTTAGCAAGTTTTTACAATGTCTTTAGTCAAATTTGCGAGAGCTTTCATTTGAGTCAACTTGAAAAATTAATTTAACATAGATTTCGGACACATATCGTTCGGATCATTGTTTATTTTTTTCAATTTTACGGGTCGATTTTCGATGTGTATGCCTGAGTATGAGTGTACTGTATACTTCCAAGACAAAATGAAAAGAAACAAAGTTTTTCAGCTGTTGTCTCGAGTATGGAACGGACCCCAAAATTCCTTCACAGGCAAACAAGCAGAGGATAAAATGATGACAATATTAAGAGAAAAATTCCCAAAAGCTGAAATCATACAAGTGCAAGATGTGTCAGGTATGTTTATAAAATTAGTTTTGTAATATTACTTTATAACAGTAAAAGACTAATAATACTCTTTTTCATCAGGTGGTTGTGGAGCAATGTTTGAAATAAGCGTTATAGCACCAGAATTCAAGGGTTTGAATACTGTAAAACAGCACAGGCTAATTAATGAGGTATTTAAGTTAAATTTTACACAATACTGTAATAAAATAACCTTAGGTTTTTTTGTACTAATTAACTCAAATTATATTTTGAATTGCAGGTACTAAAAGAAGAAATTAAAGGTATGCATGGAATAAGGATACACACAAGTGTGCCTGATTCTTGAAGTTGTATTTATATAAGTTAAATTGGAAAGAATTTGTAAAAAGTGACTTCTAGTTAAAATTTTGTTATATGTTTGTTATTGTAATAAAAATAATTTGAACTAAATCAAATTACTTATCCAAAGCCAAAGTATTTCCTAGAAAACATAAAGAATGTCCCACATTCATTACATAGTAAAGTCATATGATTTAGATGAATTAAGTAATGAATATGTATTATAACAAATGATAATTACATGGTTATTTATTGGTTGAATCTATTCATGATCAACGACATCAAGGTAAAATTATAACTCTCGAATACTCCTATTCAATTTATATACAAACATTATAATAAAATAATTATTAAATGTTATTAGAGAAGAATGATTTAAAATCAATATTTACATCAGAAAGGGCACATTCGAACTAAGCTATAAGAACTTATTATGCTTTGATCATCAATCAATTAAGTTATGTGTTTCCATTAAATTTTTATGTAGCAAAAAACAATAATTTAAACCAAATTTAAAATATTTGTTTATCATCAAAGAAAGTATGGTAATTAAGATACAGTAATGAATATTCTCAGTTTGGTCATAAATCCAATGAGTAGATTATAGTTACAGTCATTTGAAGTTTTTGTTATGCAAATTGAAGTTATGCAAATACATTTGCAGGGGTAACAATAACAGATTGAAGTTAAAAAAAATGAATACTTATTTTGCTTAAAGAAAATTTTTCATTTTATAAAAGCAGACCAAATATTTTAGAAGATTAATTTTATTCAGTAACAAGCAAAAAATGTAGTTGCAGCATATTAGGGACTACTTGTGTGTATAACACTCTCATCAACAATAAAAATGGTACTCAGTTGACTGCAGATATAAATCATCTCCGATTACAAATTAAAAGGGGGTTATTTATAGGCCTGTACAAAAGTTATGATGATTGTCAAGGCTTTAAATTTTTGATTAATTATTATAATTTTCTATGGTCACTCTTATCACTAGTAAAGTTAGAAATTATATCGCATCTATAGATGTATTTTGCTTTCTTCATGAGTAAGCTTTAGAGTGGGTTCGAAATGGCACATTTTGAAATTAAATTAAATTTTTACATTATCATTAAAGCGCCTTTTGAAGATTTCAACATTTACGTTTAATATCATGAATAAAAAATATTAATATAAATATTGTGAGGTAGACACGTTTGTTTTCCCTCTTAAAAAATTTTATTTTTAAACACGAGTTGGTTAATACATAAAATCCACACTAAATCATATTGATCATTATATCTACTCCTGCTTCATAAGACATTCAGTGAAATAGGTCTGTAAGTGTGTAGTTGTTTATAGTACAACATTAGAAGTTTAAAAACAAAGTTCGTTGGAATTTTTATCTATGCTCAAGTAAAAAAAAGTTGTTAACCAGAGACAAAAGTTTTGTTCTGGCACCCACAAATGTTTAAATGAAAAATATGAACTGTATAGGCTTACGAGGAACTATTATTATCAAATGTTTTGGTCAGATTTTTAAATCAAGAACGAGACTGTTTTTTCTAGGTTCACTAAAGTTCTTTTTTTATTTATATAAAGAAACTACTTGAGTTTAGTAAAAAGTAGAGAATAGTTGAAAGTGAATGTTTTAATGATACTTTTTCCTTTAAATTAAAAAATAGAGTATTCAATACAATTTGATCACATGCAAATGCTGATAAACACAAGAGGGATATTTATCATTCTATTAACAGCGTTTTGCGGTATTGTTCACCTACTAACTCGTACTTCGAAATAGTTTTGAACTCTTCTGGGTTGAAGCACCTCGATTTCAATCTTACATAACTCGGTTCGAAGTCGTAATTATCGTAAGACACTTTGACGCAGGTGGTAGTCAGGCAATAACTGTCTCGATCTTCGGTAAGTCGAGTGAACCCTGCCTCCTTGGGTATGCTTTTACACTTCATATCGGGATCCAAGAATTGCTTGGCTTTTCCATCCAAACCAATTTTTATCAAGTACATGTCTGTTGAGTGACTATCGCCCTCGTTGTTGATGAGGTAAGTCATAAATCCTTCTCCCCCAGGTATATTGTAAATGGCTTGTTTAGACCCATAATGAGCCGGACGGAAGATTTCAGCTGAAAACCAGTTGATTTCTTTATCGCCGAGCTTGAACTGTGTGCATTTCATGATTGTTTCGTTGCGTCGAGCGCATATGCCGATCAATTCGTTTGTCATGGAGAGCAAAGGTGATTGTACATCTTCAATATGAGTTAAATTTTGTCTTTGACCTGGAAGCGTGAAAAATATTTCGTTATTTGAATTCAAGTTCCGAAGATAAATGAAAATTTTTTTCATCACTTACCGTTTGACTGAATATGAGCTACTGTAATCGCTGACTTTTCGGGCCAGGAACGAAATGGTTCTTCGATAAGCAAATATCCTTCTTTCAATGGAGTGACAATTTTTGCTTTACCGGAGGAAGTGAGTAAAGTATTGACTTTAGAAACAGTTCCTTCATTATCTATCGTTGCTGAGTAAATTGATGAACTATTATGGTCACTGGACTCGACAATAAACAGAACGTCGAAATCGTCTTCTCTTTTGAGATATCTCGGCTCGTCGAAACTATTCCCAAGAAAGCCAGCCGCGAATTGCCCATTTCTGGGGTAATAAAAATTTTGCACCAACTGGTCAAGATCTTTCGAAATTTTGGTCGTTTTGACTTTACAATTGGAAAAATCGACGATACTAAATCGCAGGTGGTACTTTTCGTACCAGTACCTCTCGGTATCCTCTAACCAATGCACGATCGCTCGATCCTTACCCAGAGGATCGATTCTAATGAGATCCATCGCAATGAAACTGCCGGACTCGGAGCGCAGCACGACGTTACACTCGTCCTCCTTCGGGCTACCTCCCGAGAAATCCGCCTGTACTCGACGCACAATGCATTCCTTCTCTGTTTGCTCGACGGCCCTGCCACAAATTCCGTAATAGACGGTGGTATTTTTTATGGCACTCTCACTGAACACTAAAAAATTTTCACCGATGTCGCCTTTGAACGAAAAACTACGATAGGCACTCGCAGGTGAAACTGAGCCGAGTAAGATTATGCCATGTAGAGCCGCGATGATCGCGAAAAACGTCGCAAGTGTCGACATCGTTGTTTATACTATACGTTTAGCTCTTGACTCGTTGCTTGGTAAAACGACACTAAGCTTTTACTTTTTTTCCTCGATTTTATATTCGTAAAAACGAAGAAAAAAATCAACGAACGAAACAATTAGCATACATAGTAGTAGTAACTAATTTTTCGCATTAATCAGCGATAGTCAATCGAGAGAAATACAGAGTTGTAAATTATGAATGTGATGTGAAAGAGAAGATACAACGTAGAGTTTATGGCTGTTGCCGGTGTTAAATCCTTGTATCGACTACTAAGATTATCTTTTGCCTTGAAATCGCGACAAATTATGAATAAATAAACCGAGCCAATAATTATTTTAAAATAAACATCATTATTTACCAGCGAAGAGGGCATTCAAATTTCGTACAAACCCATGACTGAACAAATTTTTATTTAAAAAATAATTATAATAACAACAATCCAATTTAAAATATGTTTTAAAACTTAGTAAGCAGTTTTTGAAATGAAAAAACGTAAAATTTTTTTAAAAATTTTGAGAGGTCAGGTTTTTTTCAACGATTGAGTGCTGCTAGAAAATTTTATTTTAGTCTTCGAAAAAATTCTGCGTCATATTACGCTAGTTTTTCATTTTTAAGACGTTTTGAGAATAAGAATATATTTTTGATAACAAATTCATAATGCGTGTAACAAATTTTAATTATGTATATTAAAATTAGTGTAAATTTATCCATCATTATTGCTGTCAATTTCGTCTAATGGGAAAAATTATTCAGTCATGACAATCGAACTGCGTGACCGAAAATAATATTATTTAAATTTCAATAATTTTTTGGATGTCCTCAAACCTGCGCACGATCGTTCGATCCTTACTCAATGGGTTGAAAATGTCGATGCTATTCACAATTGCAAAATCGTTGAATACATTTTCATTTTTGTCATCACTTTACGAGATCACATCTCTCTTGGCAGGAATATCAGTGTTCGTTTGCAAATTTATCAAAATTTTCACTAGTACGTGTTTAATCAATTCAGGGTTGCGTACCATAACAAGAAGTTTATCAGAAATCCAGTAGCCAAACTAAACGCGAGCTGCATGAACCAAGTTGAGAAAAAATGTACGGAGAGTATTGGTAGAACGCAAAATTTTGTCTGTTAAAAAAATAAATCATCACCTTGACAGTAAAAAAAGATGTTATGATACCTGTAGTTATCACGATATTCGTATAAACATAATCATATATTGGCACAATTCTTATTTCAATTTTATTCATAGAAAAACCTGAACTTGAACATCTATATCAATTTCTATATAAATGACATGCGGGGAATCAAATTGCGTTTGTATGCAAAAATTTCATCACATTTATCATGTAAGTTATCTTTACTACTCCAAAAGTTGTCTAATAGGTAGTTTCTGTGCATTTGATAGACTTTCTTCAGTGCCAACTTAAATTCGATGGAGTCTCATATTTATTGTCACGCTTATTGCTTTCGTTATTTTCAAAAACTTCGTGTAATGTTATTTGATGTCTGATTAAATTTGATCGAACTTCACATTTTTTCTTTTACTTATTGCCCCTGAAATCTTTGCAACCTTCCTGAATTGTCTTTAGGTGCAAAAGAAAATGATGTTCAAGTCCAAATTTTATCTCGCACTCGCCGCACATGTAACCTTTGCGACCTTCGTGAACTCTATTTTGGTGTCTAATCAGTGTCGATATTTCTCCAAATTTCTGCTAGCAATTGTCACATGCGTAATCTTTACAACCTTCATGAACTGTCTTTTGATGTTTTCTTAAGTTGCTTCGTACACAAAATGTCTCCTCGCAGTTATTGCATGTGTAATCTCTCCGACTTTCGTGGATCGTAATTTGGTGTTTATTCAAATCACTGCGAACCGCAAATTTTTTTTGCATTTTTCACATGCGTAGTCTTTACGACCTTCGTGGACTATTTTTTTGTGTTTGATCTGATTACTTCGATTCCCAAATTTCTTTTCGCACTTGTCACACGCATAATCTTTATGACCTTGTGAACTGGATTCTGGTGCTTGATTAAATCCGAATTTTTTCCCAATTCCTTCTCACAGTTATTGCATGCGTAATCTTTGCGACCTCCATGGACTGTTTTTTGGTACACACGTAAAGTCGATTTTAATCCAAATTTCTTTTCGCAATTTTCACATGCGAAATATTTGTGAACCTTGTGGACCGACTTTTGATGCAAAAGCAATTTCCATTTATTTCCAAATTTCCTCTTGCACATATCGCATGTAAAATCTTTACCACCGTCATGTACTATCCTTTGATGTCTGATCCAAGTATTTTGTCGTCCAAATTTCTTCTCGCATTTATCGCATGCGTAATCTTTCCGACTTTAATCGTGGACTGTCATTTGGTGCATTAGTAAATGATGTTTAAGTCCAAATTTTTTCTCGCATTTGTCGCATGCGAAATCTTTGCAACCATCGTAAACTGTTTTCAAGTGCAAGAATAAATGACCTTTATGGTCGAATTTCTTCCCGCAACTGTCACATGAATAAGCTCTTAAAACTTCATGAACTATCGTTAGGTGGACGAGCAAATGCGATTTTTTTCTAAACTTCTCTTCGCATTTGGTCCATGTGAAATCTTTGTGATCCTCATGGACTATATTTATGTGCAAACGCAAACTCTGTTTATTTCCGAATCTCTTCGCGCATCTTTCACATAAGTAATCTTTGAAAACTTCGTGGAATATTTTTTTGTGACTTATTAATTTGATTTATTTTCAAATTTTCTCTTGCACTTGTCGCATACAAAATCTAGCGACCTTTGTGCATTGATATCTGGTGTCTACTCAAATGACTTCGGAACTGAAATTTTTTTTCACACTTGTCGCATGCGTAATCTATCTCGTCATTATCGCGAGTTGAGTCTCGGTGTGTTATCATATTTGATTTTAGTGAAAATGTCTCCTGGTAGATATCACAAACGTATTTTTTTTCGTCGAAAACTACAGTGTCGTGTTCACTTGAACTATCTTTCTTTCTTTCTTTCTTAGACAACTTCCTTGGATTCCTTTTCTCTTTTATCCATTATGATCTTTCAATTGAATAATGAATCCCTCAATTCAGTGCTACACAAATTTAATAAGTAAAATTTATCTTCTGATATTAAGACTTCTTTCATCGGGAAAGACAACATTCAAACTAATTTGTTTTTATAATTATGATCAGTGGGTTGAGGCACTATGTTAAAATAGTTTATAATAATATTGTTTACGATTAAGTTACCTAATTATCTGTTTACATATTATAATAATATTTGACCCAGTTAAAATTTTTTTTATTAAGATTTTTTCGAGGTTTTTTTGGACTAAATTACGTACTTTATATCGCTCTATCTGTGCATTGGCAGTTATTTTATCTCTGTATTTAAAATTTTTGTCAAGAAAATCTACATATATTCAGACTCAATGTCAAACGCAGGTTACAGAATCCGATCACCTGTTGCAGTTATTTTCTACGAAAACCGTCGACTCACTTTGAGATAACAGCAATTTCCGCTACTTCTTAAACTTAATATTTTTTGATGTAATAAATAATTCTTAACTTAGAACTTAGCAATTGAAAGTCCAAGTTTTACTTCAAAAGTAAAAGCAGGTTACAAATTTAAAATATTAATATATCGTCGCTTCTGATTGATATGAAAAAATTTTCAAGTTATCACTGCTGCAGTATGCATTATAAATCGGCATTGCTGAACACAGCTGTATGTATTTTCATTCATTAAATATTACATTCTATGAAAGAATTTAATTTAAATTGGTCAGGGATAAATAACGTTTGTTTTAGAAAAAGAAATTTTTTTGCTTCGTTTTTATCAACGATTCTTTATCGATTTTACGCCACTTTCAACAAATTCACTTTAGATATTCATAATCACGGAGGAGGGGGGGGGGGGGGGGGNGGGGGGGGGGGGGGGGGGGGGGGGGGGGGCGCAATACATCAAAAAAAGTAGGTGGGATCTCGTCGCTCCATCAGATACGAAAACTCTTTGAGCCATCTGACTATAATTACTGCAGCTTCTGAGAAACGTTACTGTCGGTCCGTTAATATGACAATTCAATTCATTCTATTGCTTAGTCAATGTGGAAGATTCTATTTGGTTGTGACGATTTGAATAAATGTTTTTGTTCAAATGTCATGGCTTGTTGTGTATCTGGAAAAAGAGTATATTGATATTTGACTTTCAAATGCTCTGTTTAGATATTTGAGAACCTTTACTATCTGATAAATGAACATGATATGCATTTCATTAAATTTAAAGTCATCTTTCCATAATACGCTTATGAAATGAATTTATATAATACACTAATCAAATTAAATACTGATACACTTTCTAAATTGGTAACGTACTTAGGAAGCTGTAAAAGAAATTCGAATAAATTCATAATTCTTGTGTGAGCGTTAGGTTGCACGCTACTGAGAACTGATGCATCAAACACGTGAAAGGACAGCCCAACAAAAAATTGTATGCATTCGAGTACCCGCTTCGTTTTTCAAATTCGGGCATTATGGAATTTTCCATTTCCAACGCGTACACTGTACACCCGCCGGGTTAGATACTCGGACCTCGAAAATTTGAGATCGATTACTCGCTTCCTTCACTGCGCAGCGTCCGTCGTAAATATGTAGTCACACGCTGTTGTTTATAAACAGTGAAGGAAGCAACTAATCGATCTCAAATTTTCGAGGTCCGAGTATCTAACCCGGCGGGTGTACACGTACCCACGTGTGAGAGTTTAAATATCGGAACACGATTCAGGGCTCTACATTCATTACCATTCGAAATTTCTGACTTCTGCTAGTGAATATAAACAATAACAAAAGCGCATGCGCCTCCGTTTTCTACATATATGCATTAAAATACACGTCACACTCGCTACATGATGCAGAATATACGTATATGTATCAAATTCAGATTAACTATGTATATTATATACATGCGCACATGTACACACACGCACACGTGTCAGCGCGGACCAAAACAATAATAATAAAGCCGTGCTGCTGCAGCGCTGGTTGTTTTCATTGGGCTCCCGACGTGTCCCCGATGCGTTGTGTATATTTCAGTTCTCCCCTCTCCTCGTCCAACACGTACACGTCAGCGTACTATATAACACGACTGGCGCATGTGTATAAGTATTTGTATACAAGACGAACCAACGGAGTTTACAACGCCAACACAAGCCCGCGTGTATCAATATACGAACCCAGCACACACAGACATTCGCAAGAACGCGAGAGTGAGGCAAAGTACCGAGAGAGTGGGGATCGAGTTCACAATTCCGTATTGGATTCGTACCCTCGACCGACGCGCAAATTTCTCCTTCAGTGTCTTGCCGCTACATGCTGCAGAAACATCGGTCGGAGAGCCAGAGCTGAGAGCCCCACGCATAACAAACACACAGACATAGACACACACACACACACACACAAGCTCAACTTCTTCTTGTGTTTACGTCTCTCTCACTCTCTCCTCGACGACGCTTGCTCTGTTTTGCTCGCGAACACATCGGAGCGGGGCTTTGTTTATCCTTCCCCCTCCACCACATTCATAATAATAGTAATAATAATAATACCCGAGCAGAGCAGCAGCACAAGTCTGGCAGCTGTATCTGTGTGTGAGTGCGCGCGTTTCTCTCTCACTCTTTATCGCATACTTTACGTGCGCTGCAGTATACCTACCACGGCAGTAGTAGTGTTATTGTGTGCTAGCCAGAGGCACAGGCTGCAGCAGCGAATTGCGCAACATACACAGACACCTATATACACTACATTCAGGTGTTAGTAAAGAGCAGCAGCATCGCACGGCCAAAACAATCGACGACGCATCGCGTGTAAACAAATTGTCGTTGTTTTCGTCTCCCATCCGTGTGTCTCTGTGTGTACGGCGGCGGCTCTGTTTATTATGTGCAGCGCCCGTCAATCGCGCCAGTCGAAGTGAGAATTCGTCGCATCGAGGACGTGCGCTCACGATTCGAGATTGATCATCATCATCATCACAATCGTCGTCATTGTAGCTAGAGCTGCGCTCCGTTGTACCGCACTGAGCCGTGAGAGAAAGAGAGGAACTTCTCTCGCGTTCGTGTGTGTATGTGAGTGGTAGTGGTGGTGGTGGTGGTGGTGGTAGTGGCGATAGTGAGTGTGCGTGTCTGGCGCTCGTAGCTCGAAAGAGAGAGAGAGAGAAAGAGAGATATCGCCATTGAAGCTGGCACTGCACACATATACACTGACTCACGGGCGGGAGTAATACTACGTACGACAGCGCACTGGTGTCGTCCAAGCGTACGCGACGTAAACACACCAGTACTACTACAGCCGCCGCTGTGACTACTACTCAGTCCACCAACTACTACTACGCTTACGCGCGTCGCAGTATTCCATAATAACAACACAAGAAGTAATTATGCCGAGTGCTGACGAGTCCAACAGCAGCCCTTCGTACTTGATCGAGGTGATGCCCGCCGAGGTGACGAGCTATCATCGCCAGACGACACAGTCGACACAGACGTTCAACTCCAGAGACGTCGACTGCCTCGTGACGAGGCTCAAGAAGAATCTCAGGCTGAGCAATCAGCAGCAGCAGCTCAAGTCGTCGCGCCCGAGCATGCAGCAGAGGCTACGTCGCCCGACGCCCTACAGACTGCCCACCAGCAGATGCCCGAGCGAGCCGCCGAGCTTCTCGCGCTACCGGCAGCGGGTGCTCGACGTACGTCACGTCGAGGACTCGCTCGACTCGTTCGAGCACTTTCAAAGTCTGCTGCGCCAGGGCGCGCTCATCAAGGAGGCTGTGAAGAGGCTGCGCTCCAGCAACGACGAGCTCTCGTCGACGGGCATCATGGGCCTCGACGACGAGCGCGAGGACGACGAAGGCGCCAGCGTCAAGTGCTTTCTCGGAGCGAGCATCTGCAACAGCACGACGACCATCGGTTCGAGCAGTCCCAACAGCAGCGACAACGACGACGAGGACTGCTGCCAAGACGACGAGGTAACCGGACTCATGTGTTTGATGTAAGAGAGGAGCATCCACAGGCGGAGTTCGTCTTCGACCAGCGACCGACATCATCGTCTACGACTTACATATTATGTGTGCGCGATGTGCGAGTGCGATGATTGTTTGTGTGTATACACGGTGCTTGCATAGTGTGTGTGCAATAGAGCGCGCGGCGCTGCAAAGCTCATACGGACACACATACACATTGTGGCAAAAAAGAAAGTGTCGCGTTCTCTGTGTGCTTACGCTCAGCGAAATTGTGCAGCTGATCCGTGTATGTGTGCGAATGTTTGTGCGAGTGTATACACGAAGTGTGCAAAGGACACTGCGCGCGCGTGATTGATGTTATTCTCTCTCTCTCACTGCGAGAGAGTCGTCGTTTCTCTGTGTGTTGCAGTGCATGTGCGAGTGTGTGTTGTGTGCGAGCAGCAAAACTTCCACACAGACGCATTACTCCGACATATCGTGTATACGGCCATCGCATGCGCGTACACATGAAAACGTATACTTTACACACGTACCGTGTGTTATTGCAACGCGTGTATATGTGCATCCATACGAGCGGCCTCCCCGTGTCTGCGTTCTTCGCAGCGCATTCGTACACACAAACACGCACACTCGCGCGCACTCTTTGGCACTTTTCGTTTACAATACGCATTGTGTTATATTAGTCATCTCTCTTTGAAAAAGAAAAAAAATATAAATTAAAAGAAGGAAAAACTGTGCGTTATCATCTCTCGACGATAATAATGATGTCGTTGTCGTCGCGCCGAGAGGATCTTCTCCTCGTTGTAAATTCTAAATATAAACAAACGTAAGAATTTTCATCAAAAATTAAACGGTCTGTGTGTATAACTTCAAGGCGCTTCGCTCGCTTGGCGCTTGTTCCGCGACAGCCCGCGAGTCGTGTTGACAAACAAAAGAGGAGCGCGGAGCTGGAACGTTCGATAAGGAGCTCTATATATACAATGCGTCGTCGTCCTTTTCATACGTGAAATCGACTTTTTCATTAAATACATAAAAAAAATATAATTGTCTCGAATTACAAAAAAAAATTGTTTGATCATGCTATTACGATTGCGTAGTTTCGAGACATCACAAATGGCGTTAGTCTTCTCTCGATGTTGTGTTGTAAAAAGTAAGAAAAACACACACAAACACAAAACTTAAAACTCTGATTCAGTGTATTATTACCATCGAAATAATAATGATAGATAGAAATTTATTTAATAAAAATAACAAAAAAAGGAAACCGCGAAATGAAATTTCTGCTTCGTTTTACAAGTTTTATTGTAATTGTCAGTAGTTGTCGCACGAAACATTTTTTCTTTTTTATTGTACTATTTCGCTCCACAAAATAAGGTAACGGTCATTATCTGTACAAATAAATGAGTGATGTACGATGTACAAAAAGAAGAAGAAAAAAATTTAATAACTAAGGCGAGGCACATAAACATACAAACACACACACAAACAAGTTTGACGCGATCAGAGCGTATCGATGTGTGTCTCCTCTATATTGATAATATAATAGTGCGGTATATTCTAACGTGTACTACGGTGCATTTATCAATGTGGCTAAGTTCAAATAATCTCACGTTTGGTGCAAATCGCGAATGAATGAATCTGAATGTATGGATGAGGGAAATGTTTAGGATTTTTCAATTACTATTTTATTTTTCATTAGGTATTTCGAATTGTAAAGAATTTGTAAAATTTACTAGGGAACGACCGAACACGACTGGTGTTATATTTTGGGTAATCGATTATCGTTAAGATGTGTTTACATATATTACGAATGTTTATTATGTATTAACATGCTTAATGCGAGCGTTGGGCGTCGGGTCGATCCCTGGCGAGTGTTCGACAGAGTCGTTATATTACGTAACAATTCCTATTCACGTCTTTTTTTTCTCCATATATATTATATGAAGATAATGCATATTGTGATCACGAGAGAGAAAAAAAGAAGAAGATACAAAACAAACAAGTGCTTCTCTACTATTATTTCATAATTTAAATTTAATCAGCGTTCAGTTATTATTCGTCATTCATAATAATTTTCTTTAATGTTATGGTAGATAGCGAGTTTTATAAAAAAGTGTAATATATCCTATTGATTGGTCATCCGGCGTCGTGCATAGGATCGAGCCTATGCGCTACAGTAGGTTATATTATTGTAAATATTGATGATATATGTAATAGTCGAAGTTGTTATAAAAAATGTATAATGATTAAAAAGAAAATCACACCCTAAACGGTTATAATCTGTACACACATCTGTGAAGCTTCTTTAAAAAAAACCGACAAGTATTAAAAAAAAACAAAAAAAAACAAAAAGTTGCAAATCGAATATCAACATATGTAATAACTTTACCTAGGATCTTTTTTAATTTACTTATTAAATGAAAAACAAATTGAGTTAAAAAAAGCCAGTCATTTTTTATTTACAAAATACCTTTTCCACATTTTCTTTACCAGTAATACTATATCAACAGCTTTACAGACGTCATCGATCGACGCAAATCTCACGGATTATTCTGTTCGTTTCGTATGTAGTTTGACGTGCACATGCAGCGCAATGAAATGTAAAACGTGTTTACGTGTATAATACATTATATCTGCAGGCAGCAGAGGTGGAGGTGCACCAGTAAGAAAAAGCAAAACAAAAACAAAACACCGTGACAAGATTATTCAGTCCGTGAGAGCTATCTTAGCGGAAAGTCCATCTACAATTGCGCGTCCTTATTTCAAGTGCGATATAGCTCATGCAAAAGTCCATGTATAACAGACACACACAAGCTCAGCCGATTTGCCCTGGATTTTGTACCTGATATTTTTGCACAAGGAGCCGTCGTCGTCTCGTTGCGCAAAGCCTCACGTGGCTCACGCATGATTGCGACGTCGACGACGACGCGCCGTACTCGCGCACGGGTCATAATGATCGCGCAGCAACAGCTACAGCCACAGCTCGTTAAAAATTTTTCATTCTTCTAACGAGACGTTAATTAACGACGAATATGTACACATACGCTCGGGTACACGCGTACCTATATGTACGTACGACTCCACTTAATGGTTCGCGCAAGTAATGCCCCGCGCGCGCGTGTAACACGTGGAGTTCGCGCGAGCCGATGCTCCCGATTTCCGATTCAGGTTGAAATTCGAATTTTAAACGACTCTCTTATACCTTTTCGTGTGCGTCGGCGACTGTGTACAATTTTTACGAACTACACGCGATGCATTGAAATGGTAGTTAATTATCACTTGTAACCTCCTCGGCTCGTTGCTATGTCAACATATAGTCGTCTTCTGCTTATTTTGGAAACATCAGCTTCTTTGGACATTTTCGTATGCTGCTGCGATAAAAATAAAAACATGTCAATACCGAAAATTGGCGAGACCTTGCCCTCCGTACTGTGCTCAGGGTATTCCGTCTCTATTTAATATATCGTAATTTGAAATGCGAGATGTAAAAGGTCGTAGTAATTTTTTATCTACAAAACTTTGAACAGGCTTTAATGTTATTTAGATCGATAGTTTGGTTGGTGTATGTGCTATCTACAATATTACCCTCTTCTATATAAACCAAAATTAGCTCGCTTATAAGTGAAGACAAATTAAGAAGAGCTCCGTAAATACGCCGAATCAAGTTTTTTTCCGTTGACAAAAAAAAAGAAGAAGTTAATGTATCAAGCATGAACTCAGGTCTCTCTTCGCGTATATGAGCAATTCTCTAAATGAAACGCATTTTTTGAGGTAGAATCGCGGCAAATTTTTTTTTCAACCTACGCGGATACGGACCCCCGGGAAATGTTTTTGGGGGTCCTAGGAACATGTAACCACGTAGGAACCATTGAAATTTCAATAGTGCTTACTTTTATAGCTACTTTTGTGATTTAGAGGACGAAAAATCATGTTTTTTCGTAAATGCGGCTAGTTACTCGATTTCCAAGTCGTTGAAAAAGTATCGAAACTCATCTGAAAAATTTAACTAACTACTGTAATCGATAGGAAATTTTCTCAGCTTTCCAATGGTGCTATCAGATTTTCCCACAATTTGCTCATTCACCGAGAAAATCGCCATCAAACATGCCAAGCTAAATATCTCGAAAAACTCGGTACGGAAAAAGTGATCTTTGAGGTTTATTTTCGATTTTTCTTCGTGAAAATGAAATTTATCGGAAAATCTGACTACACCATAAGAAAGCTGAGGAAATTTTCTATCGAAAGCATATCTTCATTTATTTTTTGAGTCGAATTACAATGTTATACATGGGAATTTCTTTTACGTTGTTCGCTGTTTTCTGTTTCCAAGCTGATTCAGCGCGGTCACGAGGTTTTCGGCTCGCTACAATGAAAACTAGCTCGTAAATTCCACTGAAAAAATAAATGAAAATATGATTTCGATAGGAAATTTCCTCAGCTTTCTTATGGTGCATTCAGTTTTTCCGAAAAATCTCATTTTCAACAGGAAAAATCAAAAATAAACCTCAAAGATCACTTTTTCCGTACCGAGTTTTTCGAGATATTTAGCTTGGCATGTTTGATGGCGATTTTCTCGGTGAATGAGCAAATTGTGGGAAAATCTGATAGCACCATTGGAAAGCTGAGAAAATTTCCTATCGATTACAGTAGTTAGTTAAATTTTTCAGATGAGTTTTGATACTTTTTCAACGACTTGGAAATCGAGTAACTAGCCGCATTTACGAAAAAACATGATTTTTCGTCCTCTAAATCACAAAAGTAGCTATAAAAGTAAGCACTATTGAAATTTCAATGGTTCCTACGTGGTTACATGTTCCTAGGACCCCCAAAAACATTTCCCGGGGGTCCGTATCCGCGTAGGTTGAAAAAAAAATTTGCCGCGATTCTACCTCAAAAAATGCGTTTCATTTAGAGAATTGCTCATATATGTATGTAAATATTCGTTGAGAAATATCACGCCGAAGTTCAGTCTATATTATTCCCTTAGCGATACAAAAGTTTTCATGGACTGATGATAAGCGACATCGTGTACAATGATATACGGTGTACAAGAATTATCATAATAGCGATACGTGAATTCGAGCGTATACTTCTCTTTGTGAAAATTTAAAACAAAGCGCCTATGTGTGCGATCGTCGATTCGATTGTTTAACATAGTGGAGCATATGATCAATAAAAAGACAAAAAAATAGAGACTAAGTTTGCTTTGCGAGCGATTTTGTGCTTTTCAAATTACCCTGTACTTGTTTGCCGTCAAATTGCATGTTACACACAGTGAATTTTATAACATTTTATTGATGTTCAAAAAGCGTCCTTTATTTCAATGATGCTCTTTACCATATCGATTTCAGCTATTTTCAAGTGCTCTTGCGTACAGCACGACTCAATATAAATATGACTCAACTACTTTTTTCTGTGTTTACCATAATATTATTATTTTGGTACGCCGTTTGTGACACACTTGCCGCTCTCGTTTCGAGGGGAACATTTTGAAAACTCCGAACTTCGAATATTACATAAAAAAAACCCGGCAATGCTAGGAAACCGCGAACAAAATTTCAATTTGAATAATTTTTTATCAATGATAAATAACGATATCAGCTAAATCCATCCAATTAATCATTACAGGATGAAACGTACGAGAAAATAATATACTAAACGTAGATCAAAAATCAACTTTCATCTTAACCAACAGGAATTCAGCGTGTTGAAAGAAACCGAAGTCGTGTTACTCAATCATCGCATAACAACTTTAAATCGAAACCTCCATTCAGATACCGTCAATTCATTCATTATCTAATATCCTATTTTTTTTATATATAATCAACACGCGATACAGTATCGCGCCGAAGCATCAGAACAGTAATGTAAACAATCGATTCCAGATGCGAGTATTTATAGTTTTTTTCCTACATATCGAGCCGCGTAATATTTCGAAGCCACACGTGCTGGGTATATTATAATTCGCACAGCATTTCGGAGACGATTCGCGCGCGCATAAGGTACTCGGGGGCCGGTTTTTTTTGTGCCAGCGCCTCGACATGAGACCTCGAATATTTCATGTGCCTTGCAAACCACTACGCGGCTCGCAACGCGCTGCTTTTCTGAGTAAACATTTTTTCTTTATTCACACGCACTGGCGGCATGAGCACCGCGCGCGAGCGCGTCGGAGCCAGTCGGCAGCGCGCGGAGAGTCCCTCATTCCTTCTTTCTGTCTCTCTCTCTTTTCAAGGTATACACACACATACACACACATACTTCTTTATATTCTTTCTTTTCCCGATGGTACGGGAGAGAGAGAGAGAGAGAGAGGCCCTTTTGTGTTGAACTGCTATATACGTTGTGCTCCGAAGCGTTAGCGCGGCTTGGAAGAGCGAGCAAAGGATGAACCGCCCACTTATACGCGAATATATGTATACTCCAATATACGTATACATTGAATCGTTTCCTTCGCCGCTTCTCGATTTTTATTATACTTTTTGCGGTTCAAATTACTAGACTCGGCGTTTGTGTGTACGTATACGAGTGGTGAAAATGCGCGCTATTTCTTTTTTTGTCTCCTGACGAAGATAAAAATTCGATCTTTTTTCATTTAAAAAACTTTTGAGTGCATTCTTGTAAAATTAACACAATGGCCAGGTTTAAAGGAGCTCTCTTGCGCGCGCGGTAGCTTCGAGCTCATGGCATACTTTGTCACACTCCGGGTGTATGTGTGCGTGTGCGCGTACATCCAAAGCTCGTCGCGAGAAAGTTTACACCCAAAAATTGCGCGTCGAAAGCAGAATTTCATTACAAGAGCCTCTGACACACCATCGCCAACAACGTGTGTGTACACTCACACACGTTCATTTACTTGCCGTACTGAGTACAGGCACAAATATCTCCGACGAGCACACTCACGGGGAGCAACAGCAGCAGCAGCGCATGTGTAACTCGAGTATATATTTTGTACGCCCGAACCGAAGTTCGTTGCTGTGGCATCCGATATACACAAAAGCGATGAGGCACACAGGGAGATTCCACGGCGCGTATGTAGCATACGTACAGAAAAAGCGCGGGGCACAGAAGTATAGTAGCACGAGAGAGCACGTGTATCCCGAGTGCTCAGAAGAAGACAAAATTCGTTTATACACACGCACGAATTTCGTATTTATATACACAGTCGGCTCGCTCTCTCGCTCGCTCCAACTAGCTTGGTACACGTGTTTTTATTTCCATGCTAATGTATCTCTCCCGCGTTCCCATTTTTTGTTTGTGTGTGTCTTTTTCGTAACGACCGAGGCGTATTATGATGGAGAGACGCCTCGAAAAGCGGATAGTGGGACGCCATGACTTTTCTTTTTGTGAATAGAATGATGTTGATATCGACTTTTAAATGAGATACGTCATTGTCGGATAAAAATGCGATTATGAATAATAATAGCATCTTCGTGTTTTATCTTCAAAACACCGTGTTTAGTCTAACTATGCGAGATCTTCGAAATTATCTAATACGGCTCAGTTTCCAACCAAACTTGCTCCGAAATCGATACTCGAAGAGGAAGAAATAGCTCGCCTAGCACACGGAGAGTCGATGATCCAACGACTTTTCGACGCAAACTTGATGATACTCTTAATCATATCGAGACGAAAATATTTATTTTTAAACTCGCACTCCGTTATGAGTGAGTATAATATGTATATATCGAACTTATAGAGGTACAATCTGTAATATTACCGCTTGATTCGACTATATAACATCTCGAGCGAGCGTTGTTTGCTCAAGGTTGTTTACATTTTTTGGAGTACAATGAACCTATCGCGGAACACACACACCACACATCGCCGCGTGTAATCTTGTTTTGACTCTTTTTTCGAACAAGACAAAACTTATGTACGAGAATAGCTTCAATTTTTATTTTTGCTCATTTTAATTATTGCACACAAATATGTCTGCGATCCTCGTTGTCTTCGTCGCGTCGACGTTGCGCTGCTGTTTGCGTCTCGCAACGTCACACTACACAAGCACGAGTAGCTGCAGAGGCAGCAGCAACGACGCGCGTAATCGTCGCACGAGTCGTTCATAAATACACATTGCACAATGTTGTATATAGCTGCCGACGACTATCGTCGAGCTTATATTGCCAAACGATCATCGGTGACAATCATAATACAATCGTTTTCAAAGTGCATGTAATTACATACGTACAAAGTTTTTTTATGCCTATGCGTTTATCGATAACTATGTTATTCAATAAATCCACCATTCGATTTTAACAGCGAGACATTCGGAAAAATTCAAGAATCATGTTTTGAAGTGGCTATCTGAGCTTAGAATGGGATATTTAACTTGCTGCTCCGAAATACTTTTGACGTCGACTTCCCATGGGAGATTCACGTTTACTAACTTTTCTCGGGATTTCTTCTAAATATTTTCCCGCCTCGTGTTTACGAAAGCACGTAATGCACCTTTCATTTTCTATTTATATCTTTATTGGATCTACATCACACTTGCTCCTATCGATGAGGCATGATACTAATTAATCTGGGCTTCGTATCTAATTGCGAGGGCGTTCCCGCTTTACTTTCCAAACATACTGACCATGTATTCTTTTGTTTTGATGCGTGTAATTCGAAAATTGACTGAGTCACTCATTTTCCAAACAGAGAGCTCGAATTAACGTACCATCATGCTCATGCTTTCACTCGCATACACATATAAAATCTGTGCTCTCCGTGTGTGTGTTTTGATGAATTGGTACTTCCGGTTACTGCATCTTGATCGTCACACTCGAGTTGGAAAAATTAAAGATTCATGAAGCGAGGGGGCCGTTTTAATAATCATTGCCTATTCTTGCCCTTGCGGTTATCTCGAGTGCTTTAAATCTTGGTGGTGTAAAAGATACACACAACGTCAGAGCGTGACGGTATATAAAGCTCTGTGTGCGGTGCTCTTATGATATTAAACGTGACCGGTTCCCTTGCTTTTTCGACGATCCGCAGTACAGTAAGTACGTATACACACACACGGTAGGTGCACGTGCTGGATTGCTGGTGCGGTGGAGCATCTATTTTTAAATCCCATGCTTTGAACCATGACGTTCACCTATTTTTACGTGTGTAAGAGCGAATGTTTTTTTCTGGTAAAAGGCGGTGTAAAAACGATCGTTCGTGCGCGTACATACGTACACACACAAACACACACCTCTTTCACGAATCATTGATTTTTGTTATTGTTGTCAGACGAGCGCGATGGAAGTGCGTTTTATTTTTTTTTTTTTTATTGTTTTTTTATTTTTCAACGCGTGTAAATGTAACTCGCGTATGTATAAACACGCCGCACGAAGCCGTCTTCTTCATTTACGATGCATTGGTTTATGTGTCGCACTGCTTGTCGTCGTCGTCGTAGTCGTGCAGTGGCATATATGAACAGATGAAATTCACGCTTACGTGACATCGAATGTTTACACTAAACTCCACGTCCGAATTCCGATGCATTGGGTGCACACGCACACACACACACACGAGCACACGTATTTATCTTTTCACCGTATACACTTTTTTCCGCAGGTGAATTTTTTCATCTGTATAATAATGAATCCGCATGAGCCGAGCTGCGAGTATACTCGCATGTGTGTGTACATACGCATTTATAGGAATGCAATTTTTATTTTTTTTTCCTTACGCTCTATCTTGTTTTTTGCGCGTCACGCCGTGATGTTTTGAAACAATAAATCGTCGCCGCATATACGTGTCAATAGCCACGGTATATACACATATTTAACGCGGATAGTTAATCGACGCGCGCCGATACATAAAACGCAAAGTTAATTCAGTCCTTGACTTTAAATTCTCGATCTATCGGTGTCTCTCTCTCGCGCGCGCGCATATGCCATTTGTACGTTACACGCGCGACTGCAACGGTCGAGAGTTGCGATTTTCGTAAGCACACACACGCACACACCACACGATGCGTAAACACACATATGCACACGCGCATCGCGTTTATCTGGTAAAATAAATACCACCGCGTCATTATATACACGTAGCACGTATTTATATAAATGTGTTTTACGCGCCCGGAGCTGCTGGATCGAGAGGAAAGACGAGAAAAAAAATAAAAGGATAAATAAATTGTCGAGTCTGCATTTTCCTTCGAACGAATGAATGAATGTATTAATCGGAGCCTGAAATAGCTGGTATTCGCGAGCGAAAAATGACTCACTGCGTCAATTTCTTCACTTCAGTCCATATGTACCCTTTCACTGTACACATTATTGTCGCGCCGTGACTGTGTGTATATAATAAATCTATATACACGCAAACGTTTTTGTATGCGTAATGCGTATGAGTGTGTATGTGTACGTGGCGTGCTGTGATCAGTATGACGCTCGAAACAGCTCGCGCAAACCCACGGAAAGCCAAACAAAAGTCGCACTCCATGCGGCGCGAGTTGTTAAAGGATGTGAATCACGAGTAGTATATATAAGAGCTTGACGACGACGACGACGAGGGAAATCAACAATATTATCGAATGAATACGAAGAAAAAAAATGAGAAACGTAGGTTTTCCTGCTAATTTTACGTAATTACACAAGCAACTCCGCGGCTTCTGTGCGCGATGCATCTGTATTACGTGCCGCGTCGTTATGGTACAACTGCATTAGCGGAGGACACACTGCGCGCGATAATTCCTATATACGTTGTTTTGTACACAATCAACTGATTCTGATTGATTATTTTTGAAATGATCATAGATATTTTAACGGATGTGCTCGTGTTTGAAACTAAAGATAGCATTTTTTTCCCACCCGTCAATAGGCAACTGTTATGTAAGATCAGCCGCTGCAACAGCATAATACGACAGATAAACTAAGATAATTTTTGTCGCTGCCTCTCTAATTTCTCTCTTCGTATTTATATACTTGAATCGCGTTTACGTGTCAAAATATGGATAAGCTTTCTAATAATGACCCATTTTGTATGTCATCTTAATAATTTTCATTCGGAGTTCAACGATGCATTAATATGAATACAGATGTATATAGAATTCACGAAGAACACACATCTATGCCGAATAATTCGTGCATACTAAAATACAATACATACTGCATATTTAAGTGGCCACAACAAATAGAGAATAGCAACTAACCTTGCCCGCGAATCGACACAGATAAATCGAGCCAAGCGCCGTGCGACATTATATAAAAGTAAAATCACACACACATACACACAATATGTGAACTGAAGCTCGCGCGGCTCGCGTATAAGTGTATCAAGACTTGGAGCTATATAACATTCCTTAAAAACAAGGTGACCAACGGTTCGCGTTTAAACTGTACACCATGGAACTTGTGGGATTCTTACCCACGTGTCCTGCTGATGTATACAATCTCTCAATATGCTCATTGGCCCCAAGCAAAGCCATATGTTATTAATGTGTAAAACGATGCAAGGGACCACGTGTGCAGCTGCTGCTGCTTGTTGACATGCGGGAAATGTCATCTTCGACCAATATGATACTTTCGTTGGAAACTGGAAAGAATGTATTTTAACGATTTTTTTCCTTAACGCACGCGCGAGCGAGGTAATCTCTCTCTCGTTCTCTCTGTTGTGATGACGTTCGACGCAGCCGACTGTTGACAGAGTCTGAAAAACATCCGGCTGCTTTTTTTTTACCCGTTAAGATCAACGAATGTTAATTACGTGAATTACTCGCAGATATTCCAGCTTTAACAATTTTTGTTAAATTAAAGAACACGTTTTAAAGCTCGAAAAAGTGTGTTTACACTTATTACGCAGTTTGACAGTAATCGAAAGTATGCGAGAAAAAAAGTTTCGGTTGTCAGTTGAACGCAATAATACTGCGCTGGAGAGCTTCGGGAGTGGAAAAAAGTAGGAGCACAGCTCGGCCACAGCTCGGTATTTACGGACAAAATTATTTCCCCGTAAAGACCCCCGTACACGCAGGCATACACAACTCCCAAAAATAAGAGAACACGATGGATATAGAGCGAGAGAGCTGCATCGTTTTACTCGTGAAAGAAAATATATATGGCAGCTGCTTTCGTAAATGTGCATTACGCATAACACGAGCATTTTCGTACGCACTTACGCATCGGAGTGGCATTATTTTTTATTTTACAATTAGAAATTTAAATCTTAATTGGAAAATTTAAAGTGGAATTTTACATTCAACGTTGTTAGATCTCAAAGTAAGAATGAATTTTACTTTTTTTTAACACGTACACCTCGCGTCACGCGTCATACGTTTTGACGAATCAACATCGATAAATAATTCGAAAATTCGACATTTGCGATGCCTCGTGCTATGTAGGTCGTGCAGAGCGATAAAATACACACGCGACGCATTCAATTGATAATATAAACACAAGTCGTGTGCGTACGCGTGCGATGAGCTTTCGTGCGTGTGGGGTCTCTCTGTCTCAGCCGCCGCCAAGACATCGCGCGAGTGTCTTCCCCCCGCGCTAAGACTGTGTTCATTAATTATTGACAATTGCAATTGATACGCTTAATGTATTTATCGCACGATTCGTCGAAACGACGATGTGCCTTGTAACGCCGTAAAAGGCAACAAAACAGCGACTCCGAAACGGTTTTATAAAGGTGTAACGTAGCGGTAGCCGCCGCGGTTCGTTAAACTTTCTCCTCTTTTTCGAGGCTCTCGGAGTCGCAATATTTGTAAACAATGCGCCGCCGCCATCGGTGCATGAGCGCACGCCAGCCAGGCAGAGTCAGAGAGCTGCTGTATATTAGCATGAGCGGGCTCCGGCATCGTACAACAGTACCGACCACAATAACAAAGCGGACGTTTAAATGCCAACGCGAGGTTGCCACATGAGCTCTCGAAACCAGCCTGAGCCAGCAGCAACGCAGCGTACGTAGCAGACGACGCAAAGACTCGATGCGCGCGCATATGCACACAAACTGCTGTCTATACTCTATACACTCTGGCTGGCCGTGTGTTATATACGAACGTATATACCGGTGCTGCTGTATACAACGGCTCGCTGCGTCAAACACACATCTCTCGTCTCTTTCTCGTCGCTGTGATATTATTACAAACATGGCGCTCAATGGAACGTCAGCTGCCACGATGGACAACAACAAAATAGACAAGTAAGTGCTAGACGAGAGCTTTAGATTATCTTCCTACTTTTACACATCTCGTAGCTGAGATTAGAATCGACTCGATGTCTCATACGCGTGTGTATGTAATAGTAGGCGTTAATAGTGACTATGCTTGTAAGCTCACGCCTATAGTTGTATAACTTTCGTGTAGATATCTGCTCGGCTCTCTCCACGTGTGCTCATAAATCTCAGTGGGTGTGAGCATCACTCATATATCTATCCCTAAGAAGTCATTGCCACGAATCTATCTTCATCTAACACTCCAAGATGATTGAAGGTTTGCCCCGGTGTACTAGATTAAATGAGATTGGGGTACAAGCTGGGCATAAATCATAGCATATCTATAAATATCCCATATTTGTGTGTGTATTAAAAAAAAACAGGTGTCCGAGGGGGTCATCTCAACAACAACAAAAATATCGTTAGATGTTATTGTGAAACCTGCAGCAATCAACTTATAATAATAGCTTTTTCTAACACAAATAATAATATACCGGTATTTATATCTTTATAGATATAGGCACCTCGCTCGACTCGAGCGTTTTAGGTTATCGATATGTAATACTTGAAAATTCGAATTTTTCCACGGCGAATCGGCGAATAATCTTCGTTTCATTTTATTTATTAAGTAACACACATTATACAAAACCGTGTAAGAACGTGACGCGAGATAATGAAATAAAAAACACTTATCGTCATCTTCGATTAGATTGTGATCTTGCACGTTTGTAAGACGGTTAAAAACAGCTATACACGCGCGCTTAGCTAGCGCGCGCGGGATATTCAGACACTCGACGGAAACGTTATCGCGAATAATTGATTTGGCACTCGAGAGAGATTCTATTTGTAAATGCTGACAACACAAAGGAATCAAATACTGTTGTTTTGGTACAAACATAAAAATCGAATGTCATTTTTCCAATCATAGATTTTTGATAAAAATTAGAACGCATTCGCGTTGATTCACACAAACACGGGACCAGGCGTAAATGGAATTTTTCTCTCTGACAAAGAAAATCAATTAACGCCTAGATAATTCTCCATTGGAGTCAAAACATCGTGTATGTTTTCTTTTCTGCGACGTTCACGCGCGAGAACGCGTGTGTCATTCACTCGGCCGGGAAACGATACGATTTTTCCCCCTCGAATCATTTATATCGAATAAAAAATATACGTATATGCCGAGGCAAAAAAAATAAGAAGCCGCAGACGATCTGGAAGCACAGTTAATCGCTCCGAATTCGCGCGCACGAAATTGCACACAGCCCCGCGTGTACTTTCCAACATCGCTCATGCTGCACTTATATATAGTGCTGTCTGTCTGACTCATCGAGTTGTGTCTGTGTGTGTGTGTGTGTGTGTGTGTGTGTGTGTGTGTGTGTGTGTGTGTGCAGTGTATGTATACAAATACACGCTGCGGTGCGAGAAGTCTACGCGCTCCGTATTCGCTTTCTCTTGTCTCCTGCATCACGCGGCTCTTATATACAGTGTGCAGACTCGATATATTTTATAAGCTTTTCAGTACTCGCAGCTCGCGATATGTGTGGAGCGGCAGCAGAGTAGGCGGGAGATATATAATATAATGCGAATAGCGAAAATCCATCTGTATAAAAGGAATTGTATACGTGGTATGACAAACAGACATTAGAAATCGCGTAGATATATAACACACGTAGATATATATTTCATCGGGGCTCCGAACCGTTCATCGCTCCCGCGCAAAGCTGCTGGTGCTGCAAAATTAATCTCCATTCAACAAGAGGCACGTCGAGGCTTGTAAAATCGTGCATGCAGCAGCAGCAGCATTAAGCGTGTGCATCTTTTCTTCTGTGCACTTCTGCTTCTACTCTTTTTTTTGCCTGCTTGCTTCTTCACTTGGCACCTGCACTCGATAGAATTGCCAATAATTCTGAAGAAATGAGAGGGCATCCTTTCTCTTACTGACGGCTGCTGCTGCTTACTGCTTCTGTTATACTGCCATGCAACAATAACACAATATATAAATAGTCTCTCTTTCTCTCTCTTTTTCTCTCTCGGTGGTACTGCTGCTGCAGGTCGCACCGCGCACGCTCCTTTGTCTATATAATACCCAACTCTCCGTCTTACTACTACTACTGCTTCTACTACGACGACGACTACTACTACCACTACTACTGCCTACTACTGTACTTGCAGCATGCCTGAACAGCTTTTGCAGCGGCAGCAGCATTTCGTTCGCATTACCATATCGCGCGCGGCGCGAGACCTCTCGCTTGACTTTATATACACAACGGCGGCAGCAGCCGAGAGCTAGGCCAATGCAGGTCGATGAACTCGCACACGAGCTCTCGATTTGAATTGCCCGAGAGAGAGATTTTTAAAAGGTATGAATTGTTGAAAGCGAAATAATAAAAAAAAAATCAAACAACAATGACAAATCCATACGCGTGAGCGCCCACGACATTATTATACACATCGTGTATATGTAGGACTTTCCGCGTGTGCCAGGAGAGCGCGCGCCTCTTGCCATGCAAGGAAAGCAGCGGCACATGATTCATCTCGCGTGCTTATAAATTTAAAATAGATAAGCTCGTACACTCCTGTATACAAGCGTGTAATACCAAATTTGGAACCGAATCATTAGTTGGCCTCTGGCTCATTTATCAACATTATACCTTCCAAGTTCGTCTTCGTTTATTTTTTCCTTTTTTTTTGCTGAATTAAGATAACAGTCGCGGGAGATAACTAAACTAAACGCTATATTTACGCGACAAACTATTGAACATCGTACTTTTCTTGGCTCATAACAAAGCGTGCTCTTTATAAAGGCTGTTTAAACACGAGGTTTCGTTCATTTTTATTCATTAAATCAAACGAAAACAGATCTTACCGTGTTACTCAATAAAGGAGACAAAAGATTCTATTGGATGAAAATGATCGATGTTTTTTCGTACCTTTGGCCTAACAGCTTGAAAGAAATTTTACTGTTTGATGGGGGGTCCATAAAAAATCGAATACAAACTTCCTTCAAAAAGTCCCAGGGCACGTGTTTTATGAGGTATTAGTCGCCCCATTACGCGTGCTCTACAAGCCTGACGATGAATAATCCCAACTTTATACCTTTCATAGAAAAAAACGGACCGTGTTTCATCGAATACATAACTCCAAACTCAAAATACAACGGTAACGCCGATAAAATTCAGCAACGGTCGAGTTTATGTTTTTTATCTCATCTTTTTTTTCGCATCATCACAAAACACAATCTGACACAACGAATGATTCGGCCAAAAACTTTTGCTCTAACAATCGCCATTCTCGAATCAACACACACAGACCCTCCAACTGCACGAGCGGCACGCGCGCGCGCGAGCGGGGGCCGATCGATCGATTTTTTTACATATCTATAGAGGCGAATCGCGTGATTCATTCGTGCTTTGCCGCATGAATGTATAACGAATGTGCACATATATAGAGCACGGAACACACAAATACCTGGAAAGGATGCACGAGTCGAGAGTTCTCGATTCGTCAATAACTGTACACGCGTATTCGTGTATATTTACGGTGGTTCGTCGTCGCTATTCGGGCTTAATAATGTGGATGAAAATGTGAAATGTATCGCACGATTTTTTTCGTTTCACTTTCATGGAAAATATTTCCAAGCCATAATTCTGTGAAAGGTGTAGTTTTCATTTAGTTCGAGCGAGAGAGAGAGAGAGAGAGACTGCGAGTGCGTTGCGCTGTTCAAACGTGGTTTTACACAGACGCGCTTGTGTTAATTTAGAAAGAAATTATTCTTAAGGAAAACATCATTTCATTCTGTAAATGCTGCTTAGCTTGTAAAACAATTGAAATTAAATCAGAGCAAGAATATGTTTTAATTAAAAATAAACAATCAAAGAAAAAGATGTAGATCTGAAGTGGTCGCTTGAATTTGTTTACCAAGTGAAAATTTAACGTCATCTTGGCGTGAGTCAAGTATCTTGCGAGTTCCTTTTACGATATGTCATCGCGAATGTGTGTCCGTTGATTTTCAAATGTATATACTCGTGTAACCTCTTTGAGTACTGTCAGCCGAGGACACGTAATCCAGCCAACGGCATATAGTTCGAACAAATCAAAAACATTTTTGATTACAAATGTTATCTCTCGTGTCGCACGATAATTATTGGGACAAATGTCGTTGAGAGCTGAAAGAGCATCGATGTTTTATTTCATTTCTTTTTTGGCAACAGAATCTCGTTACGCGATACTGATCTGCGATAATTTGACACTGATAATTTTTCTTTTTTCGAGCACAATTTCGATCGATTACGTCAAAGGCGCGCGATTGAACATAATTCTCTACAGAGATTCAGCGTTGATCGTTGTGCGCGCCCGGACTCGTGAACGAGAGTGGTGTTATGGGTGTAACGGCAAAAGAGCATCGTTCGATTAATTATCAATAAATAAGCTTGCTTGCGCGTACATCGACATGTTATTGTCCTCGTTGACCTATCGATTATATGGAAAACGCGGTTTATGTGGAATTTACGTAAGGAACATCCGATTAGCGAGATTTGCGCGAAAGCGTGTGCCGCTGCCACTGATACTGTCGTGCTTAATAACATATTTAACCGGCCACAGTCGCCAATTAACGATTTATAATTATTAATTAAAATTGACCCGCGCTGCGTGAGCGAAAGTCGTAGAAGCACGTGTACAGCACCAGTGGTAGTAGAAAAAACGTCAAATTGACGTATCCGTTTATATACATTACACGACGCGAGCCAATGCAACGCGACTTTTCAAACAAAAACAATAGACGTAGGAGCGAAAAAGTGGCCTAGCGTCGTCGTTGAGCTTGCTCATGATGTAGCTGTAGCGTATATATATGCGCTTATACTCATGATTTACGTCACTCCCAAGTGGAGCGACGAGTCGCGTGGTCTCTTTAAAAATATATATACGTATATGTGCAGCGTTTCGTTGCAGTGACGTCAGTGCAGCGAGTAGTAGTGTGTAGAGCTCCGCTGCATATATACTTGTATATACGACGCGAGAGCATACCTATATATATATGCATCTCTAAAATCGATCTTGAATTTCATCCATCTTTGCAAGCTCGTCGACTTGTATATAACGACGTTACGTTTATGTAGGTATAACGTGACCGAGGCGAGCATGTGACGCGCGGCGCCTCGCTCTGCACACAACCGGGTGACTTTCTAATTTGATTTAATTAGATTATCAGGCGAAGAGAGCCAATTTTCGAATCTCAAAAGTTTTCTAACAGCTATTTTCATCTCTCTCGATTCGTGAGCGCGCACGCGGGGGGATAAAACTCCCGTGTACTTTTTCTTCTTTTTCTTCTCTCCTTTACTTCTCGCGCGCAGGGAATTATGTATGCGGTTTTTAAACACACGACGCGACCTCCTCGTCCCATAATAAACGCGCGACGAGCGCTTCAATCTCTCTCGGCACTCGTTGAATAAACGTTGCAGCTTGTGTCTCGGTCGCATAAAATGGAAGTTTTAAAAGCCTAACTTCTTCAGCTCTCTCGCACACACACGGACTTAGACACACGCGCATAATGAACGATGCCACTGTGGCTTAAATTTAAACAAGCGGCCGAGCGACAGCCGCGTGATGTGGCTTTGCCGCGCGCATATAACAGATATATAGTCGATCATTGAGATCGTACCTCCGCGATTGCCGTATAGTTTATATACAGAAATTAAGCGAAAACACGTCGCGGTGTTTTGGAAGTTTTCATATACTATAGCTTCATATACTATAGCATCTCGGCGGGCTCTTTTTCAATATTGAGTTTTTCGGGCTGTACGTACAAAAAAATAAGGTAGGTGAGTCGAGTCTGGGCGCGCGAGTCGCGACGTAACAAACAAACATATTGCAGAAATCGGAGCGATGGCTGCTTATTACCAATCGATTCGCGAGCAGTATAGTCAAAAACAAAGTTATCGTAAAGTCGTAAGTGGTGCACACAAACACAAACACGCGTATTTATATACATGTAATTACGAGAATGTTTACGTACATGGTTACACAAATCATATATGGGACGCGACAACGTCTTGTCGTCTCGTCTCGTCTCGTACGTCGATCGAGTCTGTATATAACAAATCGAAAAGCGGCTTTAAATCGAAGATTAATAAGGAGATCGGTTAGCAATCCTTACTAAGTCTGTGCAGCGGGGTTCAATGCACAGAAAAAAGGAGAGAGAGAAGGAGAGAGAATCTGTTTTATAATTCGATTGCGCGACGCGCAAGACTTACACACACACGCGAGCGCGCGCCTATATGTATCGGCAAGTATATTATATACATATACGTCTGTAATTTGGTGTAATACGATATATGGCAAATAAAAGAGCGTATCGACCATGCAGCACGTAGCATACATGTATATAATATAAGACGAAGCACTGCACACATGAGTTGGCAACAAGTATCCTTAATTGCACGTATAGTGGTGCAGCAGCAGCAGCAGCAGCGGTGCAGAGAGGAAAGAGAGAGAAAGAGACTGCAGCAAAACGACTTGGCGACATCGCTTCGCGCGCGGCAAAGTACCCATACCCACACACACACACATGCACACACACCACGCGTCGTCTATATACCTGTATACGTGTAGTTTTGTAAAAACCGGTTGCAGTCATGTGGTGCATCGCGCAGGCACGAGAGAGATAGAGAGAGAGGCGCATTTTTGCATCCGATGTACACGAGCGTTTTAATATATTCGAAGCTACGTGCACTCGACGCGTGCGGCATGTAGTCTTCAGCTTGCGTGTATTTTTCGGGTCAAGTCTCGTCGTCGTCGTTGCCGTGCGGTAGACGTCGTCTTATATACAGCTCGGACATTTTTCGTTCAAATTTTTCACCCTACGAAATATGAGGCTCTGTGTGTGTACGAGTGCAGCTGTGTACGACGAGAGCTGAGTAGAGCTTATAACAAAATGCACAAATGTATATTTAAGCCTCGCTCTACGCAGAAGTCAGCGTTTAGCGATGTGTGTTACGCAAGTCGGCCGATCCACAGCTGTTTTTCTCTTTTCATTTTGTTTTCCTCGCTTTTTCTGTGCGTCAGTAGTAGAGCTTATAGTCGATCTGCACAATCTCTCTCTCTCTCTCTCTCTATTGTTTATAATCAGCGCTCGCGTCTTGGAGAAATTTTTGTTTTAATTTATCGTGAGAAGTAATATACTTTGTTGCTTCTAGAGGCGCATTATTATATCCTATACGTGTGCACCATTCCCAGCATTCACTTGTCATTCATCGAATAATTACCAAATTATAGCGCACGTTATACCGTGCTGTATATGTGCCTTATTGAATCATTAAGCAAGCTAAACGTCTTATTAACGCGAGACTCCGACGCAGTATCTGATATTAATACAGCAAGTTTTATATGTGTGTTTACCTGCGACTGGCGCGAGATCGAATAACAAGATTGTATTAATTCTCAATTAAATGTACAATATTAAACATCAAAATTCATTTAGTTAATTAACGAAGAGGTAAACATTTTTTTTTTAAATCACTCGATATGTTGCAGCTGATGCGTAGAGTTGAAAAATCGTCGGGTTGACCGCAGCATTGATATACCTCGCTCTTGAAAAAGCAAAGTCATTGTGTTTATACGCAATATATATAATTTGTATATAATCATACACACGATATATACGCGCAAAAATCGAATGCGCGACGCCTCGTCTGAGTCATGAGAGGAAAGGCTGCCTTGCGATTCTGTAGACTCTTAAAAGCTGATCGATTATTTCCGCATGCAACGACGACGACGACGACTACGACGTGGCGGCGGTGGAGCTGCTGCAGCATGAGCGGCTATCTACCACGTCCTGTGCAGCCGTCGAATTTTAACGAGCGGATTGCCGAGCAAACCGGATATTTATCCAAAGTTCGGCCGATCTGTACGACTGCTGTTATTGAGTACGTATATATGTTGAAAATTCGCATGAGTGCTTGTTGCAGTGTGTGCGTGTGTGGGTTTTTGTGCGTCTCTGATACGCGCGATGCAGCAGAGGCTACATACGCGCGTGTATTTGCTTTCTCTTGGACGTCACGATGAATCCGATTCTTTAACCGCAGTTGTTGCTGTGTATAGCTGCAGTTTGTGAGTGTGTGTGTGTGTGTGCCGTTGATTACAATCTGACGTTATAACGTCGTAAAAATTAATTTACCTTGGCTAATCAATCTTGCGCCAGTAATGCGCGCGCCGTGTAGTATGTACGCGACGCTTCGAAGTAATAGCGTAATTTATGCATCGGCGCATGCTCGCGCGAGCGCGTATGTATACACTACCACACATACACGATACGTACAATGTTTAAAAGGCATGATAATTCGACCTTGCTTGGGGTATGTATTATATCGGATCGCATGCCTCGACTCCTTCTCTCTGTGTTTTTTTTATCCTCGTCTCTTTCCAGGCTTAATAACATAAATCCTGCAACGACTTTCTATTATGACAAAATTAACCGCATTTCACACGTACCTTTTATATATGTATTTATCGCGTGTGCCTCCAGGTAAAATATCATCGAACGTACGTCGATCAATGATATATTTATGAATTTGCGAAATTCTATTTTCCAAAACATGACTCAGAATTCCACGCGCGCGCACGATCGCGTATTATTATCCATATAATGCACACACATTGTGGCTATAATGCACTTTCAAAATAGGGGGAGAAAAAAATAAACAACAAAGTGTAAAACCCACGCGTGCGCTACCGCGTTATTGATAATACGGCTCTGCCGCTGCCTTCTATTCCGCAGCTCGGCATGTATCGATTATCAATTTAGCGCTATATGTAATCGCTGTTTCCGGTGCTAGCTGCAGTGTGCATATCATACATATCTCTACTACAAAAAAACACACATGCCCGTATGAGAAATCGAGCGTACCTTGCATATATTTCAATAAACATTCGTATACATAAATGCAACCCGAAGGTAAAAACTGCATACCATTATCTTTTATGGCAATGCAGGAGCCAGCTCCTCGCAGCGGTGCTGCTGCACGTACACATAGTTTGCCGCGAGTAATTCGATAATAATTTAATTAAAAGATTTATGTTTTTGCATTTTTTTTGTGCGTCAACAGCGGCCCAATGGAATCGCACTTTGTGCGTGGCGAGCACACGATGCGCGTGCCCATGTCGCTGTTCGCGGACAACCGAAAACGCCTGATCGACCGTCTGCGCACGAAGCATCCACGTGCCACCGAGCCTGGCAGCGTCGTCCTGCTCAAAGGGGGCGACGAGGTGTCGCTCTATTGTACCGACGTTAGCTGGCCGTTCAAGCAGGTGTGTATCATATTATATTTTATATATCCTTGTTTTGTAATATATCCTATAATACAATGTGTGTGTTTTTGTGTGTGTTACGAAGCAACGAGGAAAAAAAACGAGGAAAAAAATAATAGCAATAATAATAATAAAAATAAAAACAAAAATTTTTATTACATGATTCAGCTGTGTGCAGGCTCGTTGAAGCGGCTGCACGAGCATGTGTGTCGATGTGTTTACACCTGCGCACGATGCGCGAATTATTTCGCTTTTTGTTTTGCTTTTCTGTTTGTATACGCTACCTATACACGCTCGTATCTCTTCCTGATATTATTATTATATACGTCATGAAATTTTCATTTCTCCGGCTTAGCAAAAGCAAAGGCAGCTCGTTGCATATTTTATTTTGCCCTTCTCAGTCAGTCGTCTCCAAGCTGCTTGACACAGAACAAAAAGTAATTTTTCGGAGCCGAGCCCGGGTCGCGCGCGCGTGTAAAACAACGCCAGCGTTCGTTACACTAAAAACCCGCAGCAAAATTAAGCATTCGAGCTGCAGCCATGCATAATACATATAATGCAGGAATGGCGTAGAATAGCTCTCGTCTCTCTGACTGCATTCGTCGTAAAAGATTTTTAAGGAGTACTACGGCCCTGAAGCGACGAGCCATGCTCGAAGAGAGCCCTCGGTGTAATATACGCCCGGTGCACTACTGCTGCTGCAGCTTCTGCCTCTGGTTGCGAAATTACCTTTTAAACCTGTCGTACGTACGTACAGTATATATATTCGATGCAGTGGACACGCAAAGGCGAGCGAGCCCGCCAGAAAGAGAGAAAAAGGCATGCGTGTATAGAGGAAAGAAGAAAGAGGAAGAAGAAACGCGAAAAACGCACACGCGTGTAACATCCTGGCCATGGTTCTCGCGGACGAGTATATGCACTATACACGACTGGCCCGAGACTCCTTCTTCTTCTTCTTCTTCTTCTTATATTGCGTGCACAGCAGCTGACTCAGCGGAAAGACCGAGGCAGCAACAGCAACAGCAGCAAGCCTGCACACCGCGTCGAGACTCCGAGAGCCCGAGAAAGAGAGACGAAGGCGCAACTAACTATATATGTGTATCGCGAGGGAGAGAGAGAAAAGAACGCAGCCGAGCTAGTATCCAAGGTCTCGATCGGCCGGTTAAAAAACCTACAGCCTATGGGGGAATGCGTATAGTGTATATATAATACATACATCCGTAGTTCGCGGCATATCGTCTCTCTCTCTCGCTTTACTCGTGTTATGCTCTTTGTGTGTTGTTATGCACTTGCAAAATTTGACACAGTTTTAGAATTTTTTTCTTCCACCGTGTTTTTTCCCCCTTTTTTTCGTTTCGTTTCGTAGCCAAAACAAACAGACACACAGAAAGTGTTTTCCATGCAGATAAGGGAAAAATAACGCGAGATGTTTGCCTATTAATAAATGTGTGAGAAAGATCGAGACGAGAGAGCTTTTAACTATTGTTTTTCTTACTTTATTTTTCCTATCGTATTTTATATTTACATACGTACGCTTACATAATAATAACGGCAGATAACCCAATTATTTCGTGATTTTGGTGCAACGGGATGTCTTCAATTAAAAGTAAATAAAAAAATCACCAGTAAACATTGATAAAACGGCTGTTATACAGACTGCTCAGACACAAACATACACACACATACGTAAGAGAGCTGCTCTCCTTTCCTGCCATACTTGTATGAAATACTTGTCTCTCTTTATATATTTTCATCGTGCGGTTTTGCGTCTCCATAACAGCGACAACAACAACAACAACAACAACGACGACGACGACGACGACAAAAACATCAACAACACAACAACAATAACAAAACAACAACAATAACAAAACAACAACAAGGATAATTTCTATAGGTTGATTTGAGATAATACGACTCCAGGTATTATATACCTGTATTATTGTGTATATGTGGTTTTCTCTCTCTCTCTCTTTTGCTTCGCTTGAGCTTGAGAATGCCGCGCGTGGCGGTGGGTATGTGTGCTGTGTGTGTGTATGTAAGGGCGCCGAGTGCCGTTGACCCGATCGACTCTCGTTGTGTTGCAGCAGCAGCAGCGGCGGAGACTCCGCGCGTGTGCACACGCGCGCGCTACATACCTCTCGCTCACTGCATATAACGCTCATTTGCTCGTTTTCGCGGCTGCAGCAGTGCAGCAACACTATATAAGTATGTAACATATACACACACATGCACACGTATCGGCGTTTAAATGCCTTCAAGTTTATTTCAATTTCTTCGAATTTTCCATGCCTTGTTGTTGTTGTTGTTGTCGTTGTTGTTGCTGCTGCTTTTGTCGTTGTTTTTTTCGATTGCGGATCTCAAATTCGTCACCTGGCTGCCGCTTTTTTTTCTCGTCTTCTTCTTCTCTTTTGCGGTTGCGCTGCTCTAATACGAAAGTTATTTACTCGCAACCGGCGCTGCTGCCGTACTGTATGTACACATTCATATAGACATTTCGAAAGATCATAGTTTCACCTGCGTCTATGGCTTTGTATACAGCCACGATTAGAAAGTACAACACTGCGAAGCCAACACCGCTGCTGCTGTATATATGTAGAACAAACGGTTATGGTTCAGAAAAAATTATGTCATCACGGTGCACACAGGATCCCTGTCTCTCCCTCTCTCCATCCATATTCCTTGCGATGCATACATTGCACGTCGAGTGCAATAATTCGGATAAGATCTTACGTCATATTTTTTTTCTTATTTTCTTTTAAATCGTATGAGTATGAGTTTTGTAAACGTATCACCTGTAAATAAACGATTGTAATGCTCATATACTTGCCGCGTGTGCGGTTAAATTGTTTATAGCCGTGGAATTTAATCAAAACAAACATCGACTATGCGACTGCAACGACAACAACGACAACAACGTCTACGTCGAGAGCCAGGAATATCCCCTTATCTCACCGCAGTCATCGTCGTTTTCATTCGCTCTCTCTCTCTCTCTCTCACATACATACACTGCACACAGACACTCACACATTACACACACGTACATATATATTCACTCGTGCAAATCTACCTCTTGCTTACTAAGCATTTCCGCTTCGCATGCGCGAGCGCTTCGCAGGGCACCTTTATAGTATATAGTGTATAGCTGCCTCTCTGCCTAGACTGTAATATATAATATGTATGATATTCCGTGAATCCGTGCGATATTCCACTTTTAACCGACTGTAAGCCTATTATTTCTTATTGACTTCTATAGCCGATACCTCATATATATGTCTACTACTCTTTTCTTTGAATTGGCGTCGAGGATCTTCTCGAGGCTAAAAACGTATCTTTCTCAAAAGATTTGCCGCGCTGTGCGATCATTTTGCATTCGATTCTCCGCCGCTGCTGCTTCGAGATGAGAATTCTTTATTTTGTTTAGTTTCCTTCTGTATTATTTCCGAACTGTACACATGATCGACCTGCGAACGCGAGCAAATTTTTTGTTGTTCAGTCTGCTATATGCGCTGCTGTACTATAAAGTAAAACGTTTCCAATCGAGTGTTTTGCTTTCTCCTCGTTATAATCGCGTGGTACGTGGGAGAGGAGAACTTTTGTGTCTGCATTATATGCTGCGTCTGCGTGTAATAATAGAGTAATATAAGCTGTTTTATTCCTATTTTTCTTCCAGAGTTTTATTTTTTATCTTATTTTTTAACTTCTCGCGCTCTCGAGACTCTCCGACACGTACGCGCTGAAATCTAATATTGATTACGACACAGAAGTCTCGGAGCGAGCGCGCGAAGCAAGTCGTCGTGGAAGATAAAAAAACTTGCGCGCGTCCCGAGAGAGCAAGTCGAGAATACGTAAAATTTTCCGGTCTCTCTCTCTCTATATAAATGTTGTTTGCTCGAATCGCTGATTACATTGTGTTTATTAATAGACAGAGAACTGACATCCGTGGAAAAGTCAGATTAAACAGCAGCACAACACAACAGTATAAGCGCGCGTGGCGGTTGGCGCTTCGTATCGAAGGCGCGTTAAGAAAGTTTAATGACGTTTATACACGGGCCGTGTGTATTCTCTCCTTTGTGTTTGTATTATTATATACAGACGGTAGAAAACAATTTTGACATCACGTTTTAATTTCCAAGTTTCAAAACAATGTCAAACGAGATATAGCTCTCGCTCGAGCTCTCTCGCGTGCCGCAAGACGGAATAATTCACGTGTCCCCTTATTATTGGATTGATCGAACGAGCGCTTAAGCAAATAATATAAAATATTGTATTACTTTACGACTTGAAATAAAAGTGAAACTAAATTAGTCGAAATTTGTTGTAATCATCGGGTCATCTCGGTGCTTTTCGATTAGTTTTTTGGGAGTACGAATTTTCAAATGTTGCTGCTGCACGAAGATCGTATCTCCGGTAGTTTCTTATATGACGAATTATGGTACTTTCACTGGCATAGCAATTACAAACTAGGTCGCTACACAAACACATCTACACATCTAAATGTGCCTTGGCCGATCGATGTTGATAATCGTGCACCGACGCGCGCCATATACTATCACAGAATAATGGGTACTTTGTGCGTGCCAAAAAATGATTAAAAAAAGCAAAACAACAAAAAAAGCTCAAGCCTCTCATGCTGTACACAACAATTGACGATTATAAGCAAGCATTAATAACTCCACCCACGCGCAGGAATCCTTCTTTCAATGGTGCTTCGGAGTCGAGGAGCCCGAGTGTTACGGGGCGCTGGACCTGGCCAGCGGCAAGTCTATCCTCTTCTTCCCACGGCATCCAGCCGAGTACGCGACCTGGATGGGCCGTCTCTGCCCTCTCGAGGAGTTTCGCCAGCGCTACCAGGTTGACGAAACCTACCACGTCGACGAACTCGAGCGAGTGCTCAGCTCCAAGGGGACCATAAAACTACTTTTATTGGTAAGTATATAATTTTTTTCTATTTGTCTTTTTTCTTTGATCGGCTCGAATCGATCGTTAAATGCATCTAATTATTCGAAACGATATCGATTTCGCGAAAGTAATCAGTATCGTCTGCGCCTTTTAATTCGACGATAAAATAGAATAACGGATACGACACTGCCGCCGCCACCACCACCACCGCCACCACTGCCGTGGCAGAAACCTGTCTTTCCAATTATGCAAATGCTCTCAGCGCGTCTATGGGCGCGCGCGTGGGCGACACACTGCAGCAGCGGCAGCACACGGTTTGGCGCGCGCGAGTCACGAATTTCTCTATACTACGTGTGTGTGTGTGTGTGTGTGTGTGTGTGTGTGTGTGTGTGTGTGTACAAAGGATATATCGCGAGAACGTCGAGGCTCGTTGATTGATTTTCATTGCGCGCGCGGGAAAAACACACTGTCGAGCCCGCACTCGGCTCGTGTGTCTCGTATACGATGTTGTATCCGATAATTAGCACGTGTGTGTGTATATATATTTTGAATTATGCATGCAGTTTATATTTTCGCGGGGCGCTTAATTGCTAAGAGGCAAAAGCTCGCTCTCGTATTATATATTTACACCCACTGGGCGCGCACAAAGGCCGCTGCTGCTTTATGCAGCGCGGCGCGCGACGCGTGTAAATTGTGTGCCGTCCCATGTACCAGTGTACATGTTGTAGTATGCTGCGAGCGCAGCCAAGAAATACATATCCGGAGGCCAATTTTCACGTTTCCGGTGGAAAGTGCACACACGCGCGCGCATGTATGTGTACACACATAATAAGGCCGCGCTGCGTAGGATAGATGTAATAAGTTATAGCCATGAGGCGAGCATTGGGCTGCGCGAATACGTCCGAGTTCTCTTTTCTCGAAAGGGCTCGAGTGTCATGCCGTCTCGCTGACGTCAACATTTTCTTATATACTTCGTTCGAGAACTCGACGTCAACGTCGACGACGAGTGTAGAATTGCTGATTTTTATTCATATTACATTGTTAAAGACGTCAAGCGGGCGGAAAAGTCAAAAACATAATTTATAGCCGCCTCGATCGGTTTGTTTCTCTTTTTAGCATAAAAGCACAAGAGCTCTAATTACATGACACGAGGCGAATCGATCATTGTTGCCGATCTCCAGGTGTTGAGAGACAGGCGTAACGCGTGCTTAATTCGCGCGCGAGCTGTTTTGTCGATTAAAATTGTGTCAAGCCAATATAACGGCCAATCGATGTTTCTTTCTCTATTATGTCTTTTATATCGAAATCTATCAAAAGTGGCCCCGTGTGGTATCGACAAGAAAAAAACTCGTCGATATACACATCGTGTTTCGAAATCGTTGTTATAACTCGCATTGCAATGTGTCATTGCATAATTTCGGTCTACTTTTTGGAAACTTTTTATTATTTTGCGAAATTTAAAAATTTCATCGCGAGAACACACACACACACACAGAAGCTCTCTTCTCGCTCTCGAACGGAATTTTTCTTCTTCTTTTTTATATTCTAAAAATAAACGTTTTTTATTAAGAATCCAATCTCGTTTATTGAACCGCTCGCGTGTGTGTGTGTGTGTGTGTGTGTGTTCTTTTTGGGGGTATTATGTAAATATCCTAAAAAGCAAATCAACTGCCTATTGGTTTTTTAATAATTCTCTTTCTTCTTTTCGCCGAATACACACGCAGCAACAGCATGAGCAGCCTCTTCGCGCGCGCGACACACAAGCTGAAAAATCTTTCGCACGATTTCGCTCGCTCGATCCACGTGTAACTACAACTTTTTTTTCTTTCTTTTTTTCTTTCCTCTTATTTCGTTAATTTCGAATGCAAAGCGAATCCGCATGATGCCGCGATGACTCGATCGTCCTCGTTACAATAAAGCCGCGCGATCGATATCGATGAATCCGAGAAAGAAGCTGCCTCTGCTGCTGAATCTGCCGTTATAAATGAGGTAAACTTTGCATCAAGCGCGTCCCTTTCGCTCCAACTTTTGTCATACATAACGAACTCGCCGTCGACGACGACGAAGACGACACAATCGAGTTGCGAATTTCGATATTATACAAGCTCTCTCGCGTGTGCGACGAATGACGCCTGGACTGCATATAAACACACGTATATACACATGAAATTTGGCTATGGTTTAAATTGCTCTCTTTCTCGTCACGCGTACATGTGTGTGTTGTATGCGTATTATATGCGTCTAGTCTTTCTCGCGCCAGAGTAGTATAATGTGGGCTAGTTTCCGGGTTTTGTGCTGCTGCCACTAAATAGTCGAGGTCTCTTCTATTATATATCTCTCTACTGTGCGCGCCTTGCCTCTCGTCGTCGTCGTCGCGCGGAGTCGCGTTATTCTCGTTTTGCGAGTCACGCGCGCATACTTCTGTGTCCCGCGTGGTAAAAGCTTCATATTCTCGGAAATAATGATGATGGCATGCGTTTGAAAATATTCAGCGAGCTCTTGTATATACACACACATTCACGCACACTATGTCTGTGGCATGGGATTTCCGATTTTATATATTGAAAATAGTTTAAACATTCTCTCTGCGTGCGTCCAGCTTTTCAGCACCATTTAATACCCGCGCGCAGCCAAAGGGTATACACGAGATAAAATATGGAAAATTTCGAGAATTATTTTGGTTTATTTGGGAATTAGCTACGTCGGGGAACGTCACACACGCTCCATGGACTTCGCGTGGGTTAATAGAAATTTCAAAAATTTTAAGCGAGGTGAAAAAGCTTTTAAATTTGTATACCCGCGCGTTTACTTTATGGACTTTGAATATTACGCACCGAAATTACTGGAGCGTATGATCATGCGCTAAATTTAATTAATTATGAATGAACATTTTTCTCTAATTCTAAATTACAACATAATGTAGATAATTAAGTTAAACAGGAAGCTATTTTTACAAAATTATTATTTTTTTTATTCTCGGTCGCAAAAAAATAAATAGAATCACGTATATTGAGCGAAGCGAAGAGCTGCGCAAAGGTCGTAAATGGAAAAAAGCCACATTATAAGTACCGAGTAAAACTCCTCCGTGGAATTTATAAATAATGCATCCGTTCAGCAAGTTTTTCAAAAGCGCACAAAGGAAATCGGAGAGCAAATATTTCTCTCGTGTCAGCTAAAAACGGCGCGACGACGACGAAGAAGACGACGATGCGCTGCGCTGCACCGCAACAGAGTGATTTTCTGCAATCATTCGCAATAACAGCAGCGCGTCAACGACGATTCGCGTAAAATAAGTGTATTATTCTTTCCACCCGACCTAAAGTTGCGCAGTTTTGTGTGAATCAAAATTTTTAATCGATCGATGTGTTTTTTGTTTTTATTTATGACTGTCCTACAAAACACGTTGGTGATGATCGATGGCCTCAAATCCGCAACTGAAATATTACAATCACTATTATGCAACATCACGCACTCTGCGATCATTAAAATTTTTGGCAAATTTTACCGTGTCTATTGCGATATCACGTTTTTTCATAAAAATACAATAATTAAAACAATAAAGTAAAAAGAAATGGTAGACATCAACATGAAGCATAAAGAAGCCATTCGGGTAGCTAGCATGTAAAATAATGTTGAATCGTGCTACATACGCACGTGAGTTGTCTAGGCCTCCTAAGGTCTGCTGCAGTTTTGTTAAGAAAAAAAAAAAAAAAAAAGAAAATAAAACTTCGCCAAGTGGAAAAAGCTGCAGAGCAGCAGACCATTGTGGCTCGAACTACGTGTAGCGCCTGAAGTGTATTATATACACTGCGAGCAGCAGTGTGAGTCGCACATGAGCAAAACAAACTTCGCGCGTCGCGTCGCGCAAAGTGTAATAAGCTCATAATATGCGAGTTTGTCGCGCCTCGTGTATGTCTGCGTTGCCCGAGTATAGTAGCAGTACCCTCTCCTCGTATAAATAGCATGACTCACGCCTACTCGGGCTTAATAAAAGAAAAATATGCAATAATAAAAAAAAAAAAAAAAAAAACAATAACAAAAAAAGTGAAAAAACCTAAAAAATTCTCTCGCACGCGCGAGTGCGACACAATCGGAGCTCAAACATCGGCGCGTGTGTTTTTAGAAATCCATTCTTGAAAATTCGATAAATATAAGCGAGCGAGCGCGTGTCGTGTCTGCATGCCTGCCTGCCGCTCGAGAGGCGTGCGCGGCGCTTTTCTTGGCAAATTGCGATACACGCACACACTCAGACACACGTATACGTAGATGCAGCTCGAATCTCGTAACATTGTTTGGCTCGAGGGCTAATAATGCCAAGGGCGGTGTAAGAATCTATATGCTTACGTAATGCTGCAGCGCACATATATAAAAGCAAGCGCGGGGTGCATATAATATGCACAGGCCTAGAGGAGCTTTTATACTTATGTTTGATTGTCGTCGATCGATGATAATTTAAGCGATGCATACAAACTCGCCCCGCGTGTCTAATTTCGGTACACAGTTTACGGAGAGCTCTAGTATACAGTTTACGTTTTCAACGTCGTGCTATATTCCACGCCGACGTATCCGAAAACTCTTCGTGAGTTTAATTCGGTATACATTATAGCTTGTAAATAAATACGAAAATAAATTGGCTTGCTAGCGCGTGAGTCTGATTTTCCCTTCGCCTCCACGTGACGAGAATGAGTAAAAATAAAGACTGAGAGACAGAACAGGAGAGAGAAAAAACGTGTCGAGTTAACGGTTACACTCCTTCGTTCTTTTTTTCCTTTTATTGGCGAATCGATTAAAGAGCTCCTTACTCCGCGCGCCGCGCGTTGTAAAGCTCCGGCATTCGGCGTGTAAATAACGCGAAAAAACGATTGTACGTTTATACGTATGCTATATTATGCTCGCGATAATATTGCCGCGGCGGCGGCGTTGATGCAAACGGGTATAATTATACCATACAGCATATTATAGCAGCGCGCTGGAATTGAAAAATAACATCCGTTATACGTATACGCCGGAGTTTCAATAAATATGTGATCGTCACGTCAGTTAAGTTCTCCATTATATATGCATGCGTATGTATGCGGAATCGCGAAAAATACATATACAAAACTGCAGTATGCATGCTGTACGTGCCTTGTCATATCGGCTTGCAATGACACAAAATTTTAATTGTTGACGTCTCGAGCTCGTCTTCTTTTCTTCTCGTCAGGTAAGGCAGGCGATTCTTATATGACTCGATCGCAGACGCGCCTGCATTGTATTGTAAACGCGTAATAACATTATCTCAAGTGTACGTACATGTGTTTATACACAGAAGTGCACGCGTGTTAATTATAAAAACATCATACGCAGTTGCACGCAGTATGTACTACGTGCGATGATAAGGAATTTTTGAGAATCTAGTATATACCCATAACGTGGCAGATGATAAATGCAGCGCAGAAAAAAGCTTTCCCTGCTGCCTAAAGCTTGAATAAACTTTGCCGCGCACGACGTGTTTATATTATGTATATTTTCGCACGGGCGCGCGCTTGCATACCGCCCGCCCGAAGATAATTATAAAATTATAGTAGCGCGTTAAAAATAAAATGCCTTTGAAGCTCTTTACACGTTTGTACACTTATTACATATAGGTATTTATATTACGCGATGTACGTTGCACACGAATAAAGACACGAGCCATTAACGTGGAAGGTACTTGTACGAAGTCGCGTTGTACCCCCCCGATCGATAGGCCAATTCAGATAGACGTGCGACTGCGGTTTGTGTCATGACGTGCACGCGGGAAAATTACAGGTATTTCGACGCGCATCGCACACATTACTATACAGCACGACGACGACCACGAGTACTTTTATGGTTTTTTCTTTAGCTCGTGACGTCGCTCGCGCGCCTTATATATTATATATTATACGACAGATGAAAATTAAAAGTGCAGGCGCGATGTGTTTACGTTTCGAGATATATGTGCGTGTGTGTATATTCGAGAAAAGCAAAGACGGATTATTGGAATTTTTTGCCAGAACAAATAACACGCGCTGCCGCGCGCCCGATGCATCATCATCGTGCTGAGTTTGAAAGAGGTAATTTTTCATAAATATTTGTCTGGAAAATTCGAATGTTGTACCGTTTTCTTTAAAAGTATCTCTCTCGGAAGACTTTTCGTGAATGGAGCCAGTGTGTATACGTACGCAGCAGTTGCAAATGTTTGAACGAATCGCGCAGGAAATAGGAACTCTTATCAACAGATTAGCAATAATCTCTTCTCGTTTGTGTACCAACTTCGAACTGTTTTTTGTCTCTCTTTTTTTTGCAAGATAGTGAAAATTCAACGTATATGAACGCAGAGTGCTTGAAATACTGCGGGTATTACAATGTTTCGCTTTGGCAAATGACAGCTGCGCAGCGCGAGCAAGAAACTACATTATGAACGGGCGTAGTTAAAAACTCTCCTATCTAGTTTTGCACATATAGCTCGTCGCTTAAGTCGATTGTTTAGGAAAGCAAACATTCGCAAACTTATCTCGTTTACGCAGGGGCATCATAAACAGGTCAACGTTAAAAAAAAAGTTATCAAAGTAACACTCGTAAACGTGCTTGCTATTCTCTCCCGCTCTCTTGGTCGTCTTGTATATATGGGCAATTACAAGCGGCCAATTTGTCGTAGGTCGATCGACTTTTAAAAATTACATAAAATTACGTCTGTCTATGATTTTTCCGTTACTGGCGCACGATGAAGCTCTCTGTAGGTCGTGTGACTTCGTGGTGGTAAAAACACAAATACAAATACACGCGGCATATATAATTCACGCATGCAGTGATTCTTTATTACATTTTTTTTGCGTGAAGCAATCCCGATCGTCGTCGTCGTCGTGTACAATCCCGCGCGGATAAGATAGCTCGTGAACCGCCGCCGTCGTCGCGACGACAACTCGACGTGTCTGTGTGCAGAAGCAGCTCTAAAATCTCCGCGGTTGCACAAAATGCATTGTATTTACATCACACGCACACACGTCCGACGTTGATCCTTTTTTACTGCAACTATATACGAGTGAAAAACGTCTCTCTCGGTGCAGTGCCTCACGCTACTTTTTTTTTATTTCTTTACTTTTCTCTCTTTCTCACACAGCTTCTCTCCCGGAGATGGAGATTTATAAGCCTTGAAAAGAGCAAAATCATGGCGATAACGCAGGCGCGCGCGCCTAGTGTAGTAAGGATTCGTTTGGTCGTTATTTTTTCGCTTATTTTTTTCTCGCTCGCAGCGAGATAAAAAATCCGTATATATTCTTCTCTCGCTAAACGTTTGTTTATGATATTGCAGATTGCTTGACTCATTGGATCGAGCGCAGAGGAAAAAAACGTCACATATTTGCGTATGTAAAATACATATGTTATGTGTGCGAGTGCAATAAAAATATCAAAACAATCTGTTATCTCTCCACTGCTCGAAAAGGAAAATATGTCATTGACTCTTGAAACTTTGTACACGTGTTTTTTTTGCTCGTTGCTGCTACTGTACTGCTTAGCTCTTTTATATAATTGTGGGCGATTGAGTGAAATAATAAATTATTATCGTTTACGACGCGTACTTCGGTGAGCTGCCGATTTTTTCGTTCAAAAATTATACGACAACATGACCCATTTGGCGCAAAAATCGATCGCGCGTCGCGGTGTTGTACGCGCCAGCTGATACGCGCGAAGCAGGAAACATTGCGATCGCGTACACGCATATATAAGTATAAAAGGATACGTATAACTGCAAAATTACACACACGTGAAACTTTGCGTTAATTGAGCAGACGTTGTGCAACACAGCTCGGAGCTCGCGCGATATATAGAATGGCTACACATCTATTAGGAGTCCTCGGGAGAACTCAAAAATATGTATAACAAGTCGGCGGCGCTTCTCTCATATCTTCTCTCAACATGCTAATTCGAAGAAGGTCGTGAACCCTTCAAGTTTATGATAAGCAACAAAATATAACTGGCGTACGTTACGATCCGCGCGCGCGTGTGTGTCTTGCCATTTAACGAGCAGCATCGAGGAGCTCACGGACGATTTCACTATATAAGTGGAATGTTTCTCCTTCGCAATTATTATCAGTCCGAGTGTTTAGCGCTATTTTTAAGCCAATCAATCGGTCGACATTTGAAATGAGGCTCTTTTGTTTATTATAATACCGATCTCCCCGGCCTACGATATGTCTACGTGCAGAAATTCGCGTATGCACACAGATTGGATCAGGAAAAAAAAATGCTAATAAACGCGGCGACGTTACTTTCGAAAAGCTTCAACGCATTATATACGTATATACAGTATATTTATCTTTGCATCTTTCCTTCTTTCTCTCGGCTCTCTCGTAAAAACTAAACGTTTATTTTCTCTGTTACCAATTTGCAGCGCGGAGTCAACAGCGACAGTGGCCTGACGACCCAACCGGCAACGTTCGACGGCATCGATAAGTAAGTACATACGCACACACACACACACAGAGCGTACACATAATATGAATATACACACATGTACTTATAGCGCAAAATGTTCCATGCTGCATGCTATGTGTGTCTCTCTTTCTCATGCATCAATTGTATAGTGCGATATATTGGTTGCGCAAAAAAGCCGTCGAATAGATACGCGCGCGCGCGACACACATCGGTACTGTTACGGGACAAAAAATTTGTTCGCTGCTGCACTAGACGCCGCGCTGACATACACACATATGCATGCACGGCAGAACAATCGAGATCGTTTCAATTTTATTCTATCATTCAAGTGACGTGTACGACGTGATTCTTTTTCTTTTCCTTTTTTTTCTTTGCTGCTTCGTATTATCTTTGACGCGCGACTTTATACACGTGCAAAGTCGGACGATCGCTGTTTATTTAGGTTGAATGATCGAACCGATTCTTATGAATACTATAGCCCCATGTGAGACGTTTCTCAAGTCCATACTCATAAAAATTTTACTCATGAATGATAGTATAGATTTATGATACAAAACTACTGGTGTTTTTTTTTAACAAGTGGATTAGATTATTGTTTTGCTTTGTTTATTATTAACCGAGTGTCTTTATGTTTTATTTTACAGATTCCAAACCGATTTTGACATTTTGTACCCGGAATTTTGTGAATGGTGAGTTTCTTATCTATAAGTTTATATTTATAATATATGTACTTCAATTCTGGAAAATCGAGGTATACATAAATCAGATATAATCAGTTGTTCTAATATAATGATAAAATCATTTGAGAACAAAACCAAACACGTTGACTAATACAAAGAGAATATTAAAATGACACGAGCTCATAAATATCAGTAATATACGAGAGACCACCACTCAACCCATTCAATCATCGCTGAATTTCATATCGCTGGGAATATATTAAAACAAAACATAACACAAGATTCTTCAAGCTGCCGAATTGGTGACAAATTTATCGCGTACATATATGTTTCAAAGGTAAATTGGCACAAATTACGTTAAACAATTAATCCAATTCGACTCGAGAACTGCTTTATGTATCCGTGGCAAACACACAATGCTCGGACACATTATGCAACTGTCATTTTGAATAATAATGCATAGACGACGTGTGTGCGGACGAAGCAGCAGCAGCAGCAGCAGCACATTTATTTACGTACAAGAGGAGAGAAGCAAAAACGAGGAGAAAAACACGCCGCCGCGTTCTCACATCGTGTTCTCTCTCTCGCGTGCTGCAGCGATGATCAATGAATTCGTTTGAAATGTTATAATACAATGGCCTAGTTTTTGATATAAATTTCAACTGTATACACGTGTATGTACACACGACTCTGTGTGTATATTATCTTCTGGCATGTGAGAGTTAGTAAATGACAAACTCGTTGGGAAAGGGTCAGACTGTCACCTGAAATTTGGAGGATGTTTTCAATTAAAAACTGTGTGCGTCTGTGAGTGTGAAATCGTGTCCGACTTCTCACTCATTATATCATTGCGCAAAGAGAGTTCCCTGTACGAAGCAAGAAAAACGCCGTGAAATGTATGTTATTGAACGGTCGGCTCTGTGTGTCATAAATAAGATTAGCATTTCGACGACTCGGCACAAGTTTTTTTTCCTTCTTTTTCTTCTACTTCGTGTAAAGACGCCTAAAGGGGTACACGGAGCGAGAAGAGAAACGTTTTTTTGGCACTCGTGAACGAAAACAAAAAAAATAACAAAGGATAACTATTTTTAAACATGTAAACACGTTTCGTTATCGAGTAAACAGAGCTTGCAACTCGAATTTACACAAACTATGCCATGCCGGCTCAGACTGATTGCTGATAGCTGATAAACGATGTGTAATGGAAGAAAATCGCCAGAGATAGTCACGCGCGTGTACAGAAAAAAAAAACAACAACGAGCGAACGAGCGAAGCGGATTGGAGAGAAAAAAGTGGAAAATTAATTCACGACAATTTGCATTAAAAACAAGCAGCAGTAGAAGCAAGCTCAATGGCATTTTTCTTCCATTTATATCGACATTCGTTCGAATTCTCGCGACTTCTTACGGACGTTATTGTCCATTTTATTATCTTTTCTTTTTCATTCCATCGCATCGTTTGAAAAAGGAAAAAAGGAGAAAAAGACTAAATAAATCACTATAAGGGCTATTGTACTGAAAGATGGCCGTATGTTCGTTCTCTTTCGCAAGCTGTGTTATTACTGCTATATAAGTCTAGTTGTGTGTACGTATACTTATATACACACATGACAATCGACCCGTCCTACTTTCGCACTTATACACAGAAAGAGCTTATGTATACATATATATATATATATATATGGTACACGCTAGGCGCTAGCTCGACGTATGCGCGGCCGCCTGCACCACCGCGCTCTTCATTCACGGAAACCCGTTCGGTGAACGCTGAGCGTGGAGTAGTGCTCGGTGCACTGCAGAGCCGGCACTTTGCACAAACTTTGTTTACTTGCAACGAGACTTGCCGCAATATACGTGCAGCAGGCACACTTACACAGACACAAGTATATTCGGCCTGAGCGATGCGCTACTGCTGCACTTTATATTATATGCATGAAAGAGGCTATTTTTAGACAGCTACGTCTTGCTGCTGATGCTGCTGCTGCTGCAGCGTGGATCGCGTCGTTTACGTACGACGACGGTTGTACGAACAGCTCGACTTGTAATTGTTGCGCTTATGCTGGTGAACGAATTTTCCAGGAATCTCATCGATCGTTAAATGGACTCGTTTTAGAACTATTCAAAATGATCTGATAATGAATTTCGAACGAAATAACACGCTTTGACCTGCTTTTACCCAAAACACGTATAGAATTTGTGTTTACCAACACAAACGTATCGGGCGATGGGAATCTTGGACTTTCACCCAATTTTCACCAAATTTCTTATAGAAAATAGTAAAAGCGCATCTAGCCGTTGAAAAATGTCTACGCATTTTTTTTAACGATTTTTACGCATTGTACTTTATACTTGTGACCCACGTTGCGAGTAATAATTCATTAAGAGCCGATTGTTTATGTTTGCGCTAGCGTCAAAACAAAGGCGAAACAATTCATTGCATTGCCACAGTTCGGCAGCATTTATATGCAACGATGTCAAGTTGCTATGAAAATAAACAATAACAGTATTCTATTGTACTCGCTCATTCATTGATGACTAATGTTGATCGATACGATTGTAAACAATAACAAACCCGAGCGAGCTGCTTAGTATCGACCCCTACATTTGGAGCAACAAAGCTACAAACCGTCGATAAAGTAGATGCCTCTCTTACCAAACTAGCCCGATGTAAACAAACTTTCTAGCCTACCGGCTGTGCACAGAAGATCGTCTGCTTTTCAAACAGATCACGTGGGTAGTATGCAGTTTAGCATCGATGCAAAGCAGTAGAAAAGCAGAAGACACTGTCATACGGGGCAAATACATTAATGTGTCCTAGTTCTTACATAAAATACAAAAGCGTTGTCGTTGTCGTTGCGAGTGATCGAGCTTAGAGTCCAAGTGCCAGTTTAAATTACCATCGATTCTCAGTCATCGTTTCGACATTGAACTTTTATTTACCAAGACTTATCGATGAATTAGTGCAAAACAGAGGTTAGCTTTTTCCGCAATGCAGAAATTCGCTACGTAACGTGCAGGCGTGTTAAGTTTTAAAAATACATGGATGCAGCTCGAACTATGCAAATCGGCTGTTTCAACTATTTATAACCAAGTAATATTTATGTATAAGTAGATTTATTCAAGATGCAGACGACCAAGATAATTCGAAAATTGTCCTGTCTCGGCTCGAATAATATTTATTTGAAATCGAGCGGCAGGCTCATAAGCAGCAACGAGTACCGGCACAAACAGGACACGCTCCTTAGGACGGAGATGCTGGTGCAGGAAGGAAATAGCATTTACGAGCTGCCAATAGTCATACGGAAGACGAATATATTGAACGACATCTTACGCGAAACGAACGAAATAGAAAAAGAGCTCGATTCGTCGACCGACAAAATCGCAGAGACGAGCAGCAGCGACGCGCATCACGACAAGACACTGGAGATGTACATCAGCTCCGTGATCGACAAGCACTTTCAGATGAACAGCGAGGTAGCCCTGCAGTCCCTCAAGCAGATCATCAATCTCGAGCGCAAGAATCGCAAGTACTTTAAAAGCTCGCCGAGCGAGCGCGAATGCCGCGACACCGTGATAACTCAGCTGGTCGAGATCATAGTCGCCAGTCCGCAGAGCCAGAAGGTGCTCGAGGCTTTCCTCACCCTGCTCAGGGACAAGCACCAGTCGCCCAACGATACTTACAAGAATCTTCTCACCGACGCCGCGATTCTGCGCTCGGCCAACGGCGACTTCAGCATTCAGCAGCTGATCGATATAATCCGCGTGCTGCTCACTTTCAAGGGCCTCAAGCATCAGGAAGCGATCGATTATTTCTGGATCGGCTTCGATACGAAGCAGAAGGACATTGGATCGCGCTACTTGGTGCCGCTGTTCCAACTGCTGCCCTACACGAAGAGAAGCCGTGGCAGGATGCAGTACCTGTTGGAAGAGAAACTCGCGCAAAATTACGGCAAATTGTCCGCCTCGCAGATGACCGACATCATACGCATATCCACGTTCACTGCCAAGTCCCCCTCGCTACTGAAATCGATTGGTAAATGGGCAAATATGCATTTCAAGACGATCACCAAGCCGGACTTGCAGACGTTCATCGAGAGCCTGACCGCGGCTAAGTACATAAGCTATAGCATCGAGCACGCCTTGGAGATGGCTCTCGTGAAGAAAAACTTGACGGGTCGAGATCACGCGCTCATGTCGTCTCTGGCTGTCTACTGCCAAACTGTACAGCTGCGCAATCCCTACATACTCAACAGATTCATTCGTTATCTGGAGAAGTACTACGCGAATCTGCCACCCTCGTCGACCGTTCAAATGATCGGCCTGCTGGGCCTGCTGAACTTCGAGCTGGAGAATCGCAAGCGCTTCTGGCAGATGACCGAGGCTTTTTTGAATGCGAGATTCATTCTGCTCGAGGCCGACGAGATTCTGCACGTCTCGCTCACCTGTGCCTTCATCAACAAGTACTTTCCCAAGTGTACGAGTAGGATATTCTCAGCCGAATTCGTGGACAAGATCAACGCACAAAACGGCTCGACCGTGGCTGCGAGACTCAAGGATCAGCTGTACCTGCTGGACACAGCCATGAGTCTGGATTGCCCAACGATGCACAAGAGGAGCGTGGCGTTGCCCCAGAGCAATAAATCGAGGCAGAACGACAACTCGGACAAGATCGGCAAGCTCCTCGGCAGGATCGAGGAACATCTGTCGAAATTCTGCGAGGCCAAGAGCCTGCGTCTCAGCAAACAAGTGAGCTTGCGCTATCTGCCGCCAGAGCTTTACAGCATCGACGCTCTCGCGCACAAGCGAACCGAACAGCCGCTAAAGATCGTCGATCTTCCTCTGCAGGAGAAAAACGAGAGCACGGCCATTCTGGTGCTGCTGCCGAGCCACTACTGCTGGAACTCGGCGAAACTCATTGGCCATCAAGCGATGAAAGTCCGACATCTGCGTAAATTAGGCTTTCGAGTGATGCTGCTCGATTATCGTTACCTGCAGAGCTGCGAGCGATATCCCAGCGAGTTGGTGCTATATTTCAAGTCGCAGTACGACTCGGCTTTTGCGGCTTTATTATAGTTGCATTCGAGGCCGTTATATGGTAAACACGATCGAATGAGCTTTTTCAACACTTTTTTTGTTTTTTTCCAATGAAAAAATTTATAATTTAACGATTTCGTTGCTTTTCGTTCACAGCCGCGTCATAAAATCACCGAAGGAGATCGAAGTTTTGCGTTATGTGGTCAAAGTAAGCTCCGACGCTCACAAAGCCGTCATGCGGATGGTCAAACCCGGTGTGGCCGAATTCCAAGCCGAGGCCCAGTTTTTGCATCACGCCTACGCCGTCGGTGGCTGCAGACACGTCTCCTACACCTGCATCTGCGGTTCCGGTGAGAACGGATCCATCCTTCATTACGGTCACGCGGGAGCACCCAACAATAAGGTTCTCAAAGATGGAGATATGTGGTGAGCATTGAAGGCGACAAAAAATATTCGTAGTCTTGCTTTTTTCAAGAGATAGAGAGCTTCAGAACGTTATCCCTTTTCAGCTTATTCGACATGGGTGGCAATTACGCCGGCTACGCGGCCGACATAACCTGCAGCTTTCCGGCCAACGGAAAATTCACCGAGGACCAGAAGATCGTTTACAATGCCGTGCTGGACGCGCGCAATGCCGTGCTCCAAGCTGCCAAGCCGGGCGTGCTCTGGAGCGACATGCACCTGCTGGCGAATCGAGTGATGCTGGAAGCCCTGAAAAAGGCCGATCTGCTGCAGGGCGACGTCGAGGACATGATCCGGTCTGGCGTACACGCGGTCTTTCAACCGCACGGACTGGGCCACTTCCTGGGTCTGGACGTTCACGACGTCGGTGGCTACTTGCCCGGCCATCCTGAAAGATCCGCGGAGCCGGGACTGAGCAAGCTGAGAACCGCCAGACCTTTGAAAGCTGGAATGGTGCTCACCGTGGAGCCGGGATGTTACTTCATTGATTGGGTAGGTTGTTCAAAAAATATGTCAATGTGGTATTTAATTCGATAATAATAGTATAATTTGGATTTAAAAATCGAAACACAGATAACGGGGTTTTTTTTTGCGTCAATTTTTTTGCCACGGGACTAAATAAAGAATTAAAAATCAAGTATAATAATTAAATTCTCAATGAACAATGAATTTAAAGTTCAATTTCATTGGCTGTGACACAATACAATGTATTGAAAAAAAAAAAAAAATTATTTCTCTTTGGTACATTTATATATTTTTATATTGATAAAAAGTATAATTTCAAATAAAAACAAACGTATTTTTAGTTTAAAAAAAACAAAACAAAGCAACGTGGCTTTATTATGCAAACGTTTCTTGAGTTATTTAAATTGTACGTTTGAATCAACAATGCAAACTAAGCACACTAGTTAAAATTTACGAGTTTATTTTGTACGGAGATATATTATGATGAACGGAAGCGCTTGTCGCTCGTTTTAGGTAAAAACCCGCATTGTCGGTAAAATTTGTGACTAATTAAATTCTTCGCAAAATACTACCATTGACGCTAAAGCTTCAGGAAGATGAATACAAATTATCTGTGAAAAATATGCGTCTGTTTTTCTCGGTAAATGCTCGCATTACTATGTCAACTTCGAATAAATCGTACTTCATTTTTCCTTCTTTCATTTCAGTTATTGCAAAAAGCTAAGGCCGATCCTGCACAAGCGAAGTTCATCAACTGGGCCAATATCGAGAGATTCCGCGGCTTCGGCGGTGTACGCATCGAGGATGACGTTCTGATCACCGAAACTGGCATGGAGAATCTTACCGACGTACCGCGCACGTAAGTGTTTGTTTGAAAAGCGATTTAAAAAAAATTAATAAACATAAAACATGCGTCGTTTTGAAATGCTACACGTCGATGAAAAAAAAAGAAAAAATGCATCCATTGTATACTTACAAACGCATGCGTCACCAGAGCCTGACAAACTGTATCAACATTACACATTATTCTAAAAATATCGTCGTAAAAATTATTTTTAACGACACTAACTCGCGGCAGACTATCGCTTTGGTTATTTAATCGCATTTCTCTCTGAGAAAAGCTGAAGATGAGAAATTCTTACCGCAAAAAGTTCTGAGTGATTAGAATGAAAAAACTATCTATACTTGCCATTACGAAGCTTGGTTGAGAGAAAAAACTTACCGGAGGTAACTACTTACATCACGCATAAACAATCACTTAATCACTGTTTTCTAATAATAAGAGCTATTTTCAGGGTCGTAATATAACCATCTATAAAATAAAAAGCTTATGACGTAAAAAAGATTTTGAAATTATATTGCTCTTGCGTCAGTATAACAATTTCTACGAGTCGTATAAAATTTCATATTTTAGATTATACGCTATAACAATATTCCATACTCTATATAATTTCTATTGCTCTATTGACATTTATTGATATAATCATTCGTAGTTAAAACTGATTAAGAGGATTAATTTCTAGAAATTAACTCGTAATTAGTTGTGAAAAATTTAATTTCGATAAAACAAACCTAAGAGATGTACTATCATTTACTTTTTCATCTATATATTGCAGGGTTGAGGAGATTGAGGAATGGATGTCATACAAAAGAGCCGAGATTAAACTACCACAGGAACTGAAGCACCTTCCCTTGTGAGGTGCAGTCGATAAAAAACAATAGAGATTCTTATTTTGACGCATCCGAATACTGTGATTTTTTGAATCGTTGATGTAATTATATTTATACAAATGTTGTGATAAATATTTTTTCTATGTGATCTGTCAATGGGATATTGCATTTGAATGGAAATTATTTATCTACCAATAAACGTTTCATTGTTCTTAAAAATTATATGCGAGTATTTTAAAATTTGATATACAATTTACATCATCGATATTAATATAGTGAATAGTTTATATTTTTTAAAAGTCTTTGTAAGATTTCATTGACAACTTGCGAAATTTTTTTTTATCATAAAGCATTCAACGAATGCATTGTGAAACAACTATACGATATTTGAAAAGAATTTCGTCAAGTTGAACACGATCGCAGTAACGTGCTTGACGTCAATGAGTCTGTATATTCACGTGATAAAACTTTTTTTTTTCGTAAAAGTGCTGAACCTCCGATTGTTTTTGGTTTAAGGCATAATGGTAAAATCGGGATATAAATTACGCACATTTGAATCATGACGATATCGTTTTTTGCTTCCTTCTAGAGGAAGCAACGTGACAGGTTCGAAAATTAGATTTCGAATCAAGCGTCGTTGAACAATTTGTATGAATTCTCAATAAATGTCCACGTGCGCCCAATCATCTAAATACACAATACAATTAATTTGAATGTGTACATAAAAATTTTCAACACTAATTAGCATCATCAGAACTGAAACTGATGATTACTCTTAGATTTCAGTGTTTTCGTTTCATTTTTTCTTTTCTTATAAATTCATGTCCAATTTATTCCGGTTTTGATACGATAATGGAACTAGGCTCCACTTGTCCTGGATACTTACTTTACCGCAAATTATGAAAAAGATACTCGTACAAACTGGGTGAATGAAAAATATAAATGTTATAAATGTGGTCGATATTCTTTCAAATTTCTGAAAAAAAAAGAAAGCTCGGTAATGTTATTTGCATTTATGTTTAAAAAATTTGATTATATTCACGTAATACTCACGTAATAGATAAAGATCAGAAGCACCAAACTTTTGAAAATTTGATTCTTAGCTTCTGTAATAGCGATGAGAATACCTGCATAATACGGACTCAAGTCCATATGATTGAACATAAAACCACTGCTCTGAAAGCTTATTAATCCTGTTAAAATGAGCCGTATGAATGTCCATCCGATTCTGTCTAAGAGCTCATATTTGATTGAAATTAGTGCACATGCTGTTATTGGTACACAAATAGCAAGGAAATTGAAGATCTTTCGTGCTCTGAGTCTTGTTAAATATTTTTGCGCTACAAGTGCGTCCGACAGATAGCTCGACCCGATTCCACCCAGAATTAAGAGTGAAAACCTCGCAGATGTGCTCTTAATAAAACGCAGCGCATCTGGTAATTCAAATGGATATTCATACTGAAAATATAATTGTTAAAAATTAGCGCTGGGTTAAAAAAGAAAGAAAACCAAATATCTTACTTCGTCTGAAAAGATCATTTCATGCAAAGCAAAGGAAGTCTTGTGAGACATAATCAATGTCCAGACAGCAAACGATGACAGCATCGAGCTCCATGGTATTTTTGGCTTGAACGACGGAGCTTCGTTTACGAATTCCACGTCGCAGTTTGATCCCGCAAAATTGTATACTATACTCCAAATCACATCGGATATTCCAAAAACTAATTGTGTTCGGGCGTCAACTGAGCCAAAACCATTGATGCTTGAAAGAAGGGCAATGCCAAGGGTAAAGAGTACGATGAACTGCTTTGCGGATAAAACCAATGAAGCTAAAAGTAGATAAGGATCATTTATAATAGTATTGGTAGATATTGTTCTCAAATATAAATGTGTAAGCTTACCAACGGTCGTCCGATGCCGAGGCGATATCATGCGCGACAAGAGTACGTAAACACAAGGTAGGATCGGCGCTTCAATTACCCCAAAAAGTAAATTAAAACCCACGATACTTAAAGTGGACTCGGGATCTGTATCGATATCAAATTTAAAAACTGCTCGAATGTAGTGCAACAGACCGATTCCAGCAATGCTCAGACATAAAAGTTTTGTGGCATTCCAATTAGTGGCTAGTATACCAGCTGGTACAATCATCAAACCGTAGCTCAATGTGCTTACAAAGAACGTCAAAGCTTCATCTGCAAAATGGATAAAAAGTTATCGTGGTCAATCGTCCAAGAGAAAAAGGTATAGTTACCGAAGAATCGCATGTGAGCTACTGTGAGGAAACCCGTACGTATGTAATAGGATTGATAGAATATCAATACTGCAAGAAATATCAGGAAGATTTGAGGAGCTACTCTGCTCTTTACTTCGGAAAGATAGTATATCCAATCAAGTATATTATATATTTTTGTGAGATATTTGCTACATTTCAATTTTGAAGCGGAATTAAAATTTTTTGTAGTATATGACAAATGACATTAGTTCATTGACCTCGAGATATTGGACATTAGTTTGATAAATATTTTAGGCCTCCGATGATTTTTCTATAGAAATAATTATCTTTTAAAATTCCTCAAATGCCGGTATTCAAAGGGTCGAAATACAATTTAGCTTTTAAAAATGAAAAATTCTTAATAATCGTTCAACTGCCGGTTTTTACACCGATAAATATCAGCTGACAATAAAGCAAAAATCGTATCTGCACGAGCGCTCTTATCAACACTGCCTATTGTGTGCGTCATTGAATATTTTGGTAAAAACATCAAGTGCAATATTTTTCTAAACAATGTCGTATCATATAAGTGAAATCACATAGACAGAAATATTTTTTAGTTATAATCCTCGAATAATAATAAATCATTGCAAACAGTGGGAAATTGCTTGGTGGACTGATTATAAATTAATATATTTTAGTAATGTAAAAAATGAATAATGAAATGTGAATTTGGTTTACTAGGTACGTATATATTAATACGAAAATTCAAGGCCCCAAAACATTACATTTTCATACCAGCGGCCCGAAAGTGCCTACTTCCCTGCCGCTGCGCAAAGCGGGAAGAGCGATTTTCAGGCCACTGTGTATGAAAAATAGTATACAGGCCTCTGCCGCAAAAAAAGAAAGCCCCAGAGCACGTGTTTATCGGCCTCGGCTTCGCCTCGGCCACTAATTACACGTACTCTGGGACTTTTCTGTTTTTCGCGGCCTAGGGCAGTAATATACTATGCAACATTTATATCAATATAAAGTATAAAAAAATATTGAAGTTGAAAATTTTATCAAAGCTGCGGAAAATCAATTAGCTTTGTGTTGCATTTGTCTGTGTTTTTAAGATAACCCTGGAAGAATCATTTTTAATATGATTAGTTTTGACAATTTCTAAAAGGGATAGAAATTTCAATAATGAATTTTATTAAAATAATATATATTTACCTGCATGCTTATATATCAGTGAATTGGAAGTCATGATTTTACTCGATCTTCACGACGGAGTTTTTTTTTGTTTTACGAAGTACTCCTCAGCGACATACACAATACAATGCTCGAATCAATCATCTCAGTTGTATACAAAATAGAAAGTTATCTTAGAATACATCGAAATAGTCCGTTATCATAGTAGCGTATACGGACAACGCTTCACTCATATCAAAACATTCATTTAATATCTTCATTATATATTTATTTAAGGTGTATCATCTTGACGGGTTCTAGCAGCAAGATGCTAGTTCACACAACAGAGCAACTAGATGCCAACTTAATTTTCTACCTACCTCACCTCTTCGTATAATAATAATAACAAAAATCAAAGCTCGTCCACAGATTACAGATTAAGAATTGACAATTCAAAAGTAAACATTCTTTAAACTTCAAAGAGTTTAACTCATTCCTTCTTAAAATCGTTTGCAGAGAAGTTTGCTAGAAATTCTTTCTGATGAAGAGCTAGTATTCAAAGATGTAAAGAACACAGATTGAAGTCTGACAGTCTGACTTTGAAAAGGTGAATTCGAGAAAAAAGCGTTTAAAGTTTTCTATAGTAAAAAAGGAAATATAAATTAAGTATATCTTTAGTCTGCAATTTCTGCACCGTACAGTTGACCTTCAAAGTTGATGTCCTCATCCTGCAAGTGTCTTTTTTGCTGCAAGTTCTTGACTTTATTCTGGCCTCTTTCACAACCTCAGACAAGGATCTTTTCGCTTTTTTAAATCGTTTAGCGTCGACTTCGAGGAACAAATCATAAACGATCGGTCCGATTTTCATATCCATCACTTCCATTATGCTCATGATTGACGAAAATCCATCATTATAAATACAAAAAGAGATGAACGCGAAGAACTACCATAGCCCTCGTACATACAGAATTCGGGCACTTATAGAACCATGCTCGAAAATTTTTCAGAGTACTTTTGAAATATTGAAAAACTTTTTAAGTCAAAACAAAATTTGATTTTAAAAAGTTCTAGGGTGGTTTATCCCTTTAAAAAATTCTGAACTTGGATCTATACTTATATCGAGCTCAATTTTGTTGATTCTTCGCCGAAATAGCACTACCACTCAAGTAGCTTCTACAGAAAACTATACCTCTTTTTCAAATATCAAGTAGTACTTACTGACTACTGTACTACTAAGCTCTTACTAATTTTTTTCTTTCATAAGCTTTACTTGAAGAATAATAATTCATAAAGAGATAATGATTTTGTCGTCTACGGTTCTAATTTTAAATACTATTTTCGAATAAGGGATCAGTAATTTTTTATCATCATAATCAAACAATTGTTTTTCAACAAGTGTTAGACTAAAAATGGAAGTGACACACTAAACGTAATACTATGGAAGCGCTTCAACGCAAATTTACTTTTTTTTTTGGCTAATCCGATCGTCACACCAAGTGCTTTGGCTACACGAAAAAAAAACATTTCCCATGTAAACACGCGTCATTGAGACTGCAAACATGACTTGTAAAATATCACGTTTGCCACCCACGTCGACGAATTTCTTTCCGGCCAGGCTCGCGGCAAAATCCGCGTTCGCGCGTCGTCGGGAAAGAAGTTTTCGTTCATTCTCGAGATAACGCGGGTCAAATTACCGACGAGCCTCGTCGATGTTGTTTTGCCTGTCTCGATTAATCACGAGACTAAAAAATCATTAGTTTTTGGGTAAACAACATTGCGCCGCGCCGCGAAGCAATGCAAACGGCTGGGGGGCGGGCAGCGGCGTAAAGGTTAATATTTTAATGCCGCGCTCAATCGGAAATTAACGTGACGTGTAGAGTAGCTTAGGAAATTTCTGTGCGACGTGCTTCATTCATAATAATACGAGCGAGTGAGACTGGCTCTCATTTGTCAAAAACTGCGGCGCGTACGAAACAGATGTTTGTTGAAGGATCCACTCTAGTCGAGAACTGATATCGCGCGTCATTCAGCTTTTTAGCGTTACATGCCGCGCGCGCGTGGCGTGGAGCACACTTGAAAATTTTCGCGTAAAAATGAGATATCCGCGCGCGCGACTGATCGAGCCTCGATGTTTTTGTAATAATAAAAAGTGCTTTGTACGAGATTGTGTACTGACAAGCTCGTATTTTCAATAAGCGATTAAAAATTCATTTCGAATGCGCTTGAGCACTCTTTTTCATCGAAAATCGATTTTTCAACGAACCATAAAAGAAAAGCAAGGAATTTTTAAGATCTAAAAAATACATTAAAACCTGTTACAATTGCATGCTCGTAAAAATGTTTCCTTGAAAAAAAGGTTCACCTGCAATAACCGTAACTTTTTCTATGCTCGGCTACTGCTATTTAACAACAACGCGCGTATATATACGCGAAACTGGTTCATATAATACGTGTCGTACGCAACAGTAGGTCAAGCAAACGCGTTTATATACATACGCGCGTATGTACATATACCGATTGGCGCAAAAGTCCACCCCCATCATAAATCTGTATACAACGGGCAAATACAAACAGTAAAGCAGCAGCAGCAGCGGCAGTAAAAAGCTCCGGTGCTTTTTACCCGATGAAAAATAAAAATAAAAAAGTTTTCAGAAAAAGCACCGCAGCCCTCGAGTGAGCTACAGGGGCCAGATCATGTAAACAATTTGCGTCGCAGCACTAGAGCTAGCTCGCAGGTGTGCAGCCGGGGCGTCGTCATCGAGAGCTCTGTATTCCTTCGGTACAGCATGGGAGAGCAACTGAAGAATAGAGACAGAAAAGGGAAAAAAATAGAGGAGAAAGTATTGAGTAGCGCAGCGGAACAACACAAGCTCTCTTTTCCTCTTGGGCACAAGCGTACGCGCGGGTGTTATCGACTACTATCGTCGTCGGTCGGGGGGCCGCCGTCGTTGTCGTCGTCGTCGTCGACGTCGCCACACCACCACCACCTCCTCCCGTTCACGTGCATATACGTATACGTACGCGCACACGCGACTCTTTTATATCCTAGCATGTACGTATATATGCGCTTGGCACAGTCTGTGTACGTCGCGCTGCTGCTTTGCTACTGCTGCTGCTACAGGCAGTTTCGCGCAGTCAGGCAGTTGCCAGTTGTGCGCTCGCCGCCGTCGCAGGCGCACACGACCAACGTCGATTCGCATTCCTACCTAAGTTACTCGCTCTCTACATACGTAATCTTTTCCTCTCTCTCTCGACTCTCGACGCAGTATAGCGTTATCATTGTTATCGTTGTACGAGCAAGTACACGCGCTCTCTCTCTCTCTCTCTCTCTCGAGTCGAGCGGTAGCGAGCTCTTCCGAAACTCAAAAAAAGCTCTAGGCGCAGTGCGTGCGTGAACCACAGAGCTTCTTGGACACGTATTATAACGCATTATATTATAGTATAATAAAAGTCCCAGTGCAGCAGAAGCAGTATCAGAGCAGTAGCAGAACCAGTGCTGTGTGCAGTGCAAGCAGCGCGCGCGAAACGTTATATCGCTCGAGCGACCTATAACGCCTCCTCCTCGCAGCAGTAGTGAGCGCTCACTCACACACACCAACCCACACGTAGTCCATGAACTCTCGGTGAGCTCGAGTCGTTGTCCCCCTTTTACCCAATTTCTTTGCCTTTTTTCGCGAACATATATCCGCGAGCTTTTTTCTCCCTCTCTCTCTTTTTCTCTTTGTGTGCGAGTGAAAGCTCGCATTTTTCTCTTTCTATTTTTCTCTTACTCATTGCACTGTACTCCTGTGCCGTGTATGATCTTTTTCTCGAGTTGCGCGTTTAACGAGTTAAAAAATAATTATGTACGCGCGCTAATGCGTCCGCTACACACTGTGCTCTCTGCTGCAAGCTCAATCTCTTAACGACGACGTCGACGACTTGCGAGCGAGAGTGAGCGAAATTGGGTTAAGTGCCTGCATATATACAGTTTGAAGCTGTCTTTGATTCCTCTGTACCGCGAGGCAGGATTATAAACAAAGCTCGCCAAAGTTCAAAAGTCGGACAACAAAAGTATCGGCGAAAGTGACACCAGGGGTGTATAAAAAGCTCAATAATAAATGTTAAACAAAGTGTGCCCGTCGTAGCAGTGCGTGCGTCCATTTATATACGCGCTTCCACCAGTGTTGCAGTGTGTATACGTGCATATCATCACGATCGTTTCGTTCGTTGTGCACGGCTAACCCAAAACAAAAAGAAGAAAAGCTCGAAAAGTAAAAATAAAAAAGTAAAAGGCCTGCGTCGTGTGCACACGTGTCTGTCGTCTTGCTCTTGGGGGTGGTGGGAGAATAGCCACCATCGATGTACGCGCTACGTATGTAAACTCGCGCGATGCTCGCGAGTGTCAGCGATGCAAGTAGCACGACGATCATCGACCAAGGCGCCCTACGACAAACGGACGACGACATGCTGTTGTTGTTGTTGAACGCTGCGACGACGACGACGACGACGTGCAGCAGCTGCGTCACGAAGACGAGAAGTCAAAATTATTGTTATCGTTGTCAGCAGGAGCAGGAGTATAATTTGGAGCGCGAGCCCGCGCAGTCGATCGCCAGCACGCTCGGCTCACCGATCACGAGCAGCGAAGTAAGTTCCGAGCATTGGCAAGAGACCGTATTCCCAAGGCGTCAGCATTAGAAGCCAACATCGAGCTTTGGGGAATCGATCGTCACGTATAATAAAATACGTGAGCGCGCGCGATATATGTGTATAATATATAGCACGAGCGCGTTAAGCTCAGTTTAGCGGGCGCGAGAAAGACGCTCTCTCAACCCCAGCAGCCAGCCAGCCTGCCTGCCCGCCTGCCAACTTTGTGCCGAGAAGTCTCGAGCTTGCGAAGAGAGACGGAAAAGTCTCTCCGGTGGGTGTGTGTGTATCGAAAAATTGCTCTCACTCTTCCCATCGATCTCTTTCTCTCTCTCTCTTTGCGTGAAGGAGCCGCGTGAGCTTTAACACACTCACATACACACATACGCGGGGCCCTCCCTCCACCTCTTCAGCTCGGTGCGCTATCGTTTTCCCAGCTTCCGTACATAATATACAAGCGCCAGTATATAGACAGAAGCATCAGAAGCAGCTGCGAGAGCGAGAGGCAACAACACACGGATCGCGCAGGTTGACCTACACAGGCAGTGGCAGCAGCAGCAGCGGGCTCGACTCTGCTCTCTGTGTACGTGAGTGCGTGTATGTATTCGTGTGTGCTGCGATGTGATGCACGAGATTTTGCACGTAATACATAGAGCAGCAGCAGCCGGTCGTTAACATGAGCACCGCTGGCCTACTTAGCTTACTCGTCAGCTGACACACTCTCGCTCTCACTCCTACTCTCTGGCTCTGCTCTTGCGCGCAGCTTTGCTATATTCTCGGTGTGTGTGATATATATACGTTTATATAGCACACAACTTTGGTGAAATATATATATATATATATATAGAGAGGAGTCGCAACGGAGAGGGACGGAGAGCTGCAGAGTCGCCACCAGCACACAGCCTGTTGACGTCGCGCGCGGCTCTTGTGTATGACACCTATTCTCTCTCTCTTCTCTCCCACTCATCGAAACACACACAAACACACAGAGACTCACACGTGCGCGAATAAACAAACGTGTATCATTGTTGGTGTATTATCGCGTGTATACATATAACATATAGTAACAAGTGTCTTTGTGCGCGAGTGATAGATATCATTAAAAAAAAAAGCCGTAAGAAACATAGATAACAGAAACAATATAACAGAAACGAATCATGTACTGTTTTCAAAATCCGTTTTCGCGCGCTACGCGAAGCGTCGTCGGTAGTCCCCTAAATCCAAAGCTCGGCTCGAAGTCGAAACAGCAGCAACAGCAGCAGCAGCAACAGCCAAACGGCCAACAGACGCAGAACGGACAGCAGCAACGTCGCGGCAGCGAGGCAACGAGCGAAGACTCGGGCTCCTCGTCGATACGTTACATCGATCAGCTGTCCGAGGCCAGCAGCACCGACACATTGCCGGGCATCCGGGCGGGGGACTTTCTCGACGCCGAGTCGATCCTGTCGCCGGGTGGGCCCGAGTCATCGCTGGCCTCGCCCACCATCGTGTTCACGAGCGACGAGACCAACAATCGGACCAATAGCCAGGACGAGGACACCCTCGTCGGGAGTCCCTGCAGCAGCGTGCACGGCGGCAGCACGGGACACGTGGAGAAGCTCGGCAGCAGCGTCGGCGACTTGAACTCGGGTCCAAGCGGTACGGGCAAATCCGACGGCCACTGGCGGCGCAAGCTCCTGCTGAGACTGCGCTCCACCGACTCGTCCAACAGCGAGGCCAACAGCTCGTCGCCCTCGCCCGCCAGCGAGTCCTCCTGTCTGCACTCGCGCCAGCACGCCGAGCACCAGCACCACCACTCCAGCAATCAGCTGCTGGCCAAGAACAAGCTGTCGCCGCGACGCAGGCGCCTCCACGGCTCGGCCAGTCTGCTGATCGGCCGGCGCAAACACGAGAATGCCTTCAGCGACTACGACGACGACGACGATGACGTAGTCACCTGCCCGATCGACGACGCCGAGCCCGAGGAGGTCTCGTCGCTGCCCTCGAGTCCGGCCGCACCGGCCACGGTGGGCCTGGCTACGGCGACGAGCGTCCCAGTGCCCTATTACGGTTTCCTGTCGGTTAACGGCGGAGCCATGCGACAGGAGAGCACGAGCACGAGCTCGCCCCAGCTCGCCACGCGCTGCCACGACGACGAGGCCCAGAGCACCACGAGCCTGCCCGACGAGACGAGTTCGCTCAAGGAGGAGCACAGGGCCAGCAGCACCGAGACCGTGGCGCTCAAGTCGCTGCTCAAGCCCGACACCGGTCTCGAGGCGAGTGGCTGCCTGCCGGTGGCGCGCAGCTGTCCCAATCTCGAGCGACAGAGCGCCGGATTTTTCAGTGCATCGGGTTCTTCGAGTCCGATACCGAGCTCGGGGCCGAGATTCAAACCCGTCGAGGAGGGTGACATTCAGGTGTGTTATCTGAATCACGCCAGGACCCTCGTCAGCAAGATCCTGTCGAGTCGATTTCTGAGACGCTGGGAGACTCATCATCTTTATCTCAACGACGCCTGCCTATCGTCCAAAACCGTAAGTAGCTCAGATATACAATAAACACAACTCTATTTTACTCCGTTTTTCATTTTATATTATATTTCCTACGACTCGATAAAAGCTATTGTTTCCGCGCGTTTATCGCGAGTAGCAACGACGCGACAATCGCGGATACGTTTCCGTTGCCTCTTTATCTCGCAACAACGCTTTTAACTCGGTTTGGAAAAAACTTTCAACGACCGAGGGATGCGACAAAACGTGAATACTGGGCGTCGATTCGCGTTATCATTATTTATAACGATTTTTTTTCTCGCTTTCGCTTCGCGCTTCGCAACCGCAATCGCGTAACTGGGGTAATCGACCCTAATATTTTAATTATATTATAATTTTATAAGTAGAAATGTCGTATGCCAAGAAGAAAGTATTATTATTATTACCAAGTCCAAAAGTGGTCATTTACTGCAGTTAAAAGTGGGTAAATTACTAATCCATTTTACAAACTGTTTCCCGAGCAGAAAATCATTTCAAGTCAAGATTCATGCTCGCTTATAAGTCCGACGCGTCTTTTGTCGCTTCAATCTCGTATTTTTTTTGTACACCCGCCTTGTACATTATTTGTATATTAATCGCGTATTGATGCACGACGCACGGGGCATCTTTCTCTTTGCTCGCGGGCAAATCGTTAATCACACGACTTCTCATACACACATACGTGCGCGTAGCAAGCTCAAAAGACAAGAAGTAATTTATCCTTGAAAAGGATGCGCGCAGGAGCTCATACATATACGCGAGGCGACAGGATAGCACTTATGCCATCGTACCAAGCAGTGTCTATGTGCGTGTGTGTGTATATGAATGTATGCTGTGTCTAACTCGGAAAGTCGATGATTAAGTGATGTGCACTTTTGCGAGGGTATATAATTGATAGCGGCGTACAGTGTGTATGAGTGTGTGCCTGTACGTGTGCGTGTAGGTGTATTGTGTAGTGCGAGCGCGGCGAATAATTTATTTTGCTCCATCACGGAATTAAATGATGATGATGATGATGATGATGATGGTAGAAAAGAGAGACGGCGCTACGGGGAAAAAAGCGTCGGTTTTTCTCGAGATGAGCAGCACGCTTTTAATGAAATTTGATCGTCTTTCAACACCTTTTGGGTTTGATAACGACGTCCCAAATGAAAAAAACAAAAAGAAAAAATGACGTGCGCGTGCAACATTAACATAGCTACCGCGCGGATAAAAAAATAAGAAGATACAATTAACGCGTGTCGGTGGTCGCGAATCAACGTTGAATAGTTCGCGTTGATTTTCCTTACGAGATCGCGCGCGCGCGACGATTATGGAACTATGATTTTTTTTGCTTACCATTAATAAAGGCTATTTTACGAGAGTCGCTCTTCTTCCTCATTCCGCTGATACATGGATTCTCAGCGCCGCGGACTGCGCTGCACGAACGTCACTGGATTTTTTGTTTTCGGCGGAATGCGAATACCGCTTAATATTTACCTGCCATGAGTCATGCTCTGCGGTGAGAGAGAAGATGCGGGAATATGCGAAACACGAGCGAGCGAGCACTTGCACACCGGGGACGCCCTTTTGTTTGAACGAGCGCCAGACATACACGATACTTGCGAGTGACGTTGATTTCGAAGAATCAAATGCGGTAATTCGTAAAATAACAAAAAAAAAACTCGCATGTATCATAAGCGAAATAATTTCGGAACACGTCGATAAATCATAGTACATAAGCACGAGTGTCGATATACACAAGCGTATCGGTATGGCGCGCGGGAGCAGAAGGGTAATTTATTCAGTTGTACAAACATCATCACTCGCGGCAGCGTCGGCGGAATTAAGAGGAATTTCGGCTCATTCACGAAAAAGTATATAAAAAAAACTATAACCGTGATTTTCTATCGCCCCGGTATTTCGGCGTGACGTTTTGGCATTGAAAATTAAAATTAAAAAAAACCAACGGATAAGAGATCGTCATTCATATGATGCAGACGTAGGTTAACACATCGAAGACAGACAAGAATCTTAGTTGAATATACAAGGAAGTTGGCGTTAATTCTAGGATGTATGCATGCATGCGAGTCGGTCTTTGACTTGCTCCGTTTTGGCCGCCTTCGCTTTGCGAACAATAAAAAAAAAGAAGAAGGAGAGAAAAAGAATGAGATGCGAATCCCGATCGTAGAGCTGCAATGACGTACACACGGTACGCGATACCGAAGCTCCTCTATTGCCTAAGCGCAGCACAACGGCGGTCTATAAAGACGCATTCGTGCGTGTAATGTATCGCTCGTTGCAGAACTCGTCTCTCTCTCTCTCTTTCTGTAGGTATTGCGTGAGTCTCTATCCTTTACCTGTCCGTGATATTCGATTTCTTTTCGTCTTTGTGTGTATGAAACGTCTCTCTCCTCATTTTTTTCCTCTTTTTGAATTAAAAATTGCGCGCACGCTTTTGCAGCCGAGCGCGTCATTGCTGCGACACAATCGTCGTTGTCGCGGTCTTAGTGTCGTCTCGCTTGTATGCAGCTGCTGCTGTCTGCGCGCGCGAGCGACGATATTAATCATTACATAATGCGCGCGCGCGCGGCCTGATCGCTCACATATTTTTAATTCTTATTATAAAATTTGATATCTGCCTTATGCTATATTACTACTACTTCGTCACATTTTTTGCGCAGCAGCAGTGACAACGTCGGTGGTAGTGGTGGGATAAGAAATGAAAAAAAAAAGAAAATATAACTCGACTGTCGCGCGCCAGTGCCGTGGTAGTGCAGCTCACGGCACAACTCTAGCGCCTTTGCGTTTTATGAATTTCCAATATTTGGATTCGAGAGCATGGCTCGAGCAGCAGCAGCATGAGGTGTACACAGCACGTATACATGTATATAGAGGTGATCGAGCGTCGTCTGACGCAACTGGTCACGTTTCCGAGGCGAGCGCGCGTATAGTATTAAAAAATTTTGCTCGCGAAGAAAAAGAGTCGCGCTCTCGACGTGTACACAGTCACACATATGTACATAACGTACGTGGCAGCTCTTGAACGTATACATACGGAAAGCAGTGGCAACAATTGCAAAGTATTGCATGTACTGCAGCAGGCACACACGCGAATACAAAACCCCGAAGTCGAAGAATCCGAAGCTTTCGAGCTGATTGCGTTTCTATAAATCCATATATGCGCGCGACACATGCAGCGGTGTAACGACGACGGCGCACTACTGCTAGCCAAGAAAAAGGGGACGTTACATTTTTTTCAATTACGTGCACTACGTACGCTTCGAGGAGGATCGAGGATGCGTCGTCGTTGCAACGTTACAAAAGGATCCATATATATCTACGCGCGTACATTCTGGCTATAATAAAACTAGTCGAAGTTGAGTAAAAACGGACTAATCTTTTTAAAGAACGTCGCGCATTAACTTGCGCAAATGAAATTCGCTCTCTCATCTCGTTACTTTTTTTTGCTTTCTCAATTATTGTTCGTCTTTAAAACTTGATTTAGTGAGCGCCATTTTTTTATACGTACGATTAGAATGCTTTTTTGCGATCGATTTTAAGTTTTGCTAAATCACTATAAACTTGGCTCTTTATCGCTCTGTTTGCGTCTCTCTCGGGTAATTTTTTTCCCTTCCATCGAGAGCTCGAGTGCAAAAGTAGAAAAAAAATTCACGCGTACTCGCAGCTTTCATACGTGAAAAGGAAAAATTATACGAAGCCTGGCTGTGATAAAGTATATCGCGGCGTTGGGAGAAAAAAGATACAATTCGCACTTTCTCCGGTGCTACACGTGTTGTATCGCGCGCACACATATGAAATCTGTAATCTAAACGCGGTTAGCAGCGGGCGGTCTTGAAAGCTTCGCTCGCAGCTGGTGGACATCTCTATATACAATGATATACGTTATAATACAATACACCGAGAGCTATTCTGTAAAAAAGCTCTCGAAGCGTTTTTTTCTTTGTCCGACTGCTGCTGCTGCTGCTGTTGCTGCAACCACTGCTGCGCGATCGTGTCAAACTTTCTTTCTGTTTCATAAAATTTGCTGCCTCGGGGCTATCCACGCGCTGAAATTCGACGTTATTAATGTTTCCTTCGACGACAACGAGAATAATATTTTCTATGTGTTCGGAGTTTCTCGCCCGTAGTTTACACTGTTAAATATTTGATCGATAAAACTCTTATATTAAATACCGTATTGCATTCCACATTTTTGCGAGCTTTATAGATTTTAAATTGTACATATTTTTTTCGACAACATCTAGCTGACCTTTTTATTATATATCGTGTGTATCATGCAGCAATTTTGTGTTTGGCGCAAGCTTTCCATTATGACTCAGCAGGGCCACGCGGATAAATAGATTATTACGCTGGGAATTCGTTTTTCTTGAAAATCTCATTAATATTATTGGCGCCGCGCGCGCACGTAAGCACATTCGTGTACGTGTAATACGCGCCCGCTCACGAGAGCTTTCGATCGAGAGCTGTAAGGAGCCACAGCTGCCGTAATTTAATATTACAAAAATCATTTTGTATTGTATTAATATAAAATACAAATAATAAGACAAAAGAAAATAAACGTAAAGATCTTCGTGTCAAAGTGAAATTACAGAGCTCGAGTTATCTCAGGGAAAGTATAAAAAACATTTCGCACGATCATCTCGAAAATGCCAGCGCATCGTCCAATTGCAAGCACACATAAATAAGTAATCTTGCCGTTGCATGTGTTACTCTCGTTAATGCGGTCTAATGATTTTTTAGTGTATGCGCATATATGTATGCGTGTATACGCGTTAACGCTTGTATAGTTAAGCCCCGAGCGCGCGCTGCGCTGCTTCTACTTTAGCTATATATACTTGACGTCAAAGCCGACCCTGAAGATGATTATGATAATAATGGTGCGCGACTATTTTGTTCTTAGATTCCAAGTCGCGATTTTCGCTCTCTCTCTCTGCGGCGGAGGTATTATATACCTATATACACATCTTAGTATAGGTATGCCGTCCTTCACCCGAGTTCAAGCCCCCGAGTTCATCAGACTATTATCCTGCTCTCGACGTATACGTGCACACACGTTCGAGTGCGTATATACTGTTTGTATGCGTCGCCGTTTTTTCGTCTCTTCGTCGTTAATCGTCTTTTAACCATACGATGTGTGTGCATAATGGGTGTGTGTACACATACGTACGTATGTGCCGTGCCGAGCGCATCATCATGGTATACGTGTTATGCGTCGCGTATCTCTAATTGCGATATATTTCAATGTCGTGCCGAACAATCGACACAATGAAAAATAGCTGCAAAATAAACGCGCGCGCGCGCATATCGCTTATACAATTGAGAATACAGTCGAAGGCTTCGCGTTTACTCGCTCGCTCACGAGTTTACAATGGCCACAAGCCGTCGCGTATACACACGCACATACGTACACTTGTGCGTGAGTACTATACGCAGGCAGATGCCGATGTGAATGTATAACATTAAATATCTATTCGACGAAATAATAAGTGCATCTGCCTAACTCTCGCATGCAAGCAGGCGTGTGCTCTATGTAACGCGAGGCAGCCGAGAGACAAGTATCCTACACGCACATGCACACACGTGCGCAGCTCGAGCTCGGGCGCGAAAACAAACTTTATTACACGCGTTAAGCGATATTTTCCAAAAGCTTCCGCCGTCGAGCAGCAACAGCAGCTCGGGCAAACATTATGCGCGCATCCTATAATGTATACACACACGCGTACATTATCCACATACTTTACAACTAGGCGACCGTAAATTTTCTCGCTCAATTATGCGGGGCTGCCAAAAAACGATTTTTCTCGCGTTGTGTGCGGCTGCTGCTGCTTCTCGATGTCGGCGCGTCGCTGTCGCGCGCGGATTTCTGTTACGTAAAGTTTGTGTATATACTACACCGCGGCAAGCCAAGAGTATTTCCAATGTTTTCTCGCGCTGCGGCAATTTCTTTAATGAAATCACGATTAGGAAGAGCAAATATATGCAGTGTGTGTATGTTTACATTTGCCGAGTGATTAGGGAAATTTACTTTATTCGTATTGAACGAGCTCGTCGAGAGAGACGATGTGTACAATACGTCGGGAAAATCTCGAGCGTTTTATGTGCGAGGGATCGAGTTTATCGTATATTTACATAGACACACCCGCGGATGCAGATTTGTACTCGAATGAAAACAAAAACATCTTTTCTATCTCTCTTGTATATAGTAGGCAGCAATTAGAAAAGCGCATCGCCACGCTATATTACACATTTGGCACGGAGCTTGCAAGCTCGACCAACGTTTAAATGCCTGGCAGATGACGGAAACGCGAGCTCCGATCGCGGATGAATTTTAGCGAATTAAAAAACGAAGAAGAGAATAATAATGAAATCTGCGATAGTTCTCTTTTTCTTTCTTTCTTTCTTTTCGAATTTATTTTACCTTATTTTTCTCTTTTAATGCGCAATTCATACGTGCCGGGCGTTTTTCTGTATGTGTCCTCTTTATAATGCGAGAATTGCCGATAACGATTTGTCACGATCGAATAAATTGGATTAATAGCGTAATATTTTTGCTTCGAAATTTATACATTACGCGGGGGCTACGTGTGACCTGCGCTGCTCTACGCCAGTCGAAGTTGATTTTTTTCTCATTTTTTTTTATTTTTCTGTATTCATCGGACCAAAGCGCAATGAACCATATTTCGTACCGATTTGTCAAGCGTCACGTGCGTGTATACATATAAATGTAGGTGCGCGCGTATAAAAGTGCATCGCCATCTAGGTCAAGCTTTGGGCTTTTGAATCATTCAAAAAAATTTTATATCATACACGGCCGCGCGCCCACGCGTGCACGAGAAAATAAAGAAAAATATACATGAATCAAATCTCCGAGATTAACTAAAAATGGCACGACTACTTTGAATTCTCCACGGGTGGGTGGATGTGTGTGTGTGTGAGAGAAAATTCCTTGCAGATCTTTGGATGCATTCATATATATATGGAATTTTCGCATTCTTCTCCCAGACGAAAGATTTTCATTATTCTAACAGTGCAGATATAGCAGCCTCGTGTGTGTGTGTTTTTTGTTTATTTTTCATTCGCTTTTTTTTATTATAATTTTTCATGGCCAAAGGATGATCCCTCTCGCGTAAAATTTTGCGACACAATAAAGTTTAGGATGAATACTTTTTATACTCAGTCGTAGGTGACTGCTGAATAATTTTTTTTTCTTTTTTTTTCAAATTGACGCATCCATACGCGCTATAGTGGCGACCGAAAGAATTTGGAACAGCAATTTCTTTCAGTAATTCGCCAAGTATGTGAAAATTAAAAAATTTTAGTTCTTCGTTTCGGTAGAATATTTCGTTATTATATAATAAAAAATGAAAATGATAGCCATTGACAAATTTAAATCATTCTTAAAAATGTCACATTTTTCATTCGATTATTGAGCAACAACCATTAAATTTCACTAATTTTTTGGCGATATTATGAAAAAAATTTGGTCGCTGTTCCCAGAAATCTGTATTTTGAACAACATAAGAACCGAAATTGTGTTTCTGATGAAAAATAATTTTTGTTTATGCGGATTTATTTTCTGTAGAAATGATGTTGCACTGTGTTTTACACGTTTTCTCGTTGCAGTAAATACTTTTCTTCCTGTGCATTCTATTTTTATCTAATTAATAAGTATTATTTTAAAAAATCATCATTCCTGATCGAATCTTTCTTCTCTCAATATTTGCGTTCTATAATTTAGCTATTCACAGGCATACCAATCAATCGATGCTTACGAAGTAAGATTGCGTTAACGCGCGAATTCAAGATTATACTTCTATTGGAAATGTAATTCAACCAACCGTGGAGATTGAGTAATTTTACGAAAAAAAGCGGAGAGAAAAAAAAGAGCATCGCGAGCGTGACAACTGCATCGTCAGCTGTAATATTGACAATGAACACGTGTTTCTTTATTATTGACCTCTCTTGTATTTATTTTGCGCTCGTTGCGCACCTGACATTCTTTTTCTCACATCATAATGATAGCGCCGATATATTACGCTCTCGGGTGCGGAGATAAAAAAAACAACTGCTGCTACTTAAAAAAGAAGCAGCAGCAGCGATGGCGGTGGAGAACAAAATTAAACTTGCCGCTTCACTCTCTCACACTTTTCGTGACGTGCTTAAAGCTCGAGTCTTTCTCTTCCTTACGCTGGAGAGCGCCTGTATATACAGCTGCGAAGGATATATAATACTTAACTTGTGATAAATCCACAACTGCGCGCGAGATAGAGATTAAACTTGCGATATTATGAAATTGCTGCTCTAATACATCGGTGTTCGGTGCTGCTGCTGCAGACGTCACGTCATAATTAACGATAAGTATATATACACAAGCTCGAGCTGCTGCAGCAGCAACAGCAGCAAAAAAGCTCATCAAGCGCTATAGACTTTTTTCTCTTCTTCTTCTTCTCCTTCCCTGTGTGCCTTTTCATCCCCCGCTCGTATATCAGCTGAATGATGAATCGCGATGTATGGACGCAGGTCGCGCGCTAAACTTGGAATTAGCCCGATACATAAATCACACGCACACATAAATAATAATTAAGTCAACATTGTGTATGCGAAGAGAGATAGGCAGGAACTTTCTTTTGCCTGCCTATAGCCTATACTATTACTGTGTGCGAATCGCGTGACTTACGATAACGCAATTCTTTTCCGCGAAAATCGAAGCCACACCACAAACGTTACCCACGTACTATTATGTGTGTGTGTGTGTGTGTGTGTGTGTGTGTGTGTGTGTGTAGGACGATGGGAATTGCTCGCTCCTCGCTATTATAGACATACGTGAAAGCCGCAGGAGCAATATTTCTATATCCACATCACGCGCAAAAAAGGGGGCTGCTGCTGCTGCTGATTTCATTGGTATATAACACGGCTGACCTAATTCAAAATCTACCGCAAATTCGCCTTTGCCCTCTCTTTCTCTCTCTTTCTGTGTTATTCCATCTTAATGTTAAATTTTTTATTCGGGAGCTTGTTTCTTTTTTGTTATAAATTAAGAAGATTAAGTTATCGCCTCTTGGCGCTCGTAAAATACATTGAAATTATTAATGCATTGCGTGTGGTACGTGGTGGGCTGCACAAATCGCGTGTTGGCGCATAATATCGATACGTTTTATATTTTCGTTTGTGCTTACATACGTTACATACGTACGTTTTTTTCACATCGCTGAGGTACTTAATAAAAAAATTCGGATTTTGTCAGATGCCAAAATCAAATGTGGCACCACGATAAAGCGAGAAATTTACATCGGCAGCAGCAACATTGAATGAGAATGAAGAAAGCAAAAAATAAACGTTTTATGCGATTGATAAGAGCCAATGCGAAACATGCGAGCTGTATAGTTTTTCTCGTGTGGCATTTTTTTGGCGCGTAGTTACTTGGTACGTGTACCAGTTATTGCGCACGCGGGTGTTAAAAATAATGTGTTTGTATAAATAAAGCCTTTAATCGAGTACATACGTATACGGATTATCAAACGCAAGAAAGGCACATACTTCATCGGCTCTAAATGCTGGCCCAGCACGTACACTGCGGAAAATCCAAGCCTCTACAACGTTCGTCACCGTGTGTTGTTTACCAATGCTACTACGTTACGTATTATACACACGCACAATAAAACTCGGCTGCGCTCGGCGGAGAGTCGCCTCGATCCTGTGCGCGCACGAAACGTTAAACTTTTTTAATTTAAACTTATAATACGCATGTGCAGGCGCGCACGGGGGCTGTTCGAGCCGAGCGCCTGCACCCTGCTGCATACGGGACTAAGTGCGTATAGCGCACTATTTATTGCACCCCGAGTTGCTAAGCTTGTAACTCGTCGAGCAGTTTTCAGTGCCGAGCAAAAATAATTAATGTATAATTTTCGGGTGGTAAAAGCTCCCGAGAGCGGCCACCCGAGAGAAACATAATTGATTGAATATTTGAATAGCTTTTGCGTGTCAAATCCTGATTTTATGTGAGCGCGCTAACTCGTTAAAGACTTTTATAATACATATAAATAAATTGAGGAGCACCGCAAGCTCAGTGCGACGTGTATTGTACCGCTCCGAGTCTCACGGATTAACAAACCTATACTTTATTCATAGTTAATTTGAACGCTTCGGCGTTCGAATAAACTGGAAAAAAATATATACGTAATGTCCTGAACTGAATTATTTAAAGCAGTGGTTATTTATGTCGTTATTATGAATGGGTACATCGTTAGGAATAATACTATCGTAGATATAACGAAGCAAAATAGATCTATCCAACATGCAAAAAAGAAATACGCAATGAAAATTGAATTTTACATCGATGATATACATGACAAAATTAAATTGTCATTAGAGTATGTGTCTGTAAATGTTTGAAGACCTGTGACTATCATGCCCATAAACTTTTGATAAATTCTTAATTCATCAGCATATGCTAAAATTCGTGTACTCGAAAATGGGGAAACGCCAATGAAACTATAAGCACATATAAGAGCATGTACAAAGAAATGTTTCTATTCTAGTGAATGCTGTTCTTATTCAGAATTTTATAGGTAGGAACATTCGATGTGAATACAATTGCTAGTCAAAGGCTAATAACATATGCTAACCGCTTACCTGATATCAATCACTGCAGGAAGTTGTCATTCCATAAATTCAAATCAGATCGAGATTGAATACCGTAATATGACATTAAAATTTTTAAATGCACATCCACTAACAACATTGACTAATGAAAATAACAATTTTGAACTATGTAAGAAAATTTGCTGTATGAAATACTACATGTTGTCATATAAAAATGTTATTCTACCCCATGGCAAATTTTACTATGATGCAAATATAAGACTATTATTTCCCAGGAAAACATAGTAAAAATTATCATATGTGTATTAATTTTCACTGCAAAAGTTATTTCAGATAGTTTTAAGATAGTTTTTAATGGCAGCATGAACTTATCAAGAAATATCAAGAGTAAGAACTAAATTTGACTATGGCTCTGAATAAATAAAATGTTACTATGGACAGTTTAGTAAACATTACAATCACTACAAATCGAAACTTATACGTTACGTAATGAATGCAATTTCAACAACTGCTGGACAGTGTGTAGTCGAGCCACGTGATCCAGAATTTAATAAATTTTTCATTTTATACTTATTTTATTTTCTTTTCTTTCACCAACAAATCCTTATGTATTTCCAAGTGCACACATCAATCGATCCTTATGTATTTCCAAGTGCACGCATCAATCGATTTATTAGTCAAGCTACCCGTAAATGGCAAAAAGTTCAAAAATTGTACGCTCGCTTCGTTACCGTAGATTTTCTTGGCTTTTAATGCAATTCCTCGGTAAATGGTTCGCGGTAAATGCTACACTTACCCCACTCCCATACATGACCTACAAGTGCGAACACTTGTATACGCAGCAGCACAAGAGGTTGAAACGTACTCGACAGCTTTTCATGTTGTCGAAACTCTTTATTAAAATGCACTCGATGTCTTTCTCCTTGCGCAATGCGCCCACCACCAGCAGGCAACCCCTTTGAGTGTTCGTATAACGTCGCTCGCTATATGCGAGCACATACACACGATACGACGTTACAATAATGAAAAAAAGTTCATCCTCGAGCTTGCTAGCGATCTAGGAGCATACGACTCGGGTAACATTTATCCGGCACAGAGAATCCCTCACGTCTTGAATCATGGCCTTGGTAAAAATGCTCATTTCCCGACGTGCGTGCGCTCGCATAACTCTCTCAAGTATATATGTTTTATAATATAAACGCGTATACGACAGATGAAAAAAGGAGAAATGCGACCAACTTCCGTTTTTTAGCGCGATCTATATGCGCGTGCACATACACGAGCTTGCAAGCTCGAGCTTGCGCGAGTTTTATGCCGCGCGATAAAATCGATCGAGATCGCATCCACGATAGACAGTGTAAATTTTGATAAAACGCGAAGAAAAAATCGATGTATTTTTAGAACGCACAGCAACAGCAGCAGCAGCAGCAGCAGCAGCAGTGGCAGAGGTCGAGAAAATGTCTATAACATTTTTCTTTCGCCGTCGCGAGCACGCGCGCGTGGTGATTATTCCGCGGTTTTTTTTTGTTCGCGTAGCAGCAGCTTACGCGCGGCCGATAGGAAAATGCTTTATCCCTGTGTGAGAAAGAATCAAAAACTACCGGGAGAAGAGAGAATCAAATCGAATGAGGAAAAGTAAGGGAACGGTAAAAAAATAAGAGTAGCTCGCGTCAGTCAGGATTACTCTATAAATCCCTCTTCGTACATCACACAGAGAGCTCGTGCGCTGCTGCTACTGCTGCACAAGCTTCGAGCTTATATGCAACGACCAAAAAAAAAAAAGAAAAAACATCGCGTTACGTTCTTCGACCTACATAATCGCGGTAGAAAAGCTCTTCCTTCTCCTTTATTTTTCGTGCATACACTCACCCACATACACAAACATAGGAGGCGAAGAATAAAAACCTGACGAAACTTTTTTTTCAAATTCCCCCGCAAGCTTACTCTCCTGAAATTCTCCTAAACGTGCTTACTCATCAACGACATATCTGCCGCGCTCCCGCGTCCCGCGCGTTATAACACTCGCGCACTTACGTACACACATACATGCATGTATGCACCGAGCGTGCTTTGACTAAGCGAGCAGTGAATGTACGCGCGGCATATAACCCGTGCACCAAAAAAAATCGCTAGTAAAAACACTTAACCTTTTTTTGTCCCTCTCTTGTTCGTCGTCGTCGTTTCTTTTTACAAGAATTTTTTTCGTGTATTTCGTCGTTGATCGACGACGACGACGAGCTACAATGAGGCACTGATGATATAAGGTTAGCGTCCGTAATTTTAGCTATTCATCATAATCGCGCGCGCGGGGAATTTTTCAAGTATATATCTACGCGTATATGTATTATATGTGCGCGCCGCTCGAGCGCTCCGCAACGTCGTAAGGGATTTGGTCATTGAACGATCTCGAGGTTGTGCACCAGTGGTTGGCCGCGTTCATTCAAGGGAGCTGCTGCGCAGAATGAGTATACCTATACGTACATTGCACGTTCCTCTTTTTCTCTCTCGCTCGCTCAGTGGAGCAGCAGCAGGGGACTGCAGCGCGTGTATAGCTCGCGCAAGCTCGCTCGCCGCGCTGCAAGCTCACAGGTGTATAGCACATACATATACAGGAGCAGCAGCAGCGGCAGCAGTGCCAGTGCGAGCTTTGACTGAACTGGCCTAGTTTCCGAGACCAGCTCTCCTCCAGCAGTCGTTCAACTCGCGGCCTAGATTCGCAACGAGCAAGCGCAGCAGCAACCCGCTCTATCTCTCTCTCGCTCTAGCTCTGACGTCATTCGATGTGCACCTCCCTGCATACATACATACACACACACATGTATACTCGCGAGAACTGCGCGCGATCGCGTCAGCGTACATACATGCATACATGTATATGTGTTGTACGTGCACGGATAAATGCGCGCGCAAGCGAGTCTATTGGCTGACCCGGGTCATCGTCGTCGTAACGTCGACGACGACGCGATTTCGTTGGCTTTTATACATGCGCGCGCGCATTGTGCAGCGCCAAGTAAACTTGGCGATGTCAAATTTATCTTTCTTTTTTTTTTCTTCTTTACTTCAGAAAGTTATAATAATCGGACGCGCGCTCCTGTACAGCAGTAGTCAACCTATTACAACGAGCGCGCGTACAAAAGCAATTAATAAATTTTCATTTCGTATTTTTTGCTCGCAGCTCGCGTGCTATATAGCACATCAAGGAGATGGTCGTTAGCGCGTCAAGGACTGCTCACGCATACATTGGTCGCGGCTGTATAATGTTCGCGGCGACGAACGACGATACTTCAGAGCTAGCTGCTTCTTTTCTCGCGCACACATAATTTTCTCTCGACCCCGAGAGCTCTCGAGTTCGCCGTGCGACGCGCTCTCTTTGTGTTTTACGCTCGCGCGAGAGTGGCTCGCGAAGACGAAGACGAGATTCGATTTTAAATTCTTGATGAATTATGCATCGGCAGCGATGGCAGTGGCTTATCGCTTTCGACGAGTTTGTACGAATGTTAAACACGTCGGTGCCGCCGTCGCCGCCAACGCCGCACGCAGTAATGTGCCTAGATGATTAATTGTCGTCGTCGGTATAAAGTGTAATCGTATGCATGTATATCTAGACGCAAGAGAGCGCGTTAAATTATATATGCAACGTACCCGTTTCCGTAGTTAGATAATTAAGCTCTTTCTCTCTCTCGTTGTCGTCGTAACGATAAATATTCATTGGAAATTTGATTTAATTTTTGCTATACATACGCTCGTATATAATGTAATAACTCCTAAAGCGAAAGCGCAAAAAATATACCTTTACGTGTGTCATAATGCGCATATATAGTAACTTTTCTTTTTTACGCACGTGTGCCCACGGTGACACACTGACAAATTTAATTATTCGTCACAAAGTGCGAAAAGATCGAGTAGTGAAAAAGAAGCGAAAGAATAAAAAAGAAACTAGTAGCCACGCGCGCGTTAGGAAATGTCACTATACGAAGTGTACCGTCGTGGGGCGACGACAACGACGTGTATAGTGAATTGGCTAATTTCTTTCCTCATGGTTTAAGGCACACGCTTAATATAACACACACACATACATTTGGGAAAAGCGTATACGCGCGCCAGTAAAATTGCGGCTAAAGTAGAGCAAGTTCGATACGATAAGACTTAACGTATAGCGAACTCTGCTATATATATACCTTTTTATACTTTTTATACTATAGCTCCGTATTTTGCCAGTGTGTGTTTGTGTGAACGCGAGTATACATTCGTAAGTTTATATTGTCCGCGCATTGTTAACCCCGCGTGCATACGAACTGTATGTGTGTGCTTATAATATAGAGTGCAATTATAATGTTGCACCGATATTTCTTTTGTTTTGTATCGTTTTGTTATATCGTTTATGGAATATTATACCATAATAAGTTTAATACGCGACGTAATTGAGAAAAAATTCAGTCCAACCTTTTCATGGCACATTGTATTATACGACACGATTTTAACGAAACATCTATAGTTGATGTATTATGCATTTGTCGAGAAAGTGTGCTACACGAATCGAACAATTTTTTCTTCCTTTTGTCAACTTTTTCTTTCTTGTTTTCCTCAAGTTTTTGCACTGTACCGCTGCGCGTCAATCTTCCGATTGATTTCTCTTCTCCGAACGAACATGCTGGAGCTACGAACGTAATATCTCAACGTCGTTTTATTATATATTTCATTTATTTTTTGGTGATAGTCAAGAAAAATAAAATATGTTTACATACGCGACTATTACTTTTACCCGGGGTATATGTGTATGTGTATGTGTATGTGTGAGGCAAAAGACGCGCACTCGAAAAATCGATCGTCGTCGCTGTGTGTGTGTTCCATTCGCTGCTGCGGCCGGAATTCTGCAGGGTCGATGCGCGCGCGCGTCCCCAATGTGCGCCTGATGCGACGATATACAGCATGTACTTGACGCAGTCAGCTGAGCAGCAGCACTTGGCTTTTCTAGACAATTGTCCCTTATATACCACAGACTTATATATGTATATACGGCGCGCTGAAAATGAATGTATTTTCTTAGCGTAGGATTGTGTTTAATAAACTGGCTCGCGCGCAAGCTCGTATTGGCCAATGCTCGAGATCGGTCTCCAATCTCCAAGGATATTAAAATGAACGAAGGAAGAGGACGAGGGGCTTCTCAGCTTGGTATCCGTCATGCGTGAGATGAGGCGCCCGGGCGACTCGAGTTTCTGCAAGTGTGACTTAGACACTTGGAATTAATGAATAGAGATGCGCGCGGAGCAAGTTTCGACGTTCGCCGGGGAAGCGTAGCAGCTGTGTGCCAAAGGGAAAGAACAAAGTTTGGAATGGATTAAGTACTTACAGGACACTTCCTGCCCCTGGAACGCGATCCGCGCAAAGGGTAGGGATTATTAATTGATCTTTGTTGATAAATATGTACTTTGAACGGAGAAAACGGAGGGTTTGGCGAGTATTGACACAAGTTCAATTTGACAGCAGGTACTTTGCTCTTTGTAGATCCTAACCCCTTTTCGAGAGATAAATTTGAGAGATAATTTTTCTTGATTCGGCTCGGGATTTTCCTTTTTCAGAACCTTTTGTTGGGAATTATATACGAGTGAGCGGAATGGAATTTTCGTTATTCAATCAAGAATCCTATAGTAAAATATTTGTCGTATCTAGTGTAGATACTAAAATAAATTCCGAATTCGTTTGGGAATTCATTCGGCCGGCCAAATTTCAATTCGTGGAATTAAGTGCCGAGAATTTGCACTGTTATACAAAATTTAAAGCTAAATTTTTTTTCTTTTAATTTGGAACTTTGAGAACTTGGGGGTTTTACACGGTTGTCCAGCGTGTGCTTTTATACTTTTTTACTTTAATCTTATTTTCGTTAAATCATCAGCGACGGATATTGCTACGATTTTTTTCCTATTCGAGTTACCGCTTACTCTTCTGCGCTTGCCGTTATTTCTGACCAATATTTCTCTCTCTCTTACTTTTCCTGTCTGTCTTCTCTCTTTTACCACTCAAGTCGGAGCTTTTTCTACTTTTTTTTTCAACTTTCGTCTTCTTATGACATCGTTATCTATCAAATTTCTTTAATAATTGTTTTCGTCGTTGTAAGTCTTCGGACTTCTCGTCATTTTATTTCACGGTAAAGCCAATTTTCACGGTAAAAATAAAAGGTGGGGTTAATAATTTTTCCGTGAAATTTTATCGTAATTTCATTTTGTAAGAAAAAAAGAGAGCGATATAAACCACGGAGAGCTTTGGAGAGCTACTGTTTATTTCGAAAAAAAATAAACGAAAGCTAGCAAACACACGTATACGTATATAGACATAAAGACTCTGTGGAAAAGCGAATTTAATAACTTTTTACTTGAGTGTGTGTGTACGACCAGGAGCTAGTAGTATAACGCGCATACACATGCATACATGTATATTGGCCCAATATCGAACGTGAGCGCGAGGCACGTATATACATAATAATAAAGTGGGTCGAAGCTGGTTAGATCACCGAACGCCGCGCACTATACGTGGAGAAAGCTCGCGTACTGCCGCCACTGCTGCCGCCGCCGCCGCCGTTGTTCATATGTATATAAAAAAGCTCGTGTAAATAAAACGAAAACACGAACAACAATGTGAATAAGAGAGAGAGAGAGAGAGAGAGAGAGAGAGAGAGAAAAAGCTCGTATTTGCAAGTCTACACACGCGCTCGATATATACTCTCGGGCTCTCGCTCGTTCTCTCTCGAGACCATGTTCACTATCACCATCTGAGAGGAGAGGAAAAAAGACGTGTAAAAACAAAAAAAAATAAATATATAGTGTACAATCCTTTGCTGAAAATATTGCGTGCGAAATATTCCAAGTTTTCAAGCTCTCTCGAAGTACACGTACAGGTCAAGCACTCGCACGTAGACACACAAACATACGTATATGAAGTATAACAGTTTTCTCTCTCTCTCTCTCTCTCTCTCTCTCTCTGTCTCTCTATCTCACCGAAGAAAAAGTGATAAATACGTACAGGGAAAAGCTGGTACGTCCAGCAACAGCAGCACGAGCCAACACAAGAGCGAATACGTGTATATGCCATTGATTTTTATCCGTGACATTTCTCAACGTCGCAATATAACGTAAATATACATAGACACGTTTTCGACGTCGCGTCGTCTATGTAAGGGGGGAATATTTCGACTTTTCACGCGATATCGCCGATGTATGCAAGTACGTAAGTTTTTCATGAAAAAAATCGCCTATTATTCGTCATGCTTCGCGTATAATCGCGTGAGCGAGTGCGAATTCCGTCTGTCGAGTCGCAGTTTTGTGTTTTGGTGTTGACTCATTGTTACTTTCCTCTTGAGAGCTTATACCGCGTAGTATATGTGATATTTACGCGTGATTTTTTGACTTTGGGGGACTCCTAATGGTACGGCGATATATCGACTCTCATCTTTCTGGATAAACCAGGCGGGAAATTTGGGCAACACGATCGCGAAAGAGTATCCAGTCGAATGTCTGAGACGAAGGGATATTAGAAATAACGACTTGTTGGGTATTTTAAAGAGAAAAAAGTTGCAAGCTTACGAGCGTATATTACACTTAAGAAGAGCAAAGTTCTTTAACACGTATTACAAGATTCGCATTTCAGATAATTGCGAAACGTTATAGCGTGAGCTTGAAGCTCGCGAAGAATCGATTATTATTATATATGCGCGCAGTGCAACGCGATGACGCGTTCGCCATTGCCAATCACTATGTATAAACCATCATCCTCATTGTCATCGTCGTCGTTGTCGTTGCCGTCGTCATCGTAATGATCATCGAGGGAGTCGTTGCGTCCTCCTACCTATAACACTTCGACTCTCTCGCGTAACGTAACTTTTCATATTACGCGCGCGCACACGATTGCAATCGTAATAGGTGCCCTGTGCTGTACTTCTCCGTAATGAAGCTTGCAGAGAGTAATTTTCTCTCTATCTCTTTTCTCAGCTGTGTAATAGCAAATATTTCGTAGTTAATGCAATGTGCGTGCTCGGGCCTCGGGCGTATAATACGCGTACGATAGCTGCACGCGTGGAAAAAAACCTCTGCGTGTATAAAGCTTATATAGCTACTGCTCTCGGTAATTCTTTTCTGGGTGAGTTTTCGATTCTTTTTTTTTGTACTCTCTTGCGCTTAGTTTTTTTTTCTCCCTCTCTCATGGAGGGTTGCGTGCGATGAGTCAAGAGCTCGAATTTTAGCGTACAAATAATACGAACAGTGCGCGCGACGAAAGAAAAGCTGAAAACGTATCGATTTCAAACGCGAGCTCGTCTGAGCTGATTTCCGAACGCTTCGGCACGCGCGAACTCCGATCGCGTAGTTCGTTTTTCGTCGCGCTCATATCGCGCAAAGAGAGAGGAATTTGGAAAATTTTCTCATAAAACGCAAACGTCTTGTGACCATTCGGTGAAAAAATAGCCATCCCACGTGTTTTCTTTGTAAGTCGTTGAAAAAGAAAAAAAAAAGAAATATACGAAAGGAGAAAATTCTCTCGACTTTGCAAGTATCAAAGCTCGCGGATACCTATATTTGACGGAGCCGTGTGTAGTGCGCGCCTAGAGAGAGAGAGAGAGAGAGGGAGAGAGAGAGAGAGAGAGAGAGAGAGAGAGAGAGAGGACTATATAAAGGCGCAGTTTGTCTCTTTCCCTGTGAGTTCATTAATGCCACGACCCAATTTGCCCTCCTTCCGGATTCGACTTCATTTTCTCTCTCTCTCTCGCTCGATGCTGCTGCTGTACGTGCCGTAATACTCCATGATAGCTCTGACTCTTTCGGCACTAACTGCGAGCTCGATTCTGCACACGCATGCACTAACACACGTACAACGATTCACTCTTGAACATATAAATACATTTCCCAACCGAGGCATTAGGTTCTCCTAGTCTATGTGTATGTGCTTGCGACTGAATACATCTCTCTGCACATGTATGTATGTGTGTGTAGCCAAACGCGCTCTCTCTCTCTCTCTCTCTCTGGTAATTCTCGCTCGAGCTGCGATGGGCAATTTTCCTCAAATCGTTCTCAATTTTCTACGCAGAATAGATTCGCACTGTATAGATTGAATTTTTCCTCTTTATAAATATACGGTGTATTTCGATCTAGGGTGGACCTTTTTTCATACATTTTTTTTTGCGCTAAATCCCCTTTTTCTATCTTTTCTATGTATAGACACTATTAGCCGCATCGAATAGAGAGACTCGGTTGGGGTTTTTCTTCCTCCTATATACTTTGACAAAATCTCATCCGCAGGATTTATCATTTCCGATTATTATTTTTTTTTTCATGCTCGTGACGTCGTATAACTGAAATCTTGTGAAAAAACAGTAATACGGCAGTACTGTTTGCATTATTTTGTTTTATCATCCAACAATCTCTGACATTTAAATTTTCCATTTGGTTATTTATCGTGTATGTATTAAATTTCGTTTGCCGCGCGTCCCGTTGTCGATTGTTATCGTAAGACGGCAGAATTTTTTTTTACGACTCTGCCCAATATTGTTACAGATGACGAAAACAATATAATTATTGTTGTCGAATTTTCACATTTTACGTAACGCGCGCCCGCGCCGTACAAATTAATTATTGTTGTTGTTGTCTCAATCGCGTTCGTGACGCGCGCGCGTAAAGTGTGAGGCAATATCCATTCGAGTTATAAAGTAGTTAAAAAAAACAAAACAACAATCGAACTTGCGGATCTATACAGGCAACAGACGCGCAACATACGTTATTATATTTTTATTCATTTGTGCATGTAAAGACAATCGGCCCCGCGACGAATTATTCGCTCTAATAGTTCTCCTCGATATACGAAAAAAAAAGAAAGAAAGAATTAAAAGCGATTTTAACTGCGAAACGAGGATTTAATAATCATCCGATTCTCTATATTCTCTCTCTCATCTGCTGCTTCCAGTTGACCGGGTTTCTTCAGCAACCAGTGATGTACAGCATGATGAGCGAGGTCTACGCCGTGGCCAGATGGGATCCAGCCTACAAATACTGCCTAAGAATCGTCCTGCCAGACGGATCGTTACTGCTCCAGGCGAGCAATGCCTACACCAGAGACCAATGGTACTACTCGATACTGTGGAAGGTAAGTCGCGTTGTTGCTTTTTTCTTCTTCTCTCAAAATCTCCAGCTCTTTCTACAGACGCACATCGCGCCTGATTATTTTATTAATTGTCGCGAGGAAGAGTCCGCAAATATGTGCTTAAGTGACGTTTCGGAGGAATGCGTGACGCGAGAGAAAAAAAATTAACTCAGCTGTCATCGAGCGAGCTATGCGTGTGTGCGTGTAAATTTACTTAAGCTTTCTATCTCTCTTTTACACGCGCGAGCAAGAGTTTACAATAAAAGCGGCAAAGGAGCCACAGTCATGACGAACTTGCTCCGAGATTATATATAGCACATCTTCTTTATATATACGTGGCTGCATTAATTCATGAATTTTTACACGAATAGTCCTTCCTTCTCGTGTATAATTTTCCAACTCTCTCTCTCTCTCTTGCACAAATTACGGCTCCACCTAGGCCGAAATAACAACTTGTCCGAAACAGAGCTCGCCCGCGGCCGCAACACACAACAACAACAGCAGCACGTACTCTTTATAACTATCGCGGTGGTCTATGAAATTACCTGCATAATCGTTGCACCCGTGTGTTATATATATAAATAGTAGTACGTAGCATAGGTATACGGCGGCCGCGAAATTCCTTTATGAGAAATATCAAGTCCCTGATCGCCGGACGTTCGAATTCATTCCTTGTGTGTTGTTTTCTCTTGTGCATTGTGTATATCAGCCTATAAAGTAGATATGTTTGTGTATATGTATGTACTTTATCGTTATGCAATTGTCGTGCCATAGACGTGCGTGCGTACGTGCACTACTCGCTCTGCATATCGTCGTCGTCGTCGTCGTCGTCGTCACGGCTTTTCATGAATTACAAAGTTAAATGAGCCGCTAGTGCCTTGCTAACATCAAGAGCACTAGTATATAGGTCGATAATGATGTATATGCAATACACGTGTACACACGTTCGTGTACGACATCGCGTTGACCATGTACGATACATAGCACCTTCGATGCAACTCATAAAAGCTCTTTTTAATACCTGTGTTTTTGTTGTTTCTTTTTTTTTTTGGTTCCAACAGAAAAGTATTTTTAAGTACCAAAAAGTCGTGCCGACCGCCACGAAGGAGGAAGTCGTCCTGCGCGAACTCAAGGCTCTCGTCGATTTTGCCCTCTCGACGCCTTTGCAGGTGAGATAAAATTTCCTTATTATTAGCATCCATGTACTTGAAAAAAAGAATTAATTTTTCTCCCTCGATGTCTGATACAGGACGAGCGAGTGATGAGCACGCCGCTCGAAGCCGTGGCGAAGCTCCTCGACGAGCCCAACAATTACGAGCGCTCGTCCACATCTGGCTCCGATCAAGAGCCCCTGATCATCTCCGACCTGATGGACGAGCCTAGTCCGGCCCAGCTCAGCGAGGAGAGCGAGGAGGCCGATCGTCGCTGGTCCGAGGCGATACTCAACGTGGCGGCGCCTCTGTTGGAGCGAGCCGCACCCCCACCCACGCTGGCCCGCGCTCTGGCCCGCCTGGCCCAGCGCCATCCGCGCTCGTCCCTCGTGCCGGCCCTCGAGCCCGCCATCACCCGCTGCCTCAAGCACACCGTGGACTTTGGCAAGTCGCCGGACATGCGCAAGCTCCTGCAGGTGTTCATCGCGGCTCTCTACGAGAACGAGGACGGCGAGCTCGCCATTCGAGACTACGTGCAGGCGGTTCACGGGCCCGGCAGCGACTGTCCGCATCCGCGAATACTGCCCAATCTCGTCTCCATCTGCGTCGGAGCCATCTTTCACAGGTACGCCTGTGTCAAGCAGTGCACTTTTCACTTCGAACAAAAAACTCTCTTAAAAGATTTTCCAATCTACGACTACTCGGAGATAGTAGTAGTCGTAAAATAAAATAATTCAACGCGAGCGAGCTTTTCGTCTCGCCTGTCCACTTTATTATATCTAATGCGAACAGCGCCGAGAGAGAATGGAATACGTTTTATTTGGCATGTAAATCTCAATGAACAGCCGTCGCTGTTTCTGCGCACAGCGAGGGGCAAATAATTCAATCGCAATGTACTCGAGTTCCGTTCTTAAAGGTACTCCAAGAGAAAGAAGTGTGCGCGTCGCGCGGCGCAGAAGGAGCGTGATAAAAGCTTGAAAATAAATCTTGACGCCGCCTCGCTCGACCCTCTAGGCCAATTGTTCAAAATTTATGCAAACGAACGAACGATGGATTGTAACTCGCGTTACTACTCTCTTTTTTCCTTGTTTTTTTAAGTACATTTTCACTTAGACGCGACTATACGACGAGGCGCAGTCGGCGCGCAAGCCTAACGAGGCGCAGTCTTTTACGATTTCCGTTCTCATAAACCACCCGTGTTCCAGATTCGAGGTATCAGCCCTCAAGCAAAGCGTCAAGAGTCCGAAGAAACAGCAACAGCAGCAGCAGGCCAAAGAAAATCCAGAGCAGGAGAACGAGAAAGAACAAAATGGAAAGGAGGATGAGAAGGTGAAGAAGGAGGACGTCGAGAAGCAGAAGGAGGAGGAGGAGGAGGAGGAGGAAAAGAGAAAAATGGAAAACAAAGAGGAAAGTAGCAGCAGCGATAGCGGCAACGTCTCGCCTACGTCACTGCCACCCCTGAGATGCTATCTGCTCGTACTTAACATTGCGTACGTGAATAATACTTATATTATGGATTTTGCGTCGGTAGACTAGGCAAAACTTGTGTGTTGTGCGCCTTTATTTTTAGGGTTTCCAGAACTGTGCTGACGCCGCGATCTATAAATGCACAATCGTTTGTGTGTACTTGTGCAAAAGCCCGATAAATGTTTCTTTTATATTTATAACGCGAAAGCACGCGCGCATAACTAAGGCTTTGATTTTAGCTGATTTTATGTTATAACCTTTATACGTAGGTTCCACGTAAAGATCGCTAACAAAAAACCTAATAATAAACAAAAAAAAAAAATAAGAAGAAATTGCGCAACGACTATTAATTTTCCGTCAGTCAAAGTGACCGATTGCTTTTCGCGAGAGCGTAATTACGAGAGCGAGCTAGTCCTCGACACAATGCGTCGCGTGCGACTTGAAAATTAATTAATAATATCCTGCGTTATTTCTTTCAGCTCCGAGTACGCCGACTGGCGACCCGGCCTGGGTGCCCTACTCCAGCCCGTGCCGTTCCCCGAGGACGCCCTCGCGGACAAGGAGGTCCAGGAGTCCGTGCTGTCGGTGGTGATGCGCCGACTGGGCCGCGACCCACGTTGCAACGTGCATCGAGTGCTGCTGCCTGTGCGCGAGCTCCGACCCGGCTGGCTTCACATAGCCGCGCCCTCGAGTCCGGCTTGTCCCGACGAGGGACAGCTCTTCGGTGAAATGGTAAGAAAAAGAAGAAGAGTATGTACGAAAAAAATCAAAAAAATTTTATTCGATTTCACGTGACGTCTACGTGCTATCAATTACAAACGAAATTTTCGCGTCGACGGTGTTCCATCGGCGAAGACGTCGCCAGGTTCGTTCAACCCAAATCCCCTCGAGAGCGACGAAGAGGAGAAACAGAGAGAGAGAGAGAGAGATATTTTACGTCATTGGCACGCGCATCGGTCGCGCAGCCGTCTGAGTGCTGCTGCGTGGCCTGACAGAAAATAACATTATCATTGATCCGAACATTGGGCTTATTTGCGCGCAAATGCGAAATATCTCTTTACGGTCATCAGTTATATATATCGGGACACTTCAAGTATTTTAATGTATATATAATATCGTCCAAGGAAAACTTTTGCCTCGCTCGATTCTGGCGCTACTCTCCACTGATTTATTTCAACCGGTCATTTTTCTTCTTGACGAGTAGTTACATTGGACATTTTACAACCCCACGGAGTGATGTTAATGTCCAGCTAGCTTGTATTTTTACCTTATTGCTCAGTGTGTTGCGAGCGCGACGATTTTCAATATTTTGCTCTTTCTCTCTCTCTCTCTAAAATGTAATCATTAAGTGCTTTTAAAATAGATTTATGCTCTTTCGTTGTGTATATCATCGAGCGACACGTTAAAACCCCCACAAATTTCAGCAAATTCTTTTTTCCTCGAAGAGAAAATTATTAGTCGTGTGCTAGTTAAACGAGCTAGCATACAGAGAAGACCCTGCGCTGACGAATCGTTCCGTTACGCGAGTGTGACTCACGAAGACCAATTAGAATTTCGATAGCCTTAGAAATCGAATTTACTCTCTCTCTCTCTCTTTCTCTCTCTCTATATATATATCGCTCAAGAAGCGCATATATCTATATGCACCGGAATCGAAAGCAGATGCTGTTTATACGGGGATCGTGGTGCAGCGGCCACCGCCGCGCGCTATGTACACGGTCTCGCGGAAAGCTTGCAAAACGTTAAACTTGTTAGCTCGCAGTTTCAAAGCTGCTCGTGGACCATGTCTCTGTGCGCGCGTCTATGTGTGTGCGGGAAACTGCACAATATCTACACAATGCAGAAACATAATAAACTTTGGCGCGAGTTTGCGTTCATACCCTGTTCTATAGATTTCCCACGTGCACCATGAGCGCAATGTATGTGATCGGGGCCGCAGCAGCAGCAGCAGCTGAAGCGCGATGACTTGGAAAGTGCAAACACTTCTATTTCCTAAGCTCGAATCACATCTCTCGAGCTTTTCATCTCCGCTTTTGGCTTATAATACCACGTGACGTTATATATATTCTGCATACACGTTCGCGACGTTAATGGGGACATACGAGTCGGGCAAGACTATGAAAAGCTTTAATTAAAATTCTTGATGCCTTGAAGATGAAACGCTCCAAGTGTGCAATTCTAAACTTGCAGAGATGAAAAAATAAGCTTCAAAATCATAGCTTCGATATTCATTAGAACGATTGATAATAATGTATTTGTCATTTTAGCTGACGACTCTGCTAGACTGCTGCTGTCGTCGCAAGCGCTTCATCAGTTCGCTGCTCAAGCAGACCGGCGGCGCCTGCATACTCCTCGGGGTGAGGGGCTGCGACGCCGCCCAGGAGGCTCTCTGCCTCATGCTCGAGTGGCGCCTGCTGCCCAACGAGGAGGCTCGTCTGCAGGTGGTCTCGGCCCTACAGTCCACCGAGTCCGGCAAGGCCCGATACAACGCCCTCTGCCAGCGACAACGCAACCTCCAGGAGCTAGTGAGTTTGAGTTTGCTTTTATTGTTTTATGGCAAATCTCCTATCCCAGTTGTATTTCACGTACGATCTCTGACCTGTCACTTAGCAACAGAAGGGTGGCCCGCGCAAGCTCACCCTGCCAGTACGGGCGACCGACGCGGACGTGGCTCTGCTGCTCGGCGGCGGTGCCCTCGGCAATCTCGAGTGTCTCTCCCTGGCCTTCACCTCGGTCACGTCGGCCTGCGCCGAGCAACTGATCAAGCTGCCAGCCCTCAGGTACCTCAATCTCTGGGCCACGCAGTTCGGCGACACCGGCCTGCAGATGATCAGTGAGCACCTGCAAAAGCTCCAGGTGCTGAACCTCTGCGAGACGCCCGTCTCCGACAAGGGCATCTCCACTCTGGCTTGTGAGTACAGGCTTCTTTCGTTTTTAAGTATACGCTTGCACCATTGAGTTTGTTTTCACAATCGTGTGCTCTCTCTCCGCAGCACTGACGAATCTGCGCAAGCTCAATCTCAACAGCACGAAGCTGTCGGCGTCGACCTTCGAGCAGCTGAAGAAGCGCCTGCCCGCTCTCCAGGAGTTCGACGTGCGCTACACGGAGGCTTGGTGACCCGAGTACACTCCCGAGACGGCCTCACAGGGCTGCTCTCGGGAGAACTCGCGACGCATCAAAGCTGCTAATAGCTTCAAGTCGTCGCTCAAGCGCGCCGCCTCCAAGAGCCTATCTTCGTCTTAAATTTAGAATTTATTATATATGTATAATGAAAACGATCTCGAGCGAGCCAATGCATTTCTTCTTCTTCTTCTTCTTCTTCTTCTTCTTCTTCTTCTCTTCTTCAACGTCTTCGTCTCTCTCTCTCTCTATCTCTCTATTTTATATATGTGCCGTGTTTCTCACAATTCTCAAAGTTCCGCGCGGGCTATATCCGTAAATAATTCCACATACACACAGACACACACTCGTTTTTGAAACGTATCAACTCTGTTCTCTGAAAACCTCTTCTCTGTCTATTTCTATAACTGTATCCCGATTTTCGAGCGTATATATCATACATAAATATTATAATAAACCACTGATACACGATCTTAATATACCTAAGAGAATGAATTGTATATATTATTAAAAATTTAAGTATATCTGATCTCGCCTTTTTCCACTCGTTGTCTAATTAACTATACGTGTAAAAATAATTATTAAATCGTATTGTATATTAAAAAGCTTGTGTGCGAGAGGCGTGTCGAGGATAAAAACAAATAATTTTAGGATAAATGTCGTTGCGATAGTATGTAATTATCATTATCATTATCGTAGTTGTATATTTGGTACATATACGACCGTTGGAGGCGACTCACTTTTTTATTCACGGTGATAATAATGACGTTGATATTTAGTCTTCATCGTTGTTATTCGCGAGACGTAAAAGCCTATTTGCGCTCGCTGTTATATTATTCATCGTCGAAAATTATGCACCTAATGTCCATTACTTTACCTCCTCTTTCTCTTCTTCTTTTTTTTACACACATCTACAACGTGGATAGAAAAAAAGTAAATATATATATTATACAATATATATGACATACGATACCACTGACGAGTATTAATTAAAAAAATTGCGTGTGAATGTTGTTATGATTATCTTCGTTGCGTGTTTATGCAATGTTATACGATGTGTAATTTTACAATATCTTTGTAAGCTTCGACAAATTTTTCGTTAAGAGATGCATGTTAATATTGCGCATATGAACATTTTTTTACATAGAATATTTGCTAAAACGTAATTTGTGTATACCGAAAAAAAAACGAAAAATCCAAGAATTTAAACAAAAGTATGTACATCGATCGTCGATATAAAAAAAATTTTCGTAATAATTGTAATAATAATTAATTGGGCACGATGAATGTAAAAGAAATGGACACTTCAATTATCGATGTTTGCATTGTTATTCTCTATTAATGATATCTCAAACTCTCACTACCAAGGTGACTGCCAAGCAGATTTATCTATGTTGTTATACTTTTTTAAGTCCATATCAAATATTTATCTCGTATAAATAATAAACTTTTCCTAGTCAATAAGTCGTTGAATATTTTCACTCGCGTAAATAAATTATATCGTATACTCCTAATTCCTTTGTTTCTCTCTGGGAATGCATGTGTTGCGTGTATAAATGTTTGAAGTTATAAAAAAACGAGTCTTGGTGTTGTAAAGATAAAAACGAAGCTACTTGGCAAAAACGAAAGCATCTTTACTTCGATTAAAAAGCCGACGCGACGAGTAAAAATAAGAAAAAAAAGTATTTATTGACAGAGTAAGCGTAATGTAGTTTGAACAAAGATACGAGAAAAAAATTCGGCTTTTGCAAAAATTCATTTGCCTTGCTAAGCTTAAAAATAAACGTATCGAGGAGGAATGCTGTACGCCGTTGATGCGTACTTAGATGTAATTGCGAGGCACGCAAAAACACAGTCACACCTTGGTAAATTGAATACCCTGTTACATATTGTCATGTATAAACGGCACTATTAATGTCTAAAGTTCTAGTTCAATTGGAGGAAAAACAAAAGGGAATAAGAGATTTAGGAAATATTTACTTGAGTGATAAAATTCTTAATGTAGAATAATCGAAGCGAAAAGATATCATTTCCGTTCGAGTATAATAAGTATTTTCCAAATCTATCGATGTTTCTGAACGTGTTTGATGTAGTCTTATTGTGTATGGATTTTAAAAAAATGCAACCTTAAACATTGTGTATATATGCATTTATTGAAAGATGCTTGTTAAAAACTTATATTTGTCGCGTTTAGTATGGAGAGTTACCGAAAATTGAATAAAATCTATGTACATCTTCGTATTTTCTTCGTCGACACCAATAAACAACAAAAATGAGAATTAAAAAAAACTTACACGGTCTATTTTTGACTACAAGACATGGGTATTTATTATGAAGAAAAATTGACTTTTATAATAGTCGCAAAATAATTGTTGAATCTATCCCTGCTTTGGACGAAGCAGATTCATATTTTAGTCCGATGATCATATAGTACATAATTAACCATCGTAGAATCCGATAAGAGTCGCGTCTCGATTCTCCGATTGCTTTCTACGTAAATATAATACATATCATCGACGAAAGGCGTTTTAGAGTAAGCTTGTCTAGGATGAATTGTAAGTGAAAAAGTTAAGCTTTAAATTGACACATATTCATTTTTTTAGCCGCAATTTAACTTGTCTCTGAAGCAGGGAAGATATAATCATTAAGACGAGTTCAGAGTTTAAAAAAATGGAGAAAAAATAAAGTTATCGTATCGATTACGAAAAAAAGAAAACTGGTGAAAGTCTCAAAGATACTCTCGCCTGGCAAGGCAAAATTTATTCTTGAAAAATACATTTGATTGCGTGTTTTGCTGGCTAAAATGCACAACTATTTTAATAGAAGAGAGCATCGTGCTATTATAGAAAATTAGTTATTGAATATACCACATTATATAGGCAAAGAAAAATTTTCAATAATATGTATTTAATATACGAAAATTTATTTTTAAACTATAATACAATGTTGTACCAGTAAAAAGACATGCACATATACGCACACGTTTACACTCGACTATTAATTTTTTGTAGTACATTACAATATGTAAAGCATCAGCTGAGTTCTCAAACAAAATGAATTATATATTTCAGAAAAAAGTAATTGTATAATAAAAATACGTCCGGATGGAGATAAATATAATTATGTCAAATGTATTACAGATTACTAGACGCACTGTGTAACAGAAAAGTTATTAAAGACAATTGAAAAATTCCAAAGTATGAAAGAAAATATTATCGTTATTATTATAATTATTATCATTATCATTATCATTAATAATAAATCTGATGATGAATTGATGAAATTTATAATAAACTGCCCTTTGAAACAAAAAAAAGATATAATTCATAAATAAAATATATATTTATCGCGATTTATAAGTGTGAACACTGCCACGCGCTCTCGTCAAGGGTCTCATTACTGAATTATATTTATTATGTATAAAGTAGCAAAGGCGGCTGGTTCGTCTTAGACATTTAAAAAATATATATATGTAGAAGAAAATATAGAGAGCGTGCCGATAATAATCGTACGAACTCATGTTATTCGCATTCGAATCTGAAATTTCAGTACAAGAAATCCTGTAATGTTTTAATCCTCGTAAAAAAATTATACATTCAACAAATCGTACAAGTGTATTACTAAATTATTTCCTTTTAAATGTATATAGTTAATATGATCGCAGAACAAATAACTTAATTTATGCATCATTTTTTTCGGTAGCGAATATTTATAAAGATTCTAAGAGTACAGATAAAAATTAATTATGAAATAATAACAAACAATAATAATTATAATTATATTCATCGCACAAGTTGATGTAATAATTATGCGGGGTGAAGACCGAGCCGCAAGTAAAAACATAATTGTACGATCGGTGGATATGTGTTCGTATGTGTAATAAAAGCGGTGTCGCATTTATTGTTAAAAGATATCAAGAAAACGGTGAGGCAAAAAAAAAGTATTTTTAAAAAAAACCGTTCAAGACAAGGGCATTCATTCGTTATCCCTCCAGCCATCTTCGTGATTAATGATATGTAATTATGAAAGCGCCACAAACTGACAAAATCAAATTTACAATGATATTTATCGATCTCTCGAAACATGTGCTCAATTAACGTCCGGAATTTAATGAATACTAACGGTATTTTCTGCAAAAATGCTTCAGCGAAAAAGTCAATGTTGTAACAATTTTATCACTTACGATATACAACATAATATCTTAACACGAGCACTCGATTGTTGTCATTGCGACTCCATCGATACGTGCGAATGAACAAACAGAAAAACGATAAAACGAGCAAAATGTATGACACGACGAAGAAAAAATGTTCCAACGGAATAATAAAGTTGACCGATTTTTGTCGATCTCGTGTGCAGTGAATTGCATTTGAAACGAGAATATACATAGGTGACTTTGTTGCACCCAAGACTGTCTGCGTCAATTTCGAATAACTGCGATTCTATTGTAAAATGCGTAGCCAGTTATACGACTTTTATTATTAAACATAAATTTGGAGAAAAAAAGTAATAGGTATATGAATTGCAGCCTGCGATGCGAGGATCAAATACATACATTTATGAAATAAGATTCGAGACAAAATGAAAAAGTCGTATAAAATTAAATAATTGTACCATGTATTGTTATTATTGTATATTTGGTATTGTTAAAGAAAAAAAAACAACTTGCAAACTTTGAATACCGATACAAAATAATGACATTATAATAATGATAACAATAATAATAAAAGTCACCGCGTATATCGTTTACATAAACGCATAATGACGATCGCATAGGTATTACGATCTCTTAGATTTCTTTTTATAATTTTTATTGACACATTTTCATAATCGAAATAAAAATTAACGGGGTGGTAACTTTAGATAAAGATGCATTCGATACTCCATCGTTCATTCGTTGTAAAATTTATTGTGAATCTCTTTCTTTATTTTTTTGTCTTAATCTCTGAAGAATACACACTACGTTTATTATTATTTTACAAAAAACTCTATTAACGATGCAGTCATATCAATAATCGATTTTTCACAATATTCTTCCTCTTTCATAAATTTACAAAAATTTTATCAAATCAGAAAATTTCTAAATCAATAATAAAACTCATTCGTAAGTCAGAAAATCGGAGAAAAAATATAATGAAAAAAAATCGTATTATGCATCGACACGATTATTACATTTATTATGGCTAGTCTTCACACTTAATATACAGCTATTTCCCCTCCACGATGTGCATAAATAATTATGATAATAATCAATTTAAATATACACACAGTCGTGACATTTTTAAACACTATACATTTTCGAAAACACACGATAAAAAAATTATTACAATTAAGATAAGATTAATTCACACTTGTCATCGTTTAGTCACATATTATTATTATTCTTATTATTATTCTCTTTTTCAAGCTCATATTTTCCCAGAGATAATGAGCTTTTTTCTCCGATGCAGAAAAAATAGGGTATTTGATTCTCTATATTTACACGAAAAATCATGTATGTGTGTCCGTCTATCGAAAGTTGGTATGTGAGCGACAAAAAGATGCTATTATTATTTAATGATAATAATTATAATTACAATAATAACAATAATAATAATATGGCTACAGTCATGAAAATTAAAAAGGGAAAAATGCAAATTTAAAAGAGGTTGACATACACAACTGACAACGACGATCCGTCGCTGGAGATCTATTTATGTATCATTCCACGTGATATATATTAGACATACATAATATATATGAATATATATTTAAATGGAGAAATTAAATAATTTCAAATTATAAATACAAAAAGAAAGAAGGTGAAATAAACTTAATTAAAAAAACGCTGCCACGCTCTCTGTCTTTACATAATACAAAAAAAAACATGCTCTCGCCGAGCGTGCGTTACGATAATAATGATAATTTAAAGTAAAATAAAAAAAATTAAAAATAAAAATAATAACGACGTACTACCATTATTATTTAGACAGACAAATATAACGGTGTGTGTGTGTGTGTGTGTGTGTGTGACGCCGTGCGTGGTGGTAGTGGTGTGGTGCGGGTACTGAGTACTGCGGCGGTGCGTAATAATTCAGCCTGCGGCCCTTGCTACTGCAGAGCTTGCGAGCCGAGCTTTTCACGGACGATTATAGTCGGTGTGGACCTGAGATTGGATGTTGGGCGGCAGAGTACGGTACACTTCGAAGGGCACGGTCTCTGCGCACGATTTATGAAACACACACATGAAAAAAGAGAGAGAAAGTGTTATTATCTAAATATTGATAAATAAGATACTCACATGAACGAGTAAATATGATTTGAACATATTTTTCGCAAATATTATAGATGCATAAAAAAAAACAACATATTTGTGAGATAATATAATTATAAATTTAAAAGCACGCATATAATTAAATAAGATAATGTATTATTATGATAACAAAACAAACAAACAGAAAAAAAACGACAAAACAAGTGTGATGATCGAAATGAGAATTATGGTGTTTATCTCAATAAAAACAGTTGAATTACTCAATAAACTCGATTATTGCATTATTAAATTCCCTCACCTTTGCACGTGTATCTTAGATTGGACCAGAGCACCATCTGCTGGGAGAAGGCAAAGACACCGAGTCGGCCACCCTTCAAGGTCGAGTCGAAATTGTTGCCCGAGTCGGCGATGAGCCGCTGGCCCTCGTAGATCCAGAGTCGAATCAGACCGATTCTTGGCCGGTGAATGAGTCGCCACCTGTAGGGCGTGTACTGCTTCCAGCCGACCTTACGTGGATCTTTCCAAAGCAATTTGACCTGCTCGCGAGTGTTGCCCGTGTGCCATAGGGCGTTGCGCAGATGCTCGCCCGGTCCGGTTTTAGAGTCGACGAGTTTGAGCTGTATGCCAGTTTCGGCGATGGCGCGGAAAGGCATGGGCTCCCAATAAGTTTGAAGTACTTTCTTCCACATCACTGTGTAGAATTGACGGGTGTTCTGGTAGGAGAAGACGAAGCCGACGTAGTCGTCGTCGATGTCCGTGTTGACGAAGAAGGTACCCTCGAAGTCGACACCGCTGAAGCTGTCGAAGCCTACGGCGATGCCAGGGTCGCTATTCAGTGTTTGATAGATCTCCGAGCCGTTGTGATGGATCTCCCATATGGGATCCTCTTGGGTGGCGCCGTGCGGGTCCAGGGCTATGGTGTCATACTTGCGGAAGTCCGTGGCCCAGACGCGGCTGTTGTTCGGGCAAATGTCGATGAGATTTTCAACCTGGTCGTTATCGTTGTCGTTGAAGCAGGCGTCACCGATTCCATCGCCTATATTTTAATGGTAAAAATAATCAATAATGACTCAATTATTTCCAATTATATAGTTGTCTGTTATAATAACCATTAACATCCAGCTGATCTGGATTGTACACGTAGAGGCAGTTGTCGTTTTCGTTGGGCACGCGATCGTTGTCGATGTCGGCGTCGCACTCGTCGCCGAGGCCGTCCTGATCCGAGTCCGTCTGTCCAGGATTCGGCACGTCGATGCAGTTGTCGATGTCGTCCTGTATGCCGTCCTTGTCGCGATCGCTGTTATTGTCGCAGACGTCGCCGACCTTGTCGCCGTCCTCGTCGCGCTGATCGGCGTTCGAGATTCGCGGACAGTTGTCGCACACGTCGCCGATGCCGTCGTGATCGAAGTCCATCTGGTCGTCGTTGAAGACTTTCGGGCAGTTGTCGTTCATGTTTAGAATACCTGCGGCGTAAAATCAACGATTGAAAACAATCATTTCCGGTTGTTTTTTTGCCCAAAAAAATCGTTTACCGTCGTTATCGATGTCGTCGTCGCAGGCGTCACCGATACCGTCGCCGTCCGTGTCGTGCTGATTCGTATTCTTCACGTACGGGCAATTGTCGCAGACGTCGCCGATGTCGTCGGGCCCCTCGTGATCGCTGTCGGCCTGATCGCTGTTGGCAATCAGCGGACAATTGTCCGACAGATTGAGCACGTTGTCGTTATCGGCGTCGTCGTCGCAGGCGTTGCCGAGGCCATCCCCGTCGGCGTCCTCCTGGCCGCTGTTGGGCGTCTTCGGGCAGTTGTCGGCCCGGCAGTGCTGGTCCTGGCAGTTGAGCGCCTCGTCGGGATAGCCGTCGCTGTCGGAGTCGATGCCGCAGGTCTGGCCGTCGCCCGCCCAACCTACGTTACACTATTGGCCCAAGGTAGAGTATACACCCGATTGGCGCCACGACCAGGGATGATTTATTAGTTTTTTTTTCGGGCTCGTGATATTTTATGTTTTGTTTTTTTTTTTCAAACTTTTAAAAGAAAGAGAGAGAGTTACAAAAAGATGATTAGTTGCGGCGCATTTTTGAAATATTAAACGGCATATATAACGTAATGGTTGAAACGAAAAGTGCTGTTAGTGTCAAGAGTGATGCGATGGACACGTAAAAGTACTCGAAGTTACAAGGAAGAATCTCTCGAGTTCAACTTTTGAGAGCTCAAAAAGTTTTTTAAATATGTTACGCAGATTCCTAATATATTAAATACTCTTATAAGTCTTTAAAGTATCATGGAACTTTGTAAGTAAATTGCGTAAAGATATATAATTACGTTTTTTAAGTAATTATTAGACCCGAAAAATTGAAATTATTATAACGTGACGTTTCTATGAATTTTTTTTCTTTTCAATGTCACAAGTAGAACGAGTCTATATACGGTGAGACTCATGCAGTCATTAACATGAATGAAGTAAAAAAATAAAAAAACTTTTTGAAGTAACCAATAGCTTCATCTCTTTGCGCGTTAACGCCAGACTTTTCTATATTATACACTGTTAAACGCATAAGCTCAGGCATAAAGGTCGGCTCACTTTTTGTCGACGGCAATTCAAAGTCCTTTTTTCCTGGGTGAGAAGAAAAGGAAGAGAAAAGCTCAGTCGACAAAAGCGGCCACGCGCGTTAAATTGATTTTTAATCTTTTCGCTTTTTTTATCCAACACACGCTTTTTTGTGATAATTACCCTGCACAAATATTGATCGACAGCTACGCAGATGCAATCAGCGTTATGGTCGCATCTCGTTATTCCGTCGCCACAGATATCGTGGCGTGGATAGCAGCCTACCGTCTGATTTCCGTCGAAACCTTCTTTGCATGGTCCGCATCTTGCGATTCCCTATGTGTGAATAAATTTCTTTACACTTTTCTGAGATATATATATTGCTTTCACAGCAGCCGCTCGTTCTTTGACTAGCAGCTCGCAGCTCGCTGACTTATGTATGCCGTGCGCTTTTTGCTCGACGACACTTTTATGTTAAAAAAATAACATCAGCCGTGGATGTGGCGAGTTGGTTAGTAAATGTACTTTTTCAGCGGGTGTGCAACAGAGGCCGATAGAGAAAAAAAATCAATGCTGATGACGAATGAATGAGTTGAAAACTTACTTGCTTAATAGAAACTACAGTCGAAGAAAAACATCCAGATATATATAATTGTTTGTAAAATTAGGAAGGAGAGAAAACTTGAGCAAGCTTAACGACTTACGGTCAAATACAAATAAACTAGAGTAAAAATAATCCCTCATGCTTAAAAGATATTTTCAACAAAAATATGTACAAAGAAGTCGTTAATCTTGAATCTAACTTCCTCTCCAAAATTGAGTTATAAGGTTCGGTCGAAAAAAAGGATAAGCAAAATAACGTTTACTATAAATCAACGAAGTACGTAGTAAGAAAAAAAACATGGCAAATGGTGATAACAGTAATAGCAATATAGCAGTGTATACATTCACTTCGCGCGACAAAAATAAGTTACTGTCGAACCTCATAACAAAATTACGACTTAAAGGACAGAGAGAATTGTGGTGAGGAAGAATAAAGAAACCCAAGATTTTCTTTCCTTTTTCTTTTTTTATATGTTCCTGCATTTTTTTCATACGCATGGAAATTATAATTTTGCCTTATTTTTATAAATTAAAATGTCGATTTTTGTTTCGCATTTTGTTCTCAAAAGATATACAAGTAAAAATAGATGCATTGACTTAAGAATATAATAATAATCATAATCGTATGGAAGAGAAGAAGTAGAAAAAATGGAGATATTTTACATGACGTAGCGAATAGTGCGCGATATTACACACACATTTGTCTTTCTCGAAATAAATAGTACGCATTATTAGCCTAATGAATCGTATAGACACATGAATGAACAATTGAACGAGAAAGCAATAAATGGTAACTTATTAATTATCGCATTGTCGTTGAGAAAATTACACACGATGAAACTCGAGGAAAAAAAATTAGACGCGCGAGATTAATAGAAAGAAATTAGAGTCCGAGAGAAATAGAGAGCTTGATAAAATTGTTCAAAACTTAAAAATATGAACATGACGCGGATTTATTTTTTTTATTTTATCGTAAGTGTGTGTATTTGTTTTTGTATTCACGTGCAAATCACCTCGGAGTTGTAGCAATCCGAGTTTTCGACGCATCCTCCGTTGTTGTCGCTGCACGGGTCAATTCTGTAGCAGTACTGGCGATGGGTGCGCGCGTACTCGATGCCACGGCCCTCCGACACGTTGCCCGTCATGCCCTCAGGACAGGAGTCGCATCTACATCAAACAAATGCAGAGACATTTATGAATTACGTAGATTTGTCATGAATCGCCATCAATTATTTGGCGGGCGATCGTGGAAACCAAGACGAGAAAATTAAGAGCGAGAAAAATTAAGGTTGAACTGTTTTACTTTTTTTTGATGAATCGCGCGTTATATTGGACAAAGATGAGAGAAAATAAAAACAGAGTCGATACACGCGACATATTACTGCAGTCGTGCGCATTGGACGCCTTTGTTTTTTCACTTTTATCACAACACTCACATACGTATACAGACATATATGTGTAGTTGGAGAAAAACTAATCAAACTTCTTCGCGCCGACATCTCGTTCTCTCTCATATATTACGAAATCAGCCAGTGTACTTTGATACTTCTTTTTTCTCACTCGCTACACTGCAGCAGCACCAGAAAGCTCGAACTTTCGCGAATTAAAAACTAAACAACGGCAGCGGCGGTGTAGTATCGGGGCACGGAACAAAAAAAAAAGAAAAAAATAAAGAAAAAAAGGGAGCCAACAAAGTTTTTTCTTTCTCACCTGTATCCGTGATCAAATTTGTAGCATCTGACGCCCTGCCAGCACGGCTTGGCCAGGTCGCACTCGTCCTCGCGTTGGCAATTGAGGCCGTTGCCGTGGTAGCCGAGGGGACAGCCGCCGCAGCGATAGAACGGCGGCACCGTCATCGGGGTGCAGGCCACCTGGGGGAAGCACGGATTCGGCTGGCAGCCGTTGATGCGCTCGCAGTGCTGGCCGTTGCCGGTGTAGCCGCGCGGGCACGAGCCGCAACTGAGAGAAAGAGAGAGAGAAAAAAAAATAGGCGATACAGTTTTTTGTCTTCTTTTTTTCATTAGTTATTTACGACGTAGAGGGAAAAGGTATCGGGGAAGGCGAGGAAAGGAAAGCTCGACCTTGAGATAATTACGCGTCTCGCTTGGCCAAAGGTCACCTTTACTCGGGAGTTCCTCCTCCTCCCTCACCGACACCCTTATACTCAATTTTTTACTTCTTCCCCAGTTCAACATTTAACGAAAAAGTTTTTCGGACTTGAAAGGACCACTTGAATTAGTCGCAAGTTATCCAAAGCTACATTTGACAGCAGTTTATTAATAGCTTATGCATTTGTGATTTGGTGACTTATACATTTATTTTGACTTTGCCACTTGCAGATTTACAGATAAAGGCACTCGCCATCTAGTGGTGGATGCTCAAAGTCGTATTATCGTATTTAAAGTGGCTAAAAACTGGTCTAAATTTTTTGAAAATAGTAAATCGTAATTTTTCGTTTATCTTACAATGCGCTTAATATTTCCGGCCAAAAATCGCCAAAAATAGGTCAATATAGATATAGAATTTGAAACATTTAAACGGTCACTTTTTGTAATTAGGCCATTATCAATGTCGATCATTTTCACGATGGTTATTCCGTTGAATTTTGTAACTTACACGAATCCAGTGGCGGTGTCCATGCACTCGACGCCGTCGAAGCACGGATGGTCCTTGCAGCTGGGCAGTCGTCGGCAGTTGCGGCCGTCACCCTGGTAGCCGCTCGGGCAGCGCAGACACTGAGGTCCGGCGGGGGTGTCTCGGCAGTCCGCTCCGGGGAAGCAGGGCGACATGTAGCTGCAGCTTCGCGGTGGCGGCGGTGGAGCTGCACAAATAATATATAAAATACGATACAGCGATCTCGAAGTAAGAGCTAGGTTTAAGAACGCGCGGGTGAGTAATGTGGTCAACGACAGTTGCAGCGCGCTGCAGGAAACAATATTAAAAGTGTGCTGTGCGCGCAAGCGAGCGCCAAGGTACATAATACATAAATTAGTTATACTCACGCGTCGGTTTCTCGTGACAAGCTGCGCAGTTCTCCAGCAGTTCGCGAATACGCTTCGTCTCGCCGAGCTGTAAATTATGCGCGAGGCAACTGTGTTAGTTAACGGTTTTCATGATAGATTGAATAGATAGCCGCCTGCCTGTCGGGCAGGTGACGCGACGCGTTACACCCGCGGGGGTGTCGGTGTCTAGCTTACGTTCAGATCCAATTTGGTCCACATCTTTTTGATAGCGTCTATCAGCAGATTCAGAGTTTTCGCCATCACTTCGTCGCTGAGGCATCCTGCCAAGTAGAAAAACAGAGAAAAAAAGACGAGTTTTCATAAATTGATTTCCAATTTCCCAATTATAAAGCGTGTATATATAGGTGCATTCGCACGTGGCAGGTCGCGCGATACGCTTTTACTGCGTATATTATTTTCATTCGAATTTCTCGGATAAAAATTAATTAATCCGTTCGTTCTCTCGCGCGGGAACGAATGCGGAATGAGAGAAGAAAATGAAAAACAAAGTAGCAGCGAAACAATTCAGGCATAAATAATAACCATTAATATCGATGAGCGGCGGAAACTCGCCGGGAATGTCACCCCGCCGACGAACCCTCGTCGTCTGATCGTCCAGCAGTGCAGTTGTCGTCATGTTGGCTCCGTACTCGTGATCGTGTTGTTGTCCGCCGCTGTGATGACGATAACCATCTTGGTGGAGTATCTCGTCGATGTCGCGCAGCGTCGTGCGACTGCAATTTTCTCGAAGTAATGCCCCCTCGATATCTCCGCCTCGGTAGATCCTCGTTTTGTAGCGACGCTCACGTAGCTACGCGTGCGGAGAGAGAAGACGACGAGCAGCGCAGGGCCGAGAAGAAGAGGACGAGAAAAAAAATTCATTTGTACGGTGAGCTTCTCTTTTACTTTTTCTTGTTTTTCTTCGATTACAAGAATTTTCAATTTAATTCCGGAAAAAGTAAATGAAATTCGACCACGTGAATTTCAAACGACTCCGAACAATCGACACAAATTGAGCCGAGTCGACGCGACAAAAAAAAAGTAAGTAAATAAAAATAAATAGCCACGCGACATATACGAGCATCTCGCGCAAATAAGGCAAGGTTTTGTATGGGAGCTATGCTGCGCGCCGATGCATCACGTGTAGCAGTAGCATAATACCGGTCACGGCTACGAGTTGTTAAGTAAGTGCAGTACACTGTGTGCACAGTGTGCTGCATGCATAATAATAACAATGATGAACGACGGCGGCTGCGGCGGCTCGGGAAGATGCCGTATTTGGCGAGCGAGACCTCGGCCCACGTTTTCATATATATATGAAAACAAGTTGCACTCTGAGTTTCTTATACATAGATCCAGATCTCGTACTGTGTGGCTGAGTTAATGTACACCTCTTACGCTGTTATTTAAGTTGCCAATAATAGGGACTTTATTAATGCAGGTGGCGAAATCCATTACAGCGCGATAGTCATATCTCTCGTCCGCATAAGTGGGAACTTTCGTGGTGTTAGTTGATAAATTACGGGGATTGTGTCACACGCACTTGGTGCCTTTTTTTTAATGACTCTTTAAAAAGCTAATTATATCTAGACATTATTTTCCTGCCTTTGGAAATTATTTTTATCCTCGAATTGACAGTTTGAGTTTAACACGTCGCTAATTACAGCGTGGATTTTTCTTTCTCTCGATAGCGAATAATTTTTTCTTTCCGTGAAATATTTTTCAACAGAGAGAGGAAAAATAAGTGTATCGTTCTACGCGGTAACGACTTTCGTTTTTTAAGCTAATACGAAAAGCTCATTTTAGACAGGCCGAGAGTTTTGGAATTTTCGCCGAAGCTCGACGACGACGATGACGACGACGAGGCAACCGCTACAAACAGTGTCCCTTAGGGCTACTTAAAATAGAATTTCGCGCTCGATCAGCTCTGATCCACGATTTCCTGTGTCAATCGGATGTAGGCAGGGAGCAGAGATAGAGAATGATCAGATCATTAAGACGCGCGTCGAACATCTTACCACTTCGAGGGGCAAATCGGCGGCCCTCGAGGCCAGCTGGCGCAGCGTCCTCTGAAGCGGAATCTGGCCCTGGTGCTGACAATCGACGAAGACCTCGAGCTTGGCGTTGGGCTCTTTCTGATCCACCACCAGTATCAGACTCTTGAACGGCTCGCTTATGTCCAGACTGTCGGCTATTATGTGTTCGCGATGCTTCTGATTGTCCACGGTCGTCTCGAGAATCACTGCAGGCAGTTAATCGTTAATTCGTGCTGATCCACGCTCGATTTGCGATGGTATGTGTATCTATACGTACCTCTCTTGGCTCGTCTATCCAACATGAGGATGAACTTGTGCTTGGAGTTCTCGTACTCGGCGGCGAAGAAGGTCTCGATGTTGGCACCGACCTTCTTTTTCGCCTTCACGTGGTTCAGCGTTATCGCGAACTCGTCGTCGTGGAGGGCATCTTTCAGTAGCAGGCTCAAGCCTTAAACGACAATCGTACAGTTTCAGTGACATCGTTCGAGATCGATCGATCGTCGAGTAAAATAATGAAAAAAAAAGAGACGAAATAAATAATAATGAAATTGAACGAGGCAGATCGAGTTAAATAGGGAATTATCGACGTAGCGGGGTGTATACGCGTTCTCGAGTTGATTGACCCAAGGCGCATGACGCGAGCGCGCGCGAACGATCTTGACTATACTATAATACTAGCTATCGAACACGAGGCGCAAGATCGCGACTTTTTTTTTGTACGCGCTTATAAAAAAGGCCACCGGACGGGTTTCCGATACTCGTATACATTTAACACTTTTATAGATCCACGCTCTTTTGGAGAGACAGAGAGAGTATCAAGAATTATTGTCTCTTATATTATCGCTCTCGAGCATCCATTGCAAGCTCGCTAGAGCAGATTTCCTCCTGCTTTATTTAAAATGTTCGTTCACGACCGTTTGATGCGTATTTAGCGCGCGACGCTTTCTTTCGAGCCACCCGCTGCTCGCCGTACGGCTTTTGGCGCATCAGTGAAAGTTTTTGTATATAGAAGATATGTGTATATATGGGGGAGCTCCGGGCTCGAGGAAGGAAAATAAAGCGTAGCTGCGTTTGTCACGGCCGTTAAAGCTCGCAAAACCTAAGTTAAAACACACACACACGCGCATCAAGACGCGAAGATGCGACATAAGACGGCGACGTACGTCGTACGAGTCTAAATGTAAAGCGGCTAAAAAGTCATCTCGTCCCCTGGGCATGGCCTAATTATTAAGGCAGCAGTCTCCAGTTTAAACCCATACGCCGCAGCGTTAGCTATTTAAATATGCATCTCTCGGCTCTCTCTCTCTGTGCACTACGTCGGCCCCTTGATGTTCATATGCTGTTGCAGCTTCTATACCGTGTGTTTACATTCAATGTATTACGCGCGCGTGGCCAGCAACACATAGCTCATCCTATATTCGTTGATTTTAAAGTTTAGCCGAGATTATAAAAGCTCCGGTGTCCCGTCGTAGGCCGCCGCCGACGACGACGACGACGACGACGCGTGGGTCTGTCTGCTGTCTGTATACGCTTTTAGATGCGCGCGCGCGCGAATTCACGACCGATGAAACTATTTTTTTTTGTTTTTTTGCAGAATTTCTTTACGGACGTTGACGATGTTACGGCACGAAATTTTTTTCCCCGTAAATTATGTATAAATTTTTTATTCTGCACTCACCTTGATCTGGCATGAGGTTCGAGCTACATAAGGTGGCGAGTGCCACGAAGAGGGCGATTGTGGCGATTCCTCGCATGTCGACGGTGCTCCGGACCAGATCTGCATCAAATTAACATTTTTTTGCTCGTAGACGTTGTTGTTTTTTTAAAATGTTGTGATTTTTTTATGTACAGTAGAGAAAATCAGTAAAGCTCGAATTGTGCATTTTTAAGATAGAACAGGAACAAACGATTGCCGAACGCGAAATATTTTACGTGAAAAGAGAGAATTAGAGAGGTACACACGTACTGTGTCATCATTTCTGATTTGTGCAAATGATATTAAGCGTCGATTCACAGAATTGATTGATGTGGTTTATCCAACGCGCGCGTACAAACGCAATTTCTACGCTTTTCGTTCCGAAATTCGTGATCAAAATGTATGATTGAACGCGTGCACGTACTTTTCATAACGAACTTTTTTTTAACGATCGAGGAAAAAATAAATAGACAAAAAAAAGGTGTTGTCACTGTTCCACACAATTGATAAAAGCTCCAAAAGTAATAGCAGAACAATCCAATTAACAGGAAGCAAAAAATCTCTTTCTTAAGCTCCATCCGCTTGGCCGAGATCAATGGGCGAATTCGCCGCGCAATGAAATACTATATACAGAGCGAATCTATACACTAAAATGCACTTTATTAATTACTGCTTGGCTGCTTTTTTTTGCTCGTGAAGCTATACTTGGTTGAATAAAAAAAATTGCGTGGAAATAGAATTCACTCACGCACCGAACAACACTCAGGCCACGTTTAAACAGCTTACTGGCCGTCTCGCTCTCTCTCCAAAAAAAAGCTGTGTATCTCACTGACTGATGCTGTTACTGCCGGTGCTGTTGCTGCTGCTACTGGTCCGAGAAAGAGAAACAGAAAAAAAACAGAGGAAATGAAAAAAAAAGAAGAACAAGAAGAAACTGACGAAGAAGAAAAAAAAAACAGTCTCTCTCTCGCTCGCGCTCACTCGCACGCACACCACATACACACGTATAAACGGTATGTATTATATATAGATAAAAACACACATAGACCGCGGCGTACCAAAGTTGTATTGTGTATCGTATCACGAGCCACGCGAGCGGCTCGGCAATGTGTTGAGATCTCCCCCCGCGGACGCTAACTGGAGTGCCTGCGGCCGCTCGAGAGCAGTTTTATACGGCGCCTACTCAGCGACCCCGCTCGCGGCAGCTTATACACCAGCAGCAGCAGCTCGGCTAAACCATCGAGCCGATCATCATCGTCGTCGTCGCCGTCGTCGTCGTTTCTCTCACTCTTACTCGCGATGTTTTTCTCGAATAGTACAGCTCAAGAGATATACGACGCTTATTAGCTCCACCGCTTTGAGCTTAAATATTTCCTCCTTTCCTTCTTTTTTTCCATGCCCCGCTGACCGATGCGGTTGTGGTTTTAGGGCCACACAAACGAGCATCGGGCGTTGACAATAATATTGAGAGTAGCGCGAAGATGTATGTGTTTGTGTAATAATGCGAGAGCCAAGAGAGGCTCGCACGACACGAATTGATGGTGCACTTGAGCCTATGCACGCATGGTGTATTTTTGGAATATATCGTCTCGTGAAGTGGGCCTCTTTCGCCCGGAGAACCAAAATAACGAAGAAGCGACTTTATTCCGTATAGACGCGTACGTACACAAGTCGAGTTTTCTGTGCAGCGAGCGAAGATCGCGCGTCTGTGTGATGGCAATGTATGTAAAATGCACAGTACCTATATGCACGACAGGGAGCGGAATATAAAGCTCGTGCTCTTCTGCCGCTGCTGCTGCTGCTGCTACTATACGCATCTCACGATTCTTCCTCCGGCATGAATAGCTGATGGTGTCACGTACAATCCTGGCGCATCGATCATCCGAATCTCGGACGTACGTATATTTGCTCTTCATTGACGGAATTGTACACGTCGCGTGGAGGAGGCTGATTTAGCTGCAAAAAAGAAATCACGCGCACATGCTATTTACGTGAATTTACGCACCCTTTCGTATCGCAAAATGAGCTGCTGAGCAATATTAGGGATACAAATGAAATGATTGAGGGCAGTGATCGCGCGTGATGCATCATTCGCAATTCAACACTAAATAAGCTCCGTTGTTCAGACTCTTCGAATCCCTGTTAGAGATAATGAAAAATTAATGGCTTGCTTTGTGAAGTTTTTCGGACATAAAAAAGGGTCAATGTAAGTGGGCATAAACGACCCAAAAGTATAACGTCTTTTTTAACATTTTATGATAAAAATTGAATCACATCGGAGTGCCCTCAGTCCTTTCGATCGTGTCTTAAAACTGTGTGTATTGACTTATATACAATTACTTTTACTTTTCCACTTGCAGATTTATTCGTATAGAGGTATACTCACCACCTGACCGCGAATGTTTAATAGGTTTCATTGCTTTGTAAAATTTGGTTATAATAAAATTATACTTCAAAAACTAAAAGTCAGCTTGATTTAAATTCTTCTTTGAAATAGTATTTTTATACGGTGTGAAGGATACTTTGGTGCAGGATCATCTGAAATCAAAAAGTGGATATTTTTCTTGAAGTTTATACCCTTGCCTCGTGATTGAATGAAGGGATTCTAAGCCTTTCAACTTTTTTTTGTTTTATTTAATAAGAAAGTGAGAAAAATGATCAAAATTTGACGAACGATTAAAAATATGCGTCAAAAATTTATTTAAACTCGCGTCAAATTATCAGTGTAACTTTTTTTCGATTTCTTCGTTTAGTCATGAACCGATTTTCAATTAAAACTTTTTGCAAATAACAAACTTTATTGGGTATACATTTCAAATCAATGTGACCTTTGGTTTTTGAATAATAACTTTATGAAAAAAAATATTGTTTTTCTTCTTGCAAAGCTATGTAACCTCTGAAGTCTTCGCCACTAGATGGAGAGCTCTTTTATCGATATATCTATAAGTGCTAAAGTGAAAATAATTGTATAAGTTAAAGTACAATTTTGAAATTTATCTGTAACAAAACATCTGAAGTTTTTACCGCTAGATGGCGAGCACTTTTATCGATATATCTGCAAGTGCTAAAGTGAAAATAATTTTTCCCCACTCTAACCTAAAATACGCAACTTTGCCGCTAATTTTAGGCTCTCGTAGGAAAAAATATTATCTCAAACTGGTGCAGATATGGTTTTTTAACAAAACTCGTTACAGCACTCGCCTTCGGCTCGTGCTATAATCCCTCGTTTTGCTAAAAAACCATATGTGCACCCGTTGAGAAATATACTATTATAAGTTGAAGCACTGTTTTGAAATTAATCTGTATATGCAGTGGGGTATACAAACGGAAATGCGTAATCCAATTGTAAAAAAAATTGCAAAAAGTAATTAGCCAATCAATATTAATATATTTTGAAACATTTGAAATGGTTATTTTTTGGTTACTGGGCCATTATTATTGTTGAATACTTCTACCTGGGATATTATTGTCGATATCGATTACGTGCGCTTGGTTGAATTTAAGGATCCACCGATTAAAATGTGTATGCTTTGTTGCATACATGTGAACTTTACAATTAAAAAAAAAGAAAAAAAAGTCAATAGCGATAAGTATCGATTTTTTTCGAAAGAATATTTTAAAGAGCGGAAGAAGAAGCGAAACGACTGCACGACTCGAGCGTTTAATATACCAAATGGCATTGTGGGTGGCGATGTATGACGGGTTGGTGGTGGTGATGCGCAACGAGAGAGAGGACAACGCAACTATGTTTTTCCTTGTCACTGAATTCACGACGATAACAGCAGCAGCAGCAGCACAAACGTCATCCATACGCAATACGCGCGCGCACGATTTCTTCGGCTCGTTTAACTTCTCCGCGCCAGGCTCTGGCTAAATGTCTGTTGCACGTATTACTCGCGTACACCGATGCATGAAATGTAACATACGCGCAGGGTGGCAAAAAATCAAGTGCCTCTGTAAAAACCTCGGGATTTTCCATTATTACAAGCTTACACGCAGCTCAACATTTGCCAAGCAGTAGCTGCCATCCCTTGATCCGCGAGCTATATTTGAAGTACAAAGTTGGAGAGAATCTCCGATATATTCCACCCTTTGGATATGATATTCCAGAAAGTTCGTAATATATACCATCCGTTTGATGTAGACGTTTTTCAGCCGTACCTCGGAGATTCGAGCAAAGATAAACATACATTATAAACTATTATTTCTAATTCAAAAGCGGAAGATAGTCGCACGTGCACACCAGAAATATACATGTATATGATCGCAGTGGAGTTTTATAGTTCAATGATGTACGTATTATACTTTATGTATATACATAGGCCGCCGCGCCACACGCATGATGTACGTCTCTCACTCGCGCTGAAATATATAACCCATGAATATTTAAGACAAGCGCGTATATAATACGACTGATGAATGAAATCGACTTTCCTCGACGGCAGAGAAAATTAGAATTTCAGCTCAGGCTATTTACGCGTCCTTGCACATAGACTCGCGCGTCGCTGTCTGTAGAGCATGTATACCACTACCAGATATACCATTATGTATAATACACGCGCGCGTATGTATGTGGCGTACGTATGTACGCGTACGTGGGAAGTTGTCACACCTACGATTATAATACATGTGGATTCACGGATTAGCGATGTGTGTGCGCGCGGCGTTTATCTATATTCTATACGTATATGTAACGCGACGAAAGCCCTATACGCACGCGTTGCGCAGTTTATCATTCGCATATATATATTATTCGTATATATATGAGCAGTTTTTTCATATATGTACAACTTTTGTGCGGGGGGTTCTCGGATCTGCCCCAAAATTTAGTATGTTATTTGGGTATGTGAAAATAGCCTTCAGGTAAATTTTTAGCCCTCTAGGGGCCTTAGGGCCCAAATTTGGGCCCCTCGAAGGTCCAAAAATAGCCGTTTTTACCTATTTTTGCGTATTATTCAAATATTTGTAACTCGGGCACCGGTGCATATTTTTTAACTCTGAGGGTCGCATTTTTTAGGTCAAGACATGTACTTTTCGTAAAAAAATTATGTAGAGCTCGATAGACCAACCCCCGGTTATGGGGGGGCAATGAAGGGGGATGAAAAATCGCAAAATTGACGTTTTTTAGCTTTTTTTGAATTGATGCAGAAGGCGACTGGATTGACGTATTTACTTTTGCAACGTCTCATTTTAAAGGTATTTTCATTACCTTTAAATTGCCGTGCGCAGAATTAAGATTGGTTCAAAAACGACGGAGATAGAGCTGTTTAAAGGTGTCAACATTATGAAAAAAGGCGTTTTTTCGAGATTTCGATAAGCTGTAACTTTTTTCTAGTAACATGAATCTCTTTGAAATTTTATGTGAAAGTAGTTGATTACATGTAGTTTGAAGCCATGTAGGTAAGGATCTTGGTATTTGCCTCTATAACCGAAAACGAGGCCCCCGAAATCCGGCACTTTAGCCCTTATATAGGCAAAATACATGTTAAATTGGGCGGCAAAACTATTTGGTAACTCCTGAAATTATCGCAAAATAAACATAAAAAAAAAATCAAAAACCCCATATTAAACGTATTTTTCGACGAGGAATCCAATGGTAACCTCGAATTTGACCTTGAACATAACCTCTAAACTATAGCGAACCAAAATTGATTTTTCGCACGGTGACCCCCTTTTTTTATTTCAGATTTGAAAAGAGCGGAAAATTTCACGTTCAAATACATATTTCGTTTTTTTTTTCAAGGTAATTTTAAGGGCCCCACAGATCAAGAATAAACTCTTTGGCTGAGTTTAATATTAGTTTTAATGGAGCCTTCATTTTCAAACTGTGGGGCCCTTAAAATTACCTTGAAAAAAAAAACGAAATATGTATTTGAACGTGAAATTTTCCGCTCTTTTCAAATCTGAAATAAAAAAAGGGGGTCACCGTGCGAAAAATCAATTTTGGTTCGCTATAGTTTAGAGGTTATGTTCAAGGTCAAATTCGAGGTTACCATTGGATTCCTCGTCGAAAAATACGTTTAATATGGGGTTTTTGATTTTTTTTTTATGTTTATTTTGCGATAATTTCAGGAGTTACCAAATAGTTTTGCCGCCCAATTTAACATGTATTTTGCCTATATAAGGGCTAAAGTGCCGGATTTCGGGGGCCTCGTTTTCGGTTATAGAGGCAAATACCAAGATCCTTACCTACATGGCTTCAAACTACATGTAATCAACTACTTTCACATAAAATTTCAAAGAGATTCATGTTACTAGAAAAAAGTTACAGCTTATCGAAATCTCGAAAAAACGCCTTTTTTCATAATGTTGACACCTTTAAACAGCTCTATCTCCGTCGTTTTTGAACCAATCTTAATTCTGCGCACGGCAATTTAAAGGTAATAAAAATACCTTTAAAATGAGACGTTGCAAAAGTAAATACGTCAATCCAGTCGCCTTCTGCATCAATTCAAAAAAAGCTAAAAAACGTCAATTTTGCGATTTTTCATCCCCCTTCATTGCCCCCCCATAACCGGGGGTTGGTCTATCGAGCTCTACATAATTTTTTTACGAAAAGTACATGTCTTGACCTAAAAAATGCGACCCTCAGAGTTAAAAAATATGCACCGGTGCCCGAGTTACAAATATTTGAATAATACGCAAAAATAGGTAAAAACGGCTATTTTTGGACCTTCGAGGGGCCCAAATTTGGGCCCTAAGGCCCCTAGAGGGCTAAAAATTTACCTGAAGGCTATTTTCACATACCCAAATAACATACTAAATTTTGGGGCAGATCCGAGAACCCCCCGCACAAAAGTTGTACATATATGAAAAAACTGCTCATATGCTACCGCCTATCTATCCCTCTTCCTTTTTCTTCGCGAGCCAGTCTCCGATCGATGAGCGGACACGAGGGCTGTAAATTTCGTCGTCGGCGATGTAACTATTATTGTAACGGTTCACGATGAGACCATTACTGTATTATCGCAAGTGAATTATTTTTTTTTTTTGAAGCTCTCACCTGAATCGTCATACCTCCACGTTTTTGCTGTATACATCCGATGAAAATCGTTGATCCTTCCGTCACTCGGCTCCGCTCGGCTTGACTTCATTTCACTGCGTACACACACTCGCGCCCACGTACCCCGCACACACGTGATAAGGTGGAATCGACTTTTTGAATTCCGCAGGATTTATAATTATTTACCTTTTACGAACGAATAATGCAATTTATTATGTATGCACGTACGAGAGCAAGTGCATGAGACGATGATTAATAATTTTGCAATTTCCACATGCGTCACGACACAGCTGCACACACACACACACACACTTCACAGCATTTGTATCTACATGTCTCTCTCTCGCTCGCTTGATCCTGTATGTATACTCGCTCTTCGCGTTTGCATTATTCGAAAATTATTATCAAACTTGTCTGTTTCGATGTGTGTTATTACGTTTTGTTTTGTTATAAATAATTTTTTTAAGTTTATACGTCGTTACGGTTTTACCCACTAACTATGTTTACGTTAACTAATTGGCACAATTTCACTTTTTTTAAAAAGCGTCTTTTTCTTAGTTATTAGAGGATGCTGATGTTGTTGTTCTTCTTTTCCGTGACAATCAGCCCTGCATGGGATATTATTTGAAGATCACAATGGAAGTCGCACGCTTTGGAAAAAATTATCCTCATATCATTTTATACTCACGCGAGTTCATGTCATCCAGCGCAAGTGTGATGGTCGTCGTAGTCTCGTATCGTCCGCTGGGCAGTATGGTAATTTCCGCGGGCACCAGGCGCACCCGACGCCCGCTACCCGACGATCTCGTGCTGCTCGAGTCCCTGCGCCGGTGCTGATGATGATAGGAGTTCTGATGATGATTATGATGATGATGATGGTGGGGCCAGGTGACGATGCGACAAGTCGAAACTTGATCTTGGGCGCCGCCTGAGCCACCCGAACCACGGCTGGAGCACGTCATACGACGCTGCGACGACGATAAGTCCTGTGTATCAGCGAGAGACAAGGGCAGGGGAGAATTGAGAGAGAGCCGCAGCATGATTTATAGGAGAAAGAGCCACGCAAATATACACACAGCAGAGACACACGCGCGGGTCTATTATCACGCTTTATTCTGTCGTGTCCTTGTTTGGTTGTGAGTAATCTTTTTTCATTGTATCTAAGATAATTGCTTGGCGAACTGCGGCTACGAAAATTTCTTCCTTCTTTTTTCATTTTCTTAAATATGATTTTACGAAGGAAAAGTTGTGTTAGACTGTAAGTCAGAAATACCGTAAAGCATGATTATCGCAGAGCTTTTTTTTCACTCAAATCTGTTTGTTTAACTGGACGATTTTGGAAGGAATAATTTATTCAAAAGCGAGAAGTATAAAGATGATATTTAGTTTTATTTTTTTGAATTATTTATGTCAGTGTGTTATCTGTAATACGAGAGTAATGTAGGAGAAAAAAGAAAACACAGATTAAAATTATACCAAACGATTATTATTTGTTGATTTATTTGAAAAAATTATAAATTACACAAGGAACAATTTTATTTAGTTGTCAATATAATTAACGTACAAACTAAATGCGAGAATAACACGGTATTCAATTGTAATTATAATAATTATAATAATAATAATTTTTTCATATCGTTTTTATCAGGTCTCCGAAAATTCTATGCCCAGTTTAAGTATGTATATTCAGAATGATAATTAAGACGTGGGCACGCCGTAGACTAGAAATGTCAAGTTTGAACGATCGTTTATAATAATGCGTTATTTATTACAGAGCTAGTCTATGCGGTAAAAAAATAATATTTATATATTTTCTATACATATGGTCAACACGAGCGTTGTAATTATTTAATTTATGAGAAAAGAAAAATTGAATCAATCACGGTAGTCGCTTCTATTTTAAAAACTTGAATCACTTCAGAGTGTGAATGTCCCAATTTCTGGTCACCTAAAAGAGACACACAGAGCTCATCACAAAACGTATAAAGTGTGAAGAATGAAAGATCGATCAACATTGCTCAGGTGATAATTGGATTTGGAGAGTCTATTTCTACCTCCGAGTGTGACATTTAATTATTTACAAATGGCAGTTTTGATTTTCATGGCCATGTCAAGACAGCAACAAGTGCGCAATGTCAAGTTTCGTATCGCACGTGTTGCGTTATTTCCTTTTTCATTTTTATTTTTTTATAGATATGTACATATAATTCGGTGTGAAAAATTTTAACTCTGTCAAAAAACGTACAAGAGTTGCGTATGAGTTGAATGACAAAAAAAGAGATCTTTAAGCATCATTGTTATAAAGGCACATTGACAGCGTTAGATGCCAATGACCTCGTAAACGAAAATAATTACTCTGGACACAGTCAAGTTATTTACATCGATGCACGTGCGGTCCTTATAAGCCCTCCAATCATAAACATGAACAACAATTCGTATACTGAAATGGAGGAAAAAGCTCGTCTCTGTATTCTTATTATTATTATTATTATTTTCATATATAAAATATTATGTACAGATACAAGTAAGGCGATGGATTATAAATATATGTGCGATTTTTTTTGCTCGTTTTGTGTCAGGCAATAAGTCTAATCGAAAGAGATAGCGGAGTCACTCGTGTTTCAATGGTGGGCGCTCGTACCGGTGCCTACAACCAAAGCAATAGAAAAAATACTAACTCGTTTCATTGAATTTCTTCTTTCTTTCTTTTTTTTTTCGTTATATTATGTATCAAACCCGGTTTGTTTATGGATGATTTTGCGTTACGCACGCGTATAAAACCATTTATCAAGCGAATACAAACGTACCCTCCCAAAAAAGTGTCAGTGTATTATTTTAAGATATTCATGCTTGAGCGTTTGACAATGGGAAAATGATAATATTTCTTTCTCTCCGCGATATTACAGCCATTATATAAACCTTTTTTTAGCCGCGACTACGCCACGTGCAAAATATAGATATCGTCATGCACTGCGGGGTTAATGCCATAATAATTTTCGCGAATTTATACCTTTCGTCGCTCATTGAAAAGCTTCCGTCAAAAAGAACCAAGAAGCGGATGTGGATGTGGAGACACACACACACACTTATTACGCTTTGGGTTAAAAATAAGAGAGAGGGTCCAGAAGCTTTTGTGTTAGTATCGTAAGTAAAAGGATTAATTTTCGAGCGGTTTAATACAACACACGCATTCCAAAGCTCGTGAACCAAGATGATATACACGTGCGCACGACACGCTTGTGAGCTTGTGAGCTCGAGCACACGTATACACACATCGAGAGATGCATTATATACATATAGCCCGCAGAGAAAGCGAGATAGATATAGAGTGAGAGAGATTTTGGAGCTTACCTTATTGCCTTTGCGTATATTGAAAGCCCCGTAAACAATGGGATTCATGCACGAATTCGTGCATGCAAATAGAAACAGAGCCTTTTGTATTCGTTGATCGACGTTCTTGGCTGTGCGATGATCAATCCAGTACCTATACACACATAGTCGACGTGAAATTTTATAGAAGATTGTAGAATTGGTGCATGTAAAATATCGAGTGCGCGTGCATCGCATTTATGACGATATGGAGAATGCACGCGTATAATTTTTTCTTTGTTTGTTTTTGTTTTTTATACGCACCACAGGCTCATCACGTAATAAGGCGTCCAGCAGACGAAAAATACCAAAACGATGATTATGGTCATTTTCAGCGTGCGTACTCGAGCTCGTCCGAGAAAGCCCAGCGACGACCTTCTTATGCCTGAAAATAGAGGAGAGCGTGTGTGAATTCATTTTTCTCACGCACGTTTGTTCCCGAGGTCTTTTTTTTCATTTAATCAAAAGGGAACAATGGGCACCGCACGAGAGAGGCGCAATACATAATGCGTGATAATGGATAAATCGTTCCATAAATAGCCTCGTCGCGCGTAGTAGTACTTACCGGTGGTGGTGCTCCTCGACCTCTTGTACATCTCGACGATTATGCTCGTGTAGGTGTAAATGATGACGATGAACGGTATCCAGTACATGGTGATCATTCCAAAAACGGCGTAGATGCGCTCGTGCGTCACGCTCGAGAACGTGTTGAAGGTCACGCACTGCTCGTACCACGGGTAGTCGGGATGCGCCTCGACGTGAAAAACGATGGACTGGGGCGCCGAGCAGGCGAACGAGACGCACCAGGCCACGATCAGCATCCACTTGCCGCGCTTGTCGACGTCGAGCATCGACAGCGGCCGCTTCACCGCGTGATACCTGTCGACGCTGATGCAGATCAGGATGTTGGACGACAGGCAGAGGCCGAACATGCGAAAGAACGACATGATCCGGCACATGGCGTCGCCCGCCACCCACGAGACAGTCACCAGCCAGCCGATCTCCATCGGCATCATTAGGAACGTCACCTGCGTATAAAATCATATCAGAGGGAGAGAGTTACGTGCGGCACAAAAATATATTATTATTACATTATATGCTATCACGCAAATGTGCTTTATGTGCTTTAATTATATGTTATGAAACGTAACGTATAAACAGTACGCGCAACTACGCGCGATGATTCGCAGGTGTATTTGAATTATGCAAAATACCCGGTGGTATACGAGGTATTCGCGCGATGATTGAAAGTATGGCAGAGCGAAACTTACTTAATACCTCGTTGGGGCGGAAATTAATTCATAAATAATTTAGCACCCGGATAAGCTCCCTTTGTAGTTTCGATATAATATACGCGCGTATAACACGCGAGGCACATAACGTCGATTGATCGATCTGAGTTTATTTGTACATTTTCTCTCTCTGTCTCTCTCGTTCGCTTGAACCCTCTTACAGCGAGCTTTCGTATACGTGTACACTGTACAGAGAGTCGAGCTTGCACAGAAATAAATGACAGAAGATTAACTCGAGCGCGCAACTGCAGCAGATAATGTACGTGTTGTATTTAAGTGAGCGAGCGTATCGATATATGTCAAACGTGTGTCACTTGAGCTACGTACGGTTTCGTACGACGGAGTTTGCAAAATTTTTTCATTAAAAAAAAGTAAAAACGAGATTTACCATCGATAATCGTTGCGTCGCGACTTTTTACTTTTTATTTAATTTTTTATCCGCACATTTTCGTTTATTTATAACTAATTCGTTAATTGGTGTAATTATTAAACCGTATACACTAGATATACATGTACAAAGAGAGGATTAAATTGCTCAATCATTAGTAATATGGATGCAACGCGTACGCGCGCGCGCGGGGTAGTACGACGCGACGCGATGTTTATTTCGACGAAGTGACGATCGACCGGGAGAACTTTCATTGATAATCGCGTCGAATCTAGAGCTAATATTAGCCCCCTTCCCAATAGTTAATTAACTTGGCCCAAGTGATCGATCCCCGGCGATGTGTGTTATATGTGCTCTCTGCGGCCTGTACACACAAAGCTCGGGCGCGCTCACATTTATCTATGTACATCAGTAAATCATCGAGCGCCATCGTCAACGTAGTCGTCGTCGAGGGAGCGAGGTGAGAAAATCAATTTAAAACGCGCCTATATTAATAAAAACTTGTACCGCGTGAACTTGACGGCGTTGGTGCAAAGTTATGAACTTATACAGCTCAGCTTGTATACAAATGCAATACTCTCTCGAGGGGTAAGTCAAAGAGCTCGCGGACTGGGAAGGGTGGAAGGAGAAATCCAATCAAAATTTCTGCCACTCACCAGCAAGTCGGCGATTGCCAAATGTATGAGCATCCAATTGATTCTCGGCCTCGACGAATTGCTTTTCCTCCTCAACAATAGCCTCAGCACGGTCGTGTTGCCGATCGCCGAGATGATCATGAGGCAGCTGTAGACCGATATGCCGATCACGTGGCTGTCGTTGAAGCGCATATCCATCGGCAAATCGTCGTAATCCAGTGCTGCAGTAGTTCGAGCTGTGCCGCCGCCTCCACTCGTCATCGTTGACGCTATTACGTCGTCGTAGTAGCTGCTGACGTTTTCCACGGGCGAGCCCGTAGTTGGCGATGACATTATTGCCGCTGCTGCTGTTGCAGCCCAAGACGAGCTATCGACTTCGCTGCTGCTGCCGCCGCTGCTGTTCACAAGAGGTGCCAGAATCATCGTAATCGGCGTCTTCGACGTTGCGTTGAGACGATCGCAGCGTGATATTACGTGGATTATACCTGTTGGTTATAAGCGTGCTGTGTTTACTTCGATTTTTCACTCAATTGGCATGTGTACGCGGTTTTTCTATTTCAGTATTCAGAGGCAGTAATTTTTTTCCGTTTCACCCGGAATGTTATACCACTTTCACATCTGGATTATATATCATCGCAAATTCCACGCGCTATAACGCTTGATAAATTCGTATAACGATTCACACGCCCTAAACGTGCAGCAGCTGTTTCATTATGCAAGTTTTGCAATTACAATGACCGATTACAACGCGCGTATCTGCTCTCTCTTATACGCACACGTCCGTTATTTTCCAAAAAAATAAAGCAAATAACGAGCTCAATCGCTGATGAGAATTTCGACTCTCCTCCCTTTTTTTTCGTTGTCACAAATGCGATAAATGAGCGTCGATTGGAGTTTCGGGGGGATCATCTGGTCCAGCTCTGCTCGCGTGTTTGCACACGCGACTTTTCTCTGCTGCGCAGTCACGATGCGATGCAATTCGTTTACCGTGTACTTGTGTACGTGTGTAAATATAAGTGCCTGTGTGCATGTGCACGATGATGTATACATTGAGAAGCGCCGCGCTGCACCGCGCCGTTGACTCTCGACGTCGTGCAACAGCAGCGCCGTTTGATAAAGCTTAAATTATAAGATACGACGTAGAGAGCGAGCACGCGTTTAGACGCCTAGATGTTTTAGCCTGACAGGGCTCACTAATGCCACTTGAGTTCATGATACGCTCCTGTGATTATAATATATTGTATAAAGCGTTATTACTTGAAATAACACTCGCCCACCCCTTGCCGAGTAAAATCGTATTATACATCCCTTGCCGAACGTAATCCGCGCGCCTTCTCAAAATCAACTACATTGTGTGCGAGTATCTATATGTGTGGTAGATATTCTTGGAAAAAAGTAAAGCTTTTGAAAATATATTTCTCGATATAAAAATGAACTGAATTGCAATTCAACGCCCCTGCATGCCTGTATGGAAGAGTCGCGGCTTACAGCGGGCGGCTGTATACGGTATTATCTGCGGCTTCGATCTCGATGAATGTGCTAGGCATAACTATTTTAACAAAAGTCCCAAGTGTTGTGTACAATAAAGCCGCGCATACAGAGAGAGAGAGAGAGAGAAGCGATAGTGAATTGGCGCGCGTCGAGTCTAGTGCCATTTTGCTAGATAAATATTTGCCTTACTTGCCCCCGGAGGAATCCTCGTGAGCGCGAATGAACTATACTGCACGCCGCTACAATATACATATAAAGTTGCAATAAGTGTATCTATTCGTGCGCGAGCGCAAAGTGTGCATTGACTATTGTTGTATTACATTATAAAATCGCCAAACTGCGGAATTTCTCACGTTTTCCTCTGCTCGATTGCGTTTGGATTCTCCACACACACACTCTCTCTCTGTTATTGTCAGCAGCCGCGTAAATGCATGCGTGAGCTTTCGTGTTTATTTGATGTATGCACTCGAGTGATGTGTGAGAGCCGTCGAATGAAAAGATGCCCACATACGACTCGCGAAATATAATTTATAATCGATCACTGAATGAGTCTCGCACACTATGTACGCTTGAAAGCTCGTATTCGTATGTGTGTGCATACAATTCGCTCGAGCAGAGGAAAAGAAATACACATTACGAGTCGAGGTTTTGATAACGAAACGCTGAAAAAGATTTAACGTTATATATTATGCTGGTGTCAAGAGATACGCTCGGCAACGCAAGCCGCGAGCTTATGTTTGCTTTATAAAATCGCGAACTTTCTTGCGGACACTCGCGATGACAATGTATTTTCATTAAGGATTTTTTTTAATGAACGTTTTTGAAAAAATAGAAAAGCTCAAGACCCACTCGAACTGGTGTTTATACGGTCTCTATCTTTCTCTCTTGCAAAGATTATTAGTTTACTTTGAAAACAAATTTTTGCTCGATCTAACGCAAGAACAAGTACGTAATACTTCGTGTATGTATCTTTGAGATCTCCGAAAGATATGCTCGAGCTTGCAGCTGCAATATTAATAACAATAATAATTCGCGCAAAAATCAAAAATAGCTCCTCCGCGTTAACGCAAGCTCCGCAACGCGAGGAACGCGCGATTCGCTCGACCACCTGTACATCATCGCTTCTCTCATCGTTTATTATGTGTTTATGTATGATGATGATCACCTCCGACCAAAAGCTTTACTTATTTCACCGCATTTTAACGAGCTCTGCGCCTAACTCACGCACACTGGTATACGTACACTGCAGCCGCTGCACGCGAAGACTCGAGACGGTGAACTATAAACTCAATCGCGCGGATTGGTACAAGTCGCGGTGACTTTTTATACGTGTGTATCACAAAAGTTTATATCTTATAATATTCGACTATCGAACGAGCATGTATCAATAACAAAAACAAAACTGCTTCTTCCATTTTTTTCTGTTTCATGCGCGTCGAGCGCAGTCGGCGATAAATGGGGTGTCTCGGAAAGCTTATTCAATCGGTCAATTTCTTATCGGACACAATAATTACTTGCGCTTTCTCTCGCTCTTTTTCTCTCACTCTTTCTTGCACTCGTTATACTCGACTGCTGAGATGGAACTGTAATGAGACACAACAATTTTTTCTCCTCGCTTTTTCTTTTTTACAACAAACACTTCTGCCGCTTGTGGACGCACTCGATTATTAAAAAAAAAAAAAAAAAGAAAAAGCAATAATCAAAAGATACACACCGATTTCGTATGCAAGCTGCTGCGCGTATCGTCGATTCACTTGTTGTAATCTGCATATTTCTCTAACCGTGCGCGCATTTTTGCACTTTGTATACAGATTAATGCATAAGAAAAAAGAAAAGAGACAAATTTCAATCGCACATATTATTCGTTGTCGGTGGTTATACTACGTTCGATTTTTGTAATTCTTTTTTCTACTCGAGCATGAACGATAGCCGTTGAAAGTCGCTGTTGCTACTATCACTACAACGGCTACGACTACCACGACGACAACAACTACCCTTGAGTAGCCGCGGAAGAGACTGGCGGACGTCCGCCGCCACCGCGGGGTTTTTGTCATGCGAACGACTACGACGAAGACTTTGTGTACTACACACCGAGAGCGGAGAGCAGCGCGTATCGCGCGCGCGAGAGAGTCGGAGAGACTTGTGTGTATAGGCGATAGAGAGAGACGGAGAGAGAAATTCTGGTGGTAGTGTGTACGTGCGCACAGCTGAAAGAGTCTGACACATTGCGCAGGTCGGCACGGTTGCCTCTGCTGCTGATGCTGTTGCTGTTACTGCTATATCTATATTGTAGCCGTGACTATATATATTATGTATTATGCTTATAAATATGAGATGTTTCGCATTGGAATATAATCTCGATAAACAGTTGTATAATTATCTGTCATCTTCTTATGAATTTTGGAATGATTTCATCTCGAATTTTTGTATTTTTTTAAGTTTATTTTATATATCATTGTTCGCGCGAGCTTGCAAGCTCGCCCATAATTCTTCGGACGCGCAGCGCTTGTGCACGTGCGTGTATGCGACCTTATTTTTCGAACAAATTGTAATCTTCGCGTCAAGAAAGATCTCTCCGCGTTTTTTCCCTTCGCTCTATGTGCCAGTGCCAGTGCCATCCGCACACATGCGAGTTTTATTTATGCATGCGCATCGCTTTGCCGGTACTTTTCTCTCTTTTTCTTATCGTTGACTTTGCTCGGAGCGCGAGAATTGTAGAAAAAAAGATAGAGAGAAAGAGGAAAATAAGAGAGAGTGAGTGCCGAGAGAGAGAGAGAGAGAGAGAGAGAAAAAAATGAGAAAAAACTAATTGAATCACTTAATCGTAAATATTCTCGAGAGCTTACGACACCGATGCTAGTTTTGTTTTTTGACATGGAAAAATTACTCATAGCTGGTTACGCTACTGCGTCACAGTCACACAATAGTAACAAAATAGTATCCATGCCTTTCCTGACCGAAGTATTAAGTTCTCGATGCATATATATGCGATCGGTCAGACGAAAAAATTCAAGTATTTATATAATGCGCGTGTATGCGTAACGTATAATGTTGAGACTATAAACTCGAGCCTTCGGCTCTTTGGCATATAGATTATCGATTTTTTTCTCTCTGTACACACACGAATTTTTCCGTCACGAGGAAAATATTATAATAATCTTGAAAGACAATGGACAGCTGTTTGTGAGCGACGTTGTCTGGAGTGTATAGTGCTGTGCGCGCGGCGATGCAACGAAAGAAAAAAAATTAAACAACCGATTACATAAAAATTAGCATTAAATTACGCTAGGAGCAAAAACCGAAAATCATCTTTTTACATTATATACACAATACACGTGAGCACGCTTACGCACATGACGCGCGCCACTACGTTCGACTAAGCTCGTTCCGGAACGAAATTTCATCCTTCGTGACGTATATTGTGTGTCAGGCCGAAATATAGATATCGCGTAGTATTAAGTGATGACTGGTCAATCGATGCAAGATCGCTATTAGGAACTTCGAATCTTCTAATGTAATGATTGAAGCATTTGAAACCTTATTCAGCCATAGAGCCGTTGATTGCGAAATGCAATTATTAGATCTATCAATTCATTTCATTACCGAAGAAAACCTTGGACGTTTATCCGAGAAGGACGGTAAATAAATTTTCATCAATTTCTCACAATGTTGTTGATTTTTTTTTGCTCATCTGTACAGAGCGAGTCTTCGTGTTCACTCAGCGATATATGTTTGGGTGGACAAGCTCCTCAACTTCTCGTTATTCCTCTAGTCTGCAAATCAATGCTGATACGATCTATGTCGTATATCGTCTATCGTAAGCGTTTATGCCCTATACATGTTACATACGAAAGAATTGCAATAATACTCAAGGTTTTCTGGGGACAATGATTATTCCTCATCATTTTTATATATTTACGTTTTGCTTACCCTGACTTGCATTTAAAATAATTGTGCGTATGCCATTTGGTGTTATTAACATTATGAACCCATTCGTGCACTTATAAAAATTAACCAACTCGATGAATATGTTTCGCTCTGTATGTATTGTATGTGCTTGTATTAATGTGCAGCTTGTCAGCATCTTACCTGCGATTATTAATCGTATATCTGTACGCTTCAGCCTTTGCGTGTTCACCTCTCAAGCGTACGCGCCGGTGACTTTTTTACTCCAATCGATCATGTTTACGATAGAATACGTCTCGCGTGCATAGGCTCGACTCTGACCCGAACGATTCATCGCTTCCACTGTGTATTTATCGGAACGCACTGAATGCCTACTTGCAACACCCGAAATACACGTGATTTCTACGCTGCTGCGGCGGCTGCTGCTGCTGCTGTTACTGCATGCGATCTATCTTATAGATCGGCCAGTGTGTTGGCGCACTTTTGAGACTAGACTGCGGCACGCGATTAAGATCGGTAACTCGCGCGCGAGCGAGCTCGCGTATACGTGTGCAGCACTATGTGTTAGCCTTGAAAATCACTTGCGGTTTCGAGATCTCAAGGTCTGTGATATTTATATGCGTTTACCTGCAGCTATATAAAAATGTAATGTATGTATGTATGCGTGGTATACAGAGACGCAACAGAGGATCGATATCGACTGCTGCATCGAGTTATTTGACATCGTTAAACACGCAGTAGCGTTGCGCGCGGGGAGCGACAAATACGCGCATTATATCTATATGTGCGAGGCAGAGAGAAAACGGATCATTAGCGCAGTATATGCTATCGTCTAAAATACTCTCGGCTGAAGTAGGAAGATGTTGGCCGCGCCGCCGACTGCTGCGGCCTGGTCAGAGGTCAACATTTTTCTCGTCATTAGATAGAGAACACACGAGAAAGGGAATGTAAAATATCGCAAGCATATATACGCACAACATATTTATCCGACTCGTGCCATTGAGAATGTTTGATTGAAAGAGAAACGACGGGTTGAAGTGAAGAAAAATGGATTTCGAAAAGATCTGTCATTTTCTTCGAGTGAATTATTTTGGGATTGGCGCTTGTGCTCTGAAGTTAACTTTTACTTATTATGACTTGAATTAAAATCAAAATTATTTTGAAAATTGAACAAAAAAATCGACCTTTGTTCATACACATAATCCAGAATGTTTTCATTAAAATTATTTAGATAGTCGAACGTTGATACATTTTAAAGGCAAATTAATTAAAGTAGTAAAATTCATAATACCAGTCATTATTACTGATTAGTATTTGCATAAAATTATTATGAAAGAATATTTACTTTTAAATAATATTTTTTTAAGTTATGCAGGCGGGAAAATTAATGTCATAAAAACAATTAAAGTTGTTTGGTAAAAAAATATGAGATAATAGTAAAATTATTTGTGGATCGTTACAGAATTTTACCACACAAAAATAATATATTTTTGAAATTCATACCAACAGGCCTATGTAAACAGATTCCCTCCTACCAATAGGCAACCCGCTATCCAGCCAACTAAGACAATCTGTCTAACTTATAGCAATGCTGCGTATAGAAATGCTGAATAAGTTTTCTTTCTTCACGTGTTAATAAAATCATTGAGTGATCTATGAAACTAATCAATACAAAAAAAATTTAAAGAAAAAACTTTCAAAATTTTAGCTAGGCAACTTTATCATGAATCCTTAACTATTTTCTAATGTGTTTCAGATAATTTTTACATTATCCGAATGAGGCGATTCCTTGCTTATTTTTCTTTATCAAATAAAATTAAAATATGTATTCATGTGTATTGATAGTACAATTACAAAACAGCTTTATTCTGTTAAAATCTTATATTAAAGCTACTCATTTTACGGATAAAATAACAGTCTTAAGCTTCTACATATGAATTCTGGCTGTAGCATGGTCTAGAAATAGTTATTTTCGTCATACTATTGCATAAAGTACTCTTATAGGTCCTTTTACAACAAAAAATATGTCTCTAGTTCCTCTTATTGTTAAAATTCATCCAGGATTTATATATATTGACTTGTGGTTGCTAAATCATTGACCGCATAATTTTGAATCCAATTTTTCACCAATCCTGATCCTGTGGGTCTCAAAAGTTTTATAATGAAATTCTTATCCACTTAAGTGTTATAGAATTTAAACAAAAGGCTTGGAAAAATTTTTTTCATGCTAAAGTACAAAAAAAATGACGAGAATAGCTATTTTAATAACGCTTATTGCTATATTTGAAGATTAGTAAATTAAAAAAATAACTAAATAAAAAATCTGCTACACTTAAGGGGGGGGGGGGCTAGGATCTTGACTAAATTTCAAAAAAAATCTTTTTTTTTTAACATCTAGTAAATCTAATTGATATAAATCATACACATAATTAATAGTTACTTTAAGAATATTCAGTTAAATTTTTAGCCCAAAATACTGAAAAATAAGCAGGCTACAGCAAATTTTCACATGCAACGTAAAAAAAACCGGTGGACACCATCACTCAAAATCTACTCGACCGATCCACTTCATATTTTATACGCTATTTAAGTAAACTAGACGTTTAAGACGCGTTCCGCGCGTATCAATTTTTTTATTTGTGTTTTGAGGTTAGCAACTTTCAGGCGCGCTTCGCGCGCGTACATCTTTCAGTCAGTTTCGAAAAAGTTGCTATTATGACCGTAGATGTTACTTTATTACGTTTCGACTCAAGTCAAAAGTCAGTCGACCAATCAGAGGCCGAATAGATTGGCTTCACTTTAAGGTCCATCTCTTTTTTATAAGTTAGATTATTTATGAGATAATGGCGTCGAGATAATTTAACTTTTTGCATTTTTAAATGCAATTTTTTTCACTTCAAAATGATGCCAAAAACTCAAAAATCATTTTAAATGAAATATCTCGACGTCATTACCTCATAATTTATGTAGATAAGTAGTGAGGAAAATTTGGAAAGAGTCGGTCGAGTAGATTTTCAGTTACGGAGTCCACCGCAATCAATCTTTTTTTTCGGTTGTGCGAGTAAATTTGCTGTAGTTAGCTTATTTTTTACTATTTTTAACTGAAAATCGAACTGAATATTCTTTAAATAACCATTTATTATGTATATAATTTGTAGATAAATTCATACACTATGTGCTCAAAAAAATTATTAAAACTCAGCTCGAAAATCATCGAACACGACCCCCCACCCCTTCAGTGATAAAGAATTTTATTACAATACTTTTGAGACCCCAAGGATCAGGATTGGTGAAAAATTGCATTCAAAATCATGCGGTCAATGTCTTAGCAATCACAGGTCAATATGAATCCTGCATGAATTTTAATAATAAGAGGAACTAGAGACATATTTTTTGTTGTAAAATGTTTTTCATTTATAGGCATAAACACAGGTGTGTCCCATTAAAGAAGAATTCATACATAGTTTTCTGAAGAAATAAAATTTGATTTTAACAAATTTCAAACAAATAAAATGGTGGATTATAATACAAGACCTAGAAAACTTCCATTCGCAATTTTTCAAATTAAATGGTATAGTCTATAACATGAAATTTTATGCTGATGTCCTTTTTTATTCTTGCACTAAGGTCAAAAATAATAAAATAAGCATTGTATTATACAGTCTAGATCAAAATTGAACCGTAGTTCAATTTTTACATTTGGGAACTAAAGTCTCCTTTTGTTAAATACAGCCGTTGAAAATCATTTGTTTATTATGGTTAAAATCCAAGAATCTGATGTGAAAAAATTGATAGTGAAATATGCATATTGGAATTTTATATTTATGCGGTTATCTTTCTTATGGCCTTATGAAAAAAAATCTGTAAAAATTGTTGGAAGATGCCTATTTTTTTCACATTTTACATTTGAGCTTTTTAATTTGGTAATACAAATGATGTGCTTGAAATGTAAACAACATACTTTATAAAATTAATTTCTGCTTTGTAGACGAAAGCTTTCATCTATAAAACATTGGTAAAGCCCTTTAATTATGAATTTGCTATCATGAACGTATTTGAACTAGCAACAGTAATCACAGTTTTCTTAACATATGCTCTCTTCGTGAAAATTGATAAAGAGGTAATAAAAATGATTTACATTTAATAAGTACAAATATCATTTTATGATGGACCATTTAGACAAAGGGATACTTGGAACTCATTTTCACGGAATCATTACACCACGACGAAGGAAGTGAAGAAGAATGGGAAATTCTTCACCAATCTAATAAACGACAGTACAAGATAAGCCTTATTTTTACAAGTTTGTTGCATTATTTATAATTTAGAGTCATCAAGATTTCAAGCCTGACTATTGTTATTCTTTCAGTCATAATTTTCACTTCTTTCGTGATGTGGGCAGTACTGCCTGTGATATTCCCCAGCATCATTTCATTTATTTATCCAAATCGATTCAACTTCACGAAACAATTATGTACCACGGAAATGTTTCCAAAATTTTTTGAATTTGAAGGAAATTTTTACTACCTCTTCATTTACAGTCTCCTCGGTATGATACAGCGGGCAAACGTCGTTATTGCAGCTTCCACTTGTTACATTAATATGGTTTCTTATATTTGTGCTAAATTTTCGCTTGTTGAGTAAGTATTGACTTAATATTTTGCGCATTTTGATGTTTTATAAAAATTATAATAATGATAACTTAACTCTTATTTAGTTATAAATTTACCAACTTATGTAAAAGTCAAAAGAGTGAATTTGAATTAACTGGCTCAAGATCTTTAAGCAACAAAAAGGAGCTTATGGCAATTTGTCGGGAACATAACATGTCTATAAAGTTATGATTTTGACACAATTAAAGCATAAATGTAAAATTATATAGCTCTAAATGTTTATTTCAGATTGTTTAAAAGCGTTGAATACATAGGACAAGAAATTTTGATGATCATTACAGTACTTACTCTAACTACTTTAATTTTCACTGGATCTATGGTAAGAAATTTACTATCGTTTTTTCATATTGATCTATAAAATGTTTACTTTTTACTGGCAGATGGTTATATTTTTGGAAAAAGATATGTTTCTTTTTATGGAAATGTTCATTTCTTGGGTTTGTGCGTTGTTGCTGTCTTTTTTTCTAAATCACGTTGGGCAGATATTAGTGAACGGTAGCTCAATAATTTTGAGATCCAGGTGATTTCGAAATTCCAATTTTCCAGTTTTTTTTTTACATGCGGAGCTATATTATTATATTTGTTAGAGGTCTGTCCCTATTTTCGCTGATCTCTGAAGATCAGTGAAATGATCTAAATAGTTAAAAGAAATTGATAGTATGAACTAAATATATTCAACAAAACTTTATATTACTGGTATTAAATTTTGATCTTACATAAAAAATTAATTCAAAAATTGAAAAAAATAGGGACATTCCGCTTTCTAAGAATCTCTTTGAAAACTCATACCAATGATCATAAAAAAATTAATGAGTTATTCAATGTGAGAATAAGTTGAAAAAATTTAGAAGAGAAAAAGAAGTGATATTAGTTGTCGCATCAAATCGCTTTGTGATTGTTTTAAGGTTGTTTAGGGAGTAAATTAACAATCATTGTTTCAGCGTTGTTTATAGGATATTTTTTATTAACTTTCTAGCTACAACTCTGGATGGGAGTTCTTATCGCCTCAGAATAGGCGAATATTATTGTTTATGATGATGGCAGCAAAAAATCCTTGTGAATTATCCGCCGGACCATTTAAAATATTAAAATTAAATTATATGAACTTCAGTGTGGTAAGTTTAAAAACAATATTTTATAAACATAAGCCTTGAAATCTAAATCTTTGTTTTGTAGATTGTGCGTACTGCCGTTTCGTATGTAACAGTGATGTTGTCTTTGATAACGTAAACGTTGCCAGTTCAACCATAAAACATTTATTATTAAATTGTAATGACCAGTAGAAATACATACAACAAAAATCATTACATTAAAGCTTCAGTAATGTAAAGTTGGTCTAAAATGTTATAATCTTCATTCACAAAAGAACTGTATGCACAATAGTGACCATGACTTTTCTATCATATTTTCTCTTTTCTTCGAGCATATAACATAAGCTTTGCTCTACTTTGTTTGAACTTGAAAAAAAGCCCGTCCTTAAATTTACTAAGCTGCAGTGATTGGACGAGAACCGGTGTTTCCAAAGTGATTTGAACGTTGCCGATGTAATCAAAACAAAAAAGAATTTGGAACAAACTTCATAGAATGAATTTGGAGTCAAAATGTTATATTAATTTTTAATAAAAATTAGTTAATTCTGATACATGCGTGGATCAATTTTAATAAATATAAAAAATAGATAGCAATAATTAGAAAAGTGATAAAATTAAAAAAAATATAGTTCGAAAAGTCAAAAGAGAAGGTACCTACGTCACGCGGGGTTCCCAGGCGGTCACCCATCCAAGTACTAACCGCGCTCAACTTTGCTTATATTCGGTGATCGGACGAGAACCGTAGTTTTCAAAGTGATATGGACGTAGACATTATGTAGAAAAACACGAAAAATTTTCAAACAAATTCTATTATATATTTCGGAGCGTTTAAAACTTGGACCTAATTTTATGAAAATAGTCAAGATATGAATTTTTTTAAAGGCTAAATCATAGTTGGGGTGTAATGCAAAAAATAAAGATTGAAATAGAGTATACTCTTAAAGAGTACATTAAGAAATGAAAATCCTGAAAACTTGAACCCTCTACGTTAATCCCTCAAGGATCTGCACGAAAGCTATAATAAGTCTGTGTAAAAGCTTAAAGTCGAATATTCATTTTATATATTTTGTCTGCATGCATTCATGGAGTAACAATAAAAAAATATTCATATGACGATTTTGGAAAAAAAATTGGACTAGGAATTCAAATGTTAATTATAACTTCAGGCTAGAAAAATGTATTTTCATCCAAGTGCTGCAAGAAAGTTTCAGAGCATACAGTTATCAGCTGAGGCCAAGTCAAAAGACTTTTTTATTTATAAGAAAAGTTGATCGTAAGATTTTAAGGTATTTAACCTTTTGAACCCTAGTATGTCGAAGCCATGTTAATTTACGTTCAAAAATCGGTATACTGGATTTTCGGCTCTCTAAAGTTTAAATAATCAAACTAGCCTCTTTTTATAATGTTTATAATGTTTATAGCATCCTAGTAAGAAAAAAAATAAAGATGGTATGCTTTAGCAGTGACAAAAGAACGTGGATAAATATACATGCTTTGCTAGCAAAAAAGGTAACGGGAATGCATACTTTTGATCAAAGGATCATGAAAACGTTTATTCTCTTTTCTCTCTTTCATTCTCTCTTTCTTTTTCTCGCTTTCTTGGTCTCTGTCTTTCTTTTCCTCCTCTCAACGCCCGAGGCAGCATTTTAACAACTTAATTCCAGCGTTGAGAAAAAGAGAGGGAAGCATACAAGCAAGTAGAGATAGACAGAGAAAGATGAAACTATACACACAAAAATGTACAATACATAGTTACTATTGGCATATTTCTTTCGTTCTCGAATATACATATAGGATTGAAAAAAGTAATAAATTTAGTCTTCTCTGTAAAAACGAATCCTAAATAACAAATTTATCAGAAACGTTGAGACTTTTTAAAAATTTACTTCAGGATCTTGAATTCGGGGTTTTCCTTTATTGATGGTTTTGCTCATATTAATTTTTCTAAATTTCGAAAGAAAGGGTTTATTTGCATTCTAAGAGATTTTTATATAAAAAGCAACGCAAATGTCTAAATTTTATTAAATTCGATCTAGATTTTTATTACTTAAAATTTACAGAAATTCCTAATACAGTCAAATTCATCCTACATTTTTTAATAGACCGATATAAAGTTTGAGAGCCATAAAAACCAGTTATTTCAAAATATAGTGAAATCATCATATAACGTAAGGAATGGATATTTAAAAAGAAATAACTGATATTAAACTTAACAAAAAAGCTCATTTTGAATAATTTTTTCAGTGAACTTGAAAGTAATAACACCTGTAAAACTCAACATTTAATTCTAATAAGCTTTGATATTAGTCTATGAAAACGCGACCAAGAAGTTTGACCTTTTTTAAAATTCTATCATTTTTCATACTTTATAAGAGGATGTGTTAATTTCATTCTTCATATTTAGACTGAAATACAGTTGACGTGATGCAACCCATATGTTTGCGCCTGCGATAGCCACGTAATAAAGTTATCTAGAGAGTGAGAGAGAAAAAAAGGAAGAATCTAAGGGTATACAAGAAAAGTATAAGGAACGAGAGGGAGGGAGTATGGTCGTAACAGAGTTCGTGCTTGCTTGTGTGTACTTGTATTGGTGGAGAGGGGAAAAACCAGTTTAGAGATATGTTTTAAGCGAGAGGTTGCACGCTTAAAAACATAACGAAAAAAGAATGAAGAAACAGAGAAGAAGAGAGAAAAGTAGGCGCACACCCTGCAGCAGGTATAACAGCCGCAGAGGACGAGAAAGAGATGGAAAGTCATATATGAGGCGTGCACGCACGAGCGAGGCAACAGCTTTAGAAGAAAAAGAAAACCAATGCGCAGGCCATATATATACCGATTCTCCTCCATGTGCATCTCGCAACCTCCCGTTTCTCCCTCAGCGAAACGAATTTGAAGTACGTATGAGTGTGTAATTTGTATAAGTATGCGTTCACAAGTGTGCAAACACATACACATGTATAGAAGTATCTTAGATAAAAGATGAAAGGTAGAAAAAGCGTGGGGCGTGGTTAAAAGAAAGAGCGAGAGAGAAGTACACACAGAGATCGTAAATACCTGTAGAGTATTAAAGAGAAAAAGAATATCTAGCGCGGCACATGTCTTCATTAGCCCTGGCTATGTTGACGGTGTATCTGCCTACGTAAGCGTAGTCGTATACATAGCATGAAAATATATTTATACATTTTACCTTTATTTGAAAAAATTATAAAAACCTCAAGACAATTCACAAAGCTAACGAAAAAAATCATGAATATCATGAATGATACTCGGAGAGAAAAATGTTGGAATGATTCCGAAGCGCTACGCATGGACTTATTCCAACATTTTTCTCTCCGAGTAATAATGGAATTTATAATGGACAATTCAAGGATGACCTTGGCTTTGACCTTGAATGCAACCTGAAAACTCTGAGGAATCGAATTATCTGTTTTACAAAAAAAATCATCAATTTTAACGAATATGAAAGAATGGAAAAACCATTTGGTTTTTCTCTAAATATTACGTTGTTTATTTTTGCCACTTGTAGATTTACAGTTAAAGGTACTAGCCATCTATTGACAGAAGCTTAAAGTATTATTATCGTATTGAATGCGGTTGAAAACATTAGTTCCCACGTAGAAAATAAAGCAAACATGCAGGTTTCCTACTGCTGAGTTGGTTAGAATCCGACCAGTTGCATCCGACCATTTGTTACTCATTTTATAAGCCCAATTAAATTGGTCAGAAACTGTCTAGCGTACTAGATCGGGGTAAAATAGAATGTTTAATTTAATAAATATGACCTAAAGTTATAGTTATGAATACTCTAATATTAACTAAAATACGAATTTACAATACCATGTGTATGATTAATACTTGAAAAATCTATGTAGGAATCTTATCTCGGCAACTAAAGCACAAATCAAGAGATTTGAGCTACAGGAATTTTACAATTTTTGACCTACAAGTTTAGAGTGATTTTGGAAAAACATTAAAAATAGATTTTTGTCGAGAAATTTAGTGAGAAATGCGAAACAGCGAACAAAAATTACATCCGTGAATTCAAACCCTTCAAAGATAAAAAAATATCATAAAAATTTAAGAAATGGACTAGTATTTGTAGCATTAGAATGAATATTAAAATGTGTTCTTTCAAAGACTAAAATAATATTTTACACTTTTGCTATTGTTAATTCACTTTTAACTTCTTTGACAGACTATTTGACTTGTTTTATTAGTACTCGAAGAAGACGCTTGATCGTTTTTCCTTTAAAACTGAATAAATAGACCGAAAATTACAAAAAGAACTGGTTAGTGTCTTTACAACCAATTGTAAAATTTTTAATTTCGAATACCAAAATAGCAACTTTTCACTTATAATGACTTCAGCAGATAGATTTTGCTAATATTCGAATAATGTAAAAAAATATTGTTTCTCATTTTCATGAATTTTCCATATTTTTTCATCCTCCGATTATTACCAAAAAGTGTTTGTTAGTCAGTCGATGAACTCAATCGGAGAAAAGCAAGCAGAATAAAATTTCAAAAGTGAAAATCCAACTTTGAGGCTCTGTAGATACATGAGCAATGAACCTAAAGTGCTAAAATTTCCAGGATTTTTTTTAACCTTCTTGACGACTATACTCTTTGTTTGAATTTCTAATATCTTTATTCAAATTTCTATATCATAGCGTAATACTTATAAGACAATTTTCTTTTGATATGTTCTTTATGCTTTTTCCGAATGGATAGTTAACCTTCGCCGAAATTAAAGTCACAGGTACATTTTGTGAAGGTACAACCCAATTGGTACGTAGAAACAATAAGACATTTTGAAGATTTTACTTGCGAAGTACTAAATGAGTTAACTTTATTATGTCACGTCCAAACAGCTATTACTCAAGTTTCGCTCAAGTGCTGATGTATATTTGTAATTGAACAATTCAGATGAGAAACAATTATTCAATAATTTTTGTAATCAATTTTTTTCTTCATTTTTTCGTGTTATTTTGCGGATTTATTGGCGGTCCTCGAGTTCATGTTTCATGTTTTAAACAGTGGTGGCGCGACAGCGCACAGTCTGCAGTTTCACGTAGCATCAGCATGTCGACTCGTACTGTATCTTATAGCCTTTAGAGATTGCCGTTAAGTAAACAAAAAAAGATCGCATCGTACTGTGTCAAGTGATTGTTGTTTTCTGTGTGGAGTGACAAAAATTAACTTTTATAATAACAATTTACTGTGTTTTTGTGAAAAGTAAGCAAAAGGATGTCCACAACCGACGAAGACATTTACGAAAGTTTCAATGATGGTGGCGATACGAGCGACGGCAATGATTCAGAGGACGAGGAACGTCCGTACAAAGAAAACTTGGAAAGATTGAAGGGCTTAATAGGAAGGGTCCATTGGCAAGTTGCAGAAGAGACATATCGATTTTTTAATGACATTTTTCATCTATTCGGAAATTGGAAGGGCCGAATTCCGAATCTCCGGAACATATTTCGTAACGAGCAGATGGATTGTCTTCTCTCGGTGGCCGTAATTTACAAACATCACGGGGATAATAATTTCGATCGAGGTAAGCTGATCATCGAGTTCGTGATCAAGACGGACTACAAAGACCAGCCCGACGTAGACAAAGACGGCAAGCCGCTGTCGCGTCGCTTCACCGCAGTGCACTGCGCGGCTAGACACGGCTATTTTTCCGACGTGCGCGAGCTCTTCAAAATATACAACAAGTTCGGCGTGAACTACAGCGACAAGTCCGGCCTCACGCACTTTCACGCGGCCTGCATGTCCGGCTGCGACGAAGTCGTCAAGAAATTCCTCGAGTTCGGTCAGGATCCCAATTGTCGACCCGAGGAATCAGTCGATCCGCCTCTACACTTGGCTCTGACTTCCGGCAGAAGAGAGGCGACCAAGATAGCCGAGTCGCTGCTGAAGATTGGCGCCAATCCGAATTTGGCCAACTTCAACGGATTGACTCCTCTGCACCTCATTTGCACGAGCCGCGGATTATTGTACGAGGACGACTTTATAATGTTGAAGATGTTGTTCGACATCGCCGACAGCAAATATCAGACGCTGGAAATCGACGCGCAAGACAAGTGGGGCCGGACGCCGCTGCACTTGGCTCTCGCGCACTGCCACGATGAAGAGATAGTCCGCTTGCTGATGACGAGAGGCGCCAATCCGAATTTGTCCGACGTGAATGGATTGACACCGCTGCACATTATCTGTCAGAAATCATGCGAAACCAGTTGGGTGGAGATGTTTTTCAAGATCAGCGATGACAGGCATCGGACGTTGCAGCTCGAAGTCCGGGACAAGTGGGGTCGGACACCGCTGCAATTGGCTGCGGCATATCTCCTGCCGAATACTTTTAATATACTATTGGATCGGGGTGCCGATTTGTCTAGTTTCGTCTTTTTAAATGAAGGTCATTTGGAAATAACAAGCCAAGCTCTTGATGGTTTGCGCAGGTTGAAACTGGGATTAGCGTACGCCGCGCTGACCATCGTCGATCACCTCGAGAGTAGAGGATACAAGATGAACCGAAGCGACGCCCTCAAGGTCATGAATGTATTCGCTAAGCACGGAATATTCCAAAGGTCAGAGTGTCTTGAATTTTTGCGCAACGACAAAGAATTCGTCAGTGAGGCGAAACAAATGATGGTGATTCCAAATCTGTCGCTCTACAAGCTGCTTCGATTACGACCCAAACTGGTGGAGAAACTACTCATGCGCTTGGACTATTGGAAGTTCGCTTGCGAATCGAATTACTATCTGACCCTGTCCGAGGAGGCTTATCAGGCGTGCACCGAGTATCTGGGCGAGATCATGTCGAGAGGATTTTTTCGACGGTGGGCGCTGGATGCTGTACTGGATCTGACGGGCCAACGACTGCCAAGTTTTTGCGTCGAAAAAATTGTTCAGAGTTTGACGAACGAGGACTTGTTGAGATTATGCCTCTCGGCAGAAATTGCGGCGAAAGAACAAATCCAAAATGTTCAATAACGCTCGCAAAGGTAATCTTACTATCTTTTTTTCGACCCGAATCAATACGTGTATTTTTTATTAACTAAATATATCGTTATTTTTTCAGACAGCAAAGTTGAGGAATTATAAAGTAACTATTTTATCGTTTACCTTGAATTGTTTGTGTTCATACGCACTGTGTACGATTTTACATCATGTCTATCAAATATATGTAAATATATATTCAAATATATATTTCAAATAAACATAGTAATGCTTAAAAAAATCTTGATAACTGATTACTATACTTGGTATAATTGAGACAAAAGAATTTTGCTTTATTTATTCGACCATCGCAATATTTTATCCCGTATTTTATATCGCATTACTGTACAATCGTATCTAACGCGTTATTTCGTTTGCGCAGTGACAGGACAATTGCTAATTACGGGCTGATGGTATGATCAATTTTTTAATTCAAATCCAGTTTTATTCCCGAAACAAAATGATTTGTGAAATAAATTTGATGGAAATCGAATTTCATGATCTTCAATTTTTTTTAGTGGTTCATCTCCGGGTAGTAAAAGTAATCCAGTTTATGCAAATTTTCTGTTAAAATTTTGTTACAAATGAGTGCATTTTAAATAAACTAATTGATGTTTAACATTTCAAATCTAGAAAATCTTATCTAAAATCTGAAAAAATAATACGCTTTTCAACGGTATAGTTCAGTTCCAATGGCCATTTTATGACTAAGAAACTTTTTCTTTGAACAATAACTAGCCAAAAATGTTATCAGGAATGCTATCAGAAAAATTAAGACGTAAAATTAGATCTTATTAACCATTATCTCATTTTTAAATTTATCAGTGTAATTTTCAAAGTTCATCAAAAAAAGTATTTAAGGGACCCTCCATTGTATATGTTACGTTTATAAAATCCCACACACTACTGAACTGCTAGTTGGACGATGTCTTTTCTATGGTTATTGCTACTTGTTAATATTTTCATTTATGCATTGAAAATTTCATATTGTTTGGTAGCTACTCAGCCATTTTAGTTCTCGATATAAATAAACCTCAAATCAAATCTCTTTCTCTCCTCGTATGCATGCATCGTATAAGCACGTCCTGAGATGTGAACCAGGCTTTGCCAAGAATTTATGCCTTATTCATGAGACACGATGCTTCTATATAAGCTGCCTTTCGAAGTTTTCTTCTTTTTTTATTCTCCTTCTCTCTCTCTCTCTCTCTCTCTCCGTCTCTCTCATTCTCTCTCTCTCCTTGCGAGCGGTGCAGATTGAGATGTTTACGCCGTGGACAGGTCAGCATAACAGCACCATTGGCAACTGAGCGTTCGCGCAATTTGCGGTTTTTCAAGACGCGCCGTACGCTGCAAAGCACAGCCAGAAAGAAAGAGTGAGAGAAAGAGAGAAGGGGAGGATTTAAGAAACTGCATATGTAGAAAGAAAAGAAATTGCGCGCGTCGGCGTATATGGCCTGTGCGTTATACACATGGAGCGATTTTATGATTTTTTTTCAACTCTTTTACGTCCCCCGTCCCTCTCTCTCTCCCTCCGCGTATACATACGGACTATATTCTGATGCTGCGAGTTCGTTTTTTTTACCGAACTGCCGATTGCGATCGGTACACCGGACACCCGAAAGATTAATGCACCGCTGAGTTGTGCGCGCCGACGCGCGGTCGATTCGATAATATACACCATCCGCCGCTGAGCGTGTTTCGTTGTATACACCACTGCGCACCGAACACTTTGTATCGTACAAAACTCGGACCTTGACGTGTGGGTTTTGACATTAACGCGCATGCACACGCGTATACACGTGTAGAAAAAATAGAATGCTGCGAGGTAATTTTTTCGAGCCAAAGAAAAGAGGGAAGGGCGATAACGAAGATGTGGCAGGGATTGTTATTATATTAATTTATAAGAGTGACTCGGCGAATGCAAACTTAATTGTACGCTTGCGAGCGACATTTTTCACGAAGAAGGATCAATCTTGGGTTCTATTTTTGAACCCGTGAAATAAATGTTTGCCCTTTATATATGAACAATAATTGTATTTTTAGATCACAAACAGTTTACAATAAAATATAATTCGCTTGGACATTTATACACGTATAATATATACTTTTTATTTAGTAAGAAAAACAAATCATAAAATCTATTTGACCAATCAACATCATCATACTATCACAGTACAAAAGCTATATATGGGATAGTACAATATTCTATTATTTGAGCTTTTTGTTCCATAAGGACATACGCAATTATACTCGTATACGTAGCATTTTAATGGATGGGCACACGCCTTGAATCCAGAGATATTCAACGCGATTGACTAAGAAGTTTCTGTCTTTCAAAATTGACGGAATAAGACATCAATAATGTTTTTTTTTTTTTAGTTAAGCGCTATAATTATACAGACTTGATTATTGAGGATAGCATCGAGCACCTTTACTTATTTATTAATTCATTATTATCATTATTTACTTATTTTTTTTGATAAATCCGTCCTTTGCATGACAATATAATACCAGTCCATAGTGACAAGAGCTTCCGAAGTAAACTCTCAATTGTTTCTGAAAAAAAAACAAAGATAACAACGAAAAATAAACAAAAGAAGAGTCTCGTGACTGCACATTCGCAGTCACACACCGCGCCACCAGTCACCACGCACGCAGCAACGACAACAACAACACGAGTTTCACAACGACGCGACGGTGCAGCAGGTATATAGGTGTATACCAACAATTTGAGTGCACAGGTTGCATTTGTGCGCACACAACGCACGGCGTCTCCAATACCCTTTGGATATGTAACTCGTGGAACGAAGAAAATGCCGTAGTATATCACTCGCGCTCGGTGCAAGTTAATTAGCTGCTCGCCCCGGCTCGGGGAGAGTTATATATGCGCGCAAAGTCCCATATACATAGCTTTTACATTCATAATATTGTACTTTTGCTCTCCCGCTCTGCATCCCGTGCGCACGTTCGTTTCTCAATCTATTTGTTTTTTGTTTGCCAGCTCGCTCATTCACTCTCTCGAGCACGACACGCACACAAGAAGTGCTGTTGCTGCTGCTGCACACAGGACTCGTTCAGTCAAATGTCACCTCCGTCTCTCTGTCTCCCTCGTTCTCCATTGGCAGAGGTGACCATAATACAGTCTCCGATAATACACGAACGTGTTATAATAAAATTGTAAAATATCGTAAATATATAAATGTACGCCGCGCTGCGGACACAACCAAGTGCCTACAGTACAATATTTATGTATATAATCGTATACTCGGCAAAAGAAACCCGTACTTACACGCACTCCACACATACACATACAAGCGATAAAAATGAGTATCCGGTACATAATGTACGTAAGGTAACAATAAAAAAATAAAAGGAAAAAAGGTAAAATAGGCATATAAATGCATAAGTAGAGAATAAACCCGCGTAGTACGAGTGAAAAAGACAGAGAGAAAGAGAGAGCTATATATGTGCGAAGAGAGCGAGAGAGAGAGAGAGAGAGCGAAAAACTGGTTTGAAAGTGTCGGAGATGAAACTATACTCCCTCTCGATTTCATTTGAATTTCGAATATATTTCGTGTTTACCCGCGCAAGCTCTCTTTTTCTCTCTCTTCTCTCAATCTCTGTTTCTCTCTGTCTTTCACTCACACAAATTTGCACCATAGCGTGTGCAAGTGGGTGTACGTATATATCTGCACACTCGGAGGCTCATAATAGGGCCCTATACACACATTGTATAGCACACGTATAGGCCGGAGAGCACCAAGCTTCTCTTCGTTCTTTGCCTCGATATCCTTTTTGCTCTCGTTCGCAGGCTCTTATATAGAGCCGGTCGTGTGATGATGTTATGTATTTTTTGCTTGTTACTCTCTCTCTCTCTCCCGTAGGTTCTTTCTTTATATAACACAGCAGCAGCTACTGGCTCCTTCTGCAGCTTCACCTGTGTATGTCTGTGTTTGTGTGTATATAAATTTATGTGTGTGTGTGTATGTGTACCGTGTGTATCATAGAATGGAGCGCGCAAGCATGGCATGCCAGCGATACACTCGGTCCGATATAAACGCCGCCGCCGCCGTCGCCGACACACTGCTGCACACCCATTTTTATATCTCAATTTACATTTTCCAGTTCGTTAGCAGTCGGAACTTCCACACGATGTTGGGCCCGATTTCCGATACGTAGAGGGCCGTGCCGTTGGGACAGGCTGCTATTTCGTGCGGATTGCTGAATGACTGCATCGGACAAACGTACTAATTATCATCGATTCTTATTTTATTTTTGTTTTGTGTTTCTTTTTTCTTTCTTTCGCTGTGCTGTCTCTGTTCTTCAAGGCTTTGAAAAAATGCTGCGTATGTGTTGCGATGGGATTTTTCGATTAGACGCGTGAGATACAAATGGCCGGATTCCACTTGGACGACCGCGCGCGCTCTTATTATTCTCGATACACATATATAAAATAATAATACAGAACGTTTTTTTCATCAACGACGAGGCGTGTATATGATTATTTGATTTAGACGCTCGCTTATAATTTTGACTCATTAAAGAATCACGACGCGGGCGTCGATTGCTCCATTAAGATTTATATGAACGCACGGATCGCACGTACGAAGCGTAAATCAAAATAATAATGAAAAAAAGGCAACGAGCTGACCCACGCTTAAGCGACGTAATGGGCGCACTCGAGCATTTGATAATATAATTCGCAATAATTGTCTCAGCGGTAGGGCCCCACGCGAGTGAGCGTTAGAGTACGTACATACATTCGAGCACATAAAGCCGCGCGCGAGATAGAAAAGTGCGCGCATGAATTACCACGAGCTCGAGAGCCATAATTCCTCGAGGCTCTATCTTTCTCTCGCGCACTCGAAAGCTTTCGCGTGAACGTGACATTGTAATAATCCTTGAAGAAGAAGAGCAGCAGCAACAGAAGAAGAAGATAAAGATGATGATGAACAAAAACATATAGTAATAATGCTTACGTCGAACGTCGGACCCCAAGTGGACAGGATGGACTTGCTGTCGGGATTGAGCGTAAATCCCATAACTGGATTGTTCGACGTAGTCGGCCCGTTGACAGCGAACAACATGTCATCTGCGTAAGATATATTTTATTGATCGTCATATATAATATGTTTTTATATACATGCGTGTACGTGTGTGAGTATGTGAGAGTGTATGCCGCACTGCTACTGTACACACGTCGCGAGTTGAATTTCTCGAAAGCAAAAAAGCAAGAAAAAAATCTTATAATATAACGATAATGAATATACAGGCGCTCGAGCGTGGACGCGCGCGCGTCCTTGTCAAGAAGAAATGATAGATCAGATTTAGAGGCTCGTATATACGGCGATTATCATCAAAATCATAAATACATCTTTACAACTTCATCGAGGCAGCCAGCGGAGAGTTTCGCGAATTTTTAATTCGTACACGGAAAAAATTCCTCGTCGCTTCGTTTTTACCGTGTTTCTATCGTACGCACACATCGGCATGGATGCCGATTTATCGAGGTTATTTTTCGGAAATTGAAGTGTATAAGTGTGTACGCGTGTGTGTGCTATAGCGAAAAAAGTTGTGGAAACCTGGCCCCTTTGACTTATTATTCCCACGCGAACACCCGATATTATAATCGTCTCAGGTCGTGCACGCGCCTGTGTAACTCAGCTCCATCGTTTCCTCGAGCGAGTGATAATCCCGCAGCTTCTATATACACGCGTATATACATGAAACGGATTTATCATCGCTTCCTTCCTTGACGACTTAATTTCAGCCGCACGCACACATATAGCTGACCAACGCTCACACACACATATACTTAATTCTACGATATAACCAAGAGGTATAAAATATATAGTACCGTGCGAGGTAACGCCAAATATTCGACAGACACCTGGCCGATGCACCGTGAGCGGCAGCCAGGGCAGCATTATCTGCTCCTTGTTGCTGCTCTCCTGGGGCCTGAGCGCTCTGGCCAGGTTGAAGCAGACGATTCGCTGGTGCTCGCGATCGGCCACGCAGATGTCGCCGCGCTTCATGATCGTCAGACTGTGCGGCACGCTCAGCCGCAGGTAATCTGAAATGAAACGGAATGGAATGAAAGAGAAAGAAATTATTATGCGTTTTCGGTGTAATAAAGATCGAGGCTTTAAAATGCACTAAATTCGAGCCATAGCATATAGTATAAATGCAATTTAACGATCGGCTCGAAGTGGAGTCGACGACGACGACGACTGCGAAATTTGACTTTCGCGCCCGACGACGACCACGACGCCGGCATTATAATATGCGTTAATGCACTCGAAACCGGATTCCTGGCCGCAGAACGACCAACATTTTTATCTCGTCGTTATAATGTATAACACGAATATTATTTCCTTTCGAATCTACATATGTATAGTGGCATTAAAAAGGTTTACCCGAGGACGTTATACGCAGAGAAGCCTTAGGGATGTGAAAAAGGGTACATAATGTATATCCAGTTACGTAAAGTAGAGGAATCAATATGAACGATTGTATACGTACTTACAAAAATCGAAATGAAATTGCGCGTTTGTTTATAATATTTGGCTCGAACTTCGAGAGTGCATAATGTAAATCGATTTTCGATACAAGTATGCAATAATATTTACCTTCGTTACCCTTGGGTGGCAGCTGGCCAATCATCTTTCCCTGCGGATCGAGCACCAGAATCCGATCGTTGCAGTAGCCGTCCGCAATGACGATCTCGCCGGTTTCCGGCATGACGGCCACGGCCGTCGGCTGGCAAAAGTGTTGGCCGTCGCTGCCCGGCACGAATCGTTTGCCGAGCACCAGACTCGGCTCCAGCTCGCCCATTCCGAAGCGCTCGCGTCTTGGATACTGCACGCGAGACACGCATGGCGACAGAAAAAAAACGCACAAATGATTATGAAAGGCTTGTGCGAGGATGCAAGCATTCGTAAAGATTCGCTTGCGGCTAATGAGGTGCCCGCACAAAGGTATTTTTCGATCGTTTATTATTCTACGTTCCTTGTTCTCAAGATTACTTGGTAGTACTACTCCTTCGACGTAGATGTCGCACTCGTTCAGAGACTCAAAACTTCGTACCATAGGGTGCTCTGCTCTCTATCTCGCCACTACCCGTGGCGCGCTACCGTCATTATTCCTTTGTGCGTCGTAGAGTTAAGTCGCAATATTCACGATAAAATGAGCTCCGGATTATCATCCGAGAAAGAGAAACAGCCGAGGAAGCGTAAACGGTCCACAGAGGTCGAAAAGCTTGAGAAAGAAATGGCAGCTATGGCAAAGAAGCTGAGATTGTTGCAACAAAATGACATAATGGCAACAGATGCTGACGAATCAGGTTAGTTCGAATACGTAATCGAATCGCTGCAAATCTAGCTGAACTCGAACCCAAGTCGAGGCAGAGCTGAAAAATAACCTTCATTACAAGGGATACGATGCTGAACTCGTACATAAGTCGAGGCAAAGCAAGCAAAGTATCATCGCGAATTACGCAATATATGCCAGCTGAGCTCTTGTATAAGCAGAGACAGAGCTGAGAGAGACCACCTAAAAAATAGGGGTTATGTAACCTAAAACTACAAGTACATAGACTTGGTGATTAATCGTAACGTGTCTTGGTTCTGTTTTTGCGTAGATGCAACGCAATCCAGCGAGGAAAATCAAAGCCCAAACAAGGTTAAACAGGCCTCAGTCAAAGCAGCTAACGTCAATGAAGAGGAAGTGAGTTCTTGTCTAGGCGAGCTACGCGAAAACAAAACGTCGAACGAATTGGATCTAATCGACGACGTGGCATTAAGAGTGTCAGAATACCTCCGTCTAGGACTGCCTAAGGAGCAGAAGAAGGAAATCTTAGAGCTGATTCCAAGGAAACATAAGGATTTCAATCTCGTAGCGCCTAAAATAAATGCCGAGATTCTGCACTCCATGAAAGAAGAGGCAATAAAACGTGACAATTTTTTTGCACATTACCAAGATATAGCAGCAGCAAATCTGGCTCTATCATCATCGGTTTTAAGCATGGTGTTGAACGACCAAAATGAACCTTTGGAGAGAAGCAACATTTTAAAGGCATTATCAGATGCTGTAAAATTGAATGCAGAGTTATATCGCTGCTTAAACATTGCTCGCAAGATTTACATTACACCTGCATTTGAAAAGAAAGTCAAAGCAGTGTTAGATAAAGCGGAGTCAACAGAGCTGCTATTTGGCGACAAGGTTACAGATTTGATCAGTGGTGTTAAAACAGCTGAAACCCTAAAAAAAGATTTGCTTGGAACGAAGATGACCGGTTCTTTAAACTGGAGAAGTTCTTCGAACAACACAGTGGGCAGTCCGAAGAACCAAACCAAGAAGTCATACTTTGCCCGCAAAGATCAACAAACACCATTCACTCCGAGGCAGAACAGCAACAAGAAGCAAAACTACCGTCGGAATTACACCCAGTCTCATCCGTTGCAGAAGAAAACATAAATGAGGTAAATATCGCAGGACGACTTGCCCTGTTTTCATCTGAATGGGAATCAATAACCAACAATGACTTTATACTGAATGTTATAAAGGGCTATAAAATACCCTTGATTGGTCAACCGTTTCAAAGACATTTGGTAAAAGAAAAAATAANAAAAAAACCAATCTATTTTAAACCATCAGACTCATTATTAATTTCATCCAACAGGAAAGATCACCATCCGCTGGCCAGACAGCTGACGTTGATAGCAGGGACCTTATCAGGCGAGCCTTTGAAAGAAGGGGATATGAAAAATCAACAGTGGACATAATGATCAACTCCTTATCAGAGAGCACACTTAAACAATACACATCAGCCTTAAAGAAATGGACAGAGTTCTGCAAAAAAGAAAGTATAGATTCGTTCTGCAACAAAAGCATAAACATACTAAAATTTTTAACGCAAGAATTGCAAAAAGGAGCTAAATATGGCACTTTAAATTCTATGCGCTCAGCCATATCACTCTTGAACAACAATGAACTTCAAAATTCCAAAGAATTGGAACGATTCTTCAAAGGTGTGTATCGTTTAAGGCCCCCTGCTCCAAAGTACTCAGACACCTGGGATGTAACTCCAGTATTGACAGAATTAAAAAAATGGCATCCGTTAGAATCTCTTTCTTTGGAAAAAATAACATGGAAAGTAACGATGCTACTGGCACTTGGCACAGGATTTCGTGCTCAGAGTATTGCATTAATAAAACTGGATGGAATAAAGGAGAAAAAGGATGGAGTAGAAATTAGAATTCAAGATTTGATTAAAACTTCCAAGGTGGGGAAAAACCAGCCATATGCGCTTATACCTTTCTTTAATGAAAATCCGGAAATTTGTATTGCTAAAACACTCATAGAATACAAAAAGATCACCGCAAATTTGCGATCAAATGCAGATAATTTATTGATAACCATTAAGAAACCACACCAAGCTGCTACATCACAAACTATAAGTAGATGGTTGAAGACGGTCCTACAAGTGTGTAAGGTTGATCCTAAGTATACAGGTCATTCAACCAGACACGCGGCCACGTCTAAAGCGCAAAAAAATGGGCTAAATATTAATATCATAAAGAAAGCAGCAGGTTGGTCCGAAAATTCTTCAGTATTTATGCGATTCTATAACAGACCTATCCTCAATATAAATGAAAATTTTGCTGCAAATGTATGTAATGATAATTAATACTTAAATGTAATAATTAATACTTAAATGTATGTTAATCAATAAAATACTTAAAGTACATAAAATACATTCTCAACATACAAAAGTAATCTTTTCATTAATCTGAAAATCTACCAAGTAATCTTGAGAACAAGGAACGTAGAATAATTGAACAATCAAACGAACTTGTGAAGTTCGATTATGATTATTCAAGTTCCTTGTTCGAAAAGATTACTTTCCCACCCAATTTATTTACCCAAAAACTTGGGAAAAAAATGTATAAATACAACCCAACCCATGAAAATATACTTTAAACTTAATGACGGTAGCGCGCCACGGGTAGTGGCGAGATAGAGAGCAGAGCACCCTATGGTACGAAGTTTTGAGTCTCTGAACGAGTGCGACATCTACGTCGAAGGAGTAGTACTACCAAGTAATCTTTTCGAACAAGGAACTTGAATAATCATAATCGAACTTCACAAGTTCGTTTGATTGTTCAATTATTAATGCGGTTTTGTGAATGGGCGCGAGACTCAATGAAAATGATAATTACAGCGCGGCTTTTCAGATAAAATCTCTTTGAAAAGTCGAAATGAAAGTTTTTTGGTTAACACGTATCTTTCTCACGCAATAAGCGGGTGAGAGCTATTGACCTAAGACGAAAACACCACATAATTGTAACCCGTTGCTCGTGTTTACGTCGTACATTACTACGTACACGAGAAATCTAATAAATCAGTCCCAAACTCCATCGCAATGATTAATTTTTCAACATTTTTACATATTGTTTTGACATTTTTTTCTTCATGTATATATACGTTTCTTCTTTTACCTTAAAAACTTGATGCAGAGCCACGTCGGTGAGCCAGTAGTTGCCCCAAGTGTCCACGTGCACGCCGTGGGGCATGTAAAACGTCTCGCTGGCCCATCCGTCTTCGATCTCGCCGCTGGCCGGATTAAGCGTCAACACCGTATTCGCGGCAATCGGACCGGCTTTGGCTCTTCTGTAGCGGTGGCGAGAGTCGAACGCACTGTTTGCGTGTAGGCAGGTACGCATATAGCAGCAAAGACGACAACGACGTAGCAGCAAATATGCACAAAAGGAAGATGTATATTATGTATCAAATATAAATGTCTCACGTACTATAGAGGTGCGAAATTTCCTTTTTTCTTATTTTCTTTCTTTTTCATTTTTTCATTTTACGTAGGAGATACAAGCATACGAGCTCGAAAGATTTTTTTCGTACTCATCGTCGTGCGTGACTGATTCGGGCGTGAAGGGGCTGAGAAAAGGGCATTTATATATTATTATTCGAAGTAATCCCTGACTTATGTGTGTACCGATCTCTCTTTGAATAGCAGTCGAAATCATGCCTGCATCGATTCACTTGATGCGCTGCCCTCTATATGCAGTCAATCGTCCGTAAGTAATTACTCTTTCGCAAGCGTGAATTTAGACGTCGAATCAGAGTCAAAAATGATATTCTTCGTCGCAGCATGTGCGCGAAAACGAGGGCTACTAGAGTTGACGATTTCTTATGCGTACGGTGGTGCGACTATATTATTATAATAATGCCGCTCAGCGCGCGATAAATCGTCCACGCGCGCCCTAGAAAAGATACTATACATAATAATAAAATATACGGGGCACACAATGCTCGTCCGCAAGTCGTAAAAACTCGTGCACGAAACTCGGACGATATATATTCTATATAAAAAAAAAAAAAAAGAAAAATTGAACAATGTGAGGCTAGTCAACGCATTCAGCAAATAAGCACACACCGTCTCTCGGTGTTTTCCTCGAAAATTTTCTTATACACGGGACGCGCATCTGCGCATATATAATGTATAAGCTTCTGTGTTTGTCGCTCGTAGGAGACATAAAATTGCTGAAAATATATGTGCGTGTACGCGATTGCTTGCGTTTGTCACCGAGGCTACGGAGGCTATTTATTACAACACGTATAGAGAGCATCGTGCAGGCCGCGATACAAATATAAGCAAACAAAAGGGCGATGGACACGCGAGTTGAAAAAAAAGAAGCGAAAAAATAAAAAACGGAAAATTTGATACATTCGACATTATTCATGCAGGCCGAGTTTATATATACGCCGAGTCTCTCGATTCTGCGAAAACTCTCGGGGGTTATTTTTTTCTGTGTCTTTCTCTCTCTCTCTCTCTCTCTCTCTCTTGCTCGAGCAAACGACTATATCGTCGCCTGCAATTGCACACACATACACACATACATGCTGTGTACTGTGTATGGCCCTTTCGATATTTTTCTCGCTTTAAGCACATAAATCCTCTCTCTCTTTCTCTGCGCGCCAAAGCCAAAAAAGAAGAAGAGGAAGAAGAAAGAATAAGAAGAAGACGCGAAGTTGCTGCTCAGTACGGTGCACACACGACTCGCTCTCTCTCAAGAGCAGCTCCTTTTTATCGGTAACACATCTATACTCGCTCTCTCATATGTATATATAGCATATATAAAGGAAAGGGATTTTCTTTTGCTCGTGCCTCGACCATGGACGTCTCTTTTACTTGGCTTTTTACAAACACGCCATTGGTCAAGCTCATCTCTCGACGCCTCCTTAGTCCTTACAGCACCTGCACACTGAGCAACACACGCATATAGTAGAAGCACGCAGAGAGTTTTTCAGTATTGGCGCTCGTATACACACACACACACAAAGTCTCTCTCTTGCTCTCTCTCGCAAACTTGGGATATTACAAGCGCAAACATATTATATCCGGTGGATTACTTTTTGTCTCTTTTGTAAAATGTCTCACTCTTACGGTAGCCTCAGCGTCAGCAGCAGCGCCATACACGCAATGGACTCTCCGAGATGCAAATTTACATACGCACCATTATCGAGTTAATTTTGAGCAAACATTAGGAAGGAGTATATATAATATTTGCTGCTGCTGCTGCGCGTGGCGAGAGCGAAGAGTCAATATTTCGAGTGGAAGTCGCGAGCGAGCGCAAACATATGCGCACGTAATGAGGCGCGTAGGTATAGTAGCAGTGGTCGCCGCTACTTCTGTTGCTGATCGCGCACCTACTTGCTAAATACGTTCGGGTATACGACGATATATTTGCCTCTTTATTTATCATCGTCATCCGGCGTGCGAACTAAGAGAGAAAAAAGAATTAGTGAGAGATGCAAATTTGTCAGCGCGTGTGACACGCGACAGCTGTCAATTATACTATAAGTTATGTTGTATACGCACGACGATGGTTTCGTACGAGTCTCGTTGACGCGACTATTATATATATATACTTTTGTATACACAACATGATTTTGTTTTGATTATATTCATGCATGTATACTCACTGGTAATCCCATACGTGGTCGCCGCGATGGAACACGACGGGTCTGCCCTGGGGATCGACGCTCACACCGGATATCTGGCCGAGGCCTCGAGGACTCTTCCAGTTCTGGTCCTGGACGGGCTGACGAGCAGCTAGATAAGCGTCTCCGCCGTCGGCTTGACGCGCGTTGATTATCTGCTGCTCTTCCGGCACTCGACACTATACAAGAGCAAAAAGGCCAATGGAACAAATCGATGATCAATGCATATTATATTTATTATACGCCCGTGAGAAGGCCTGGAGCGTAGTATGCACGTAAATTGCGAGCAACAGGTCTCTCTTACTGTGCTGAGCGCGGGATTATTAGCCGCGGCTATATGTGTACGTAAGCGTCGATCGATAGCGTACGAATGCATGCATGCCATGTATCGCTGCTATACCTATGTATACACGAGCCGCCGCTATTGTCGAAAATATACCCATTGTATATAGGTATAGACGTATGGACCGAGACGGCCACTCGAGAGTTCAATAATCACAATCGTATGGATATATAATACGTAGCATGTACCTGCAATATATCGAGGACGTTCTCGTAGAATCTGAAGACAGCCTCGTTTTGGCGTCGCTCCTCGGACAATAGGCTATTCTCCAAGCCGAATCCACTGCCGCCGCCAGCAGCTGTCGGGCTGGCCCGAGCTTTGCCGCCGACGATGGCTACCACTGCTGTCAGTATCAGTGTCCAAAGCCAAAGCCATCTCACCCGCTGCTGCGAATCCATTGCGCCAATCGTCGATTCCCAGCGATCAGGTGCGACGATAATGAATGTCTAGAATATAGGGACGATGCACTCGAGAAATGGGTATTTATTCGTCTCCCCGGATGCGTGTGACTTTTCTAATGCATCTCTCTCGTCGAGGGAGCAACTGAAACGCGAGAGCTTGACGCTAGACGACGACGACGACGACGCCCACTCTTACGCACGTACGTGCACATCCGAATGTGTGTATGTATATAGAGGAAACAGAGCGAGCCGAATAATCGATAAAAGCTACGGCGCAGAGAGACGCGGACGATTGCGAGGAACGGCGCAGGCGTACGTGGTACATCGTTCAAAACGCCGGCGCAATTCGACGTGTATCATATTATACGATATATAGAGCGTGTGCTTTATCGCGGATATATTTGAATTATTGAATGCACGACGAGCCTTATTGTGAGACATTACAAGTGTCGAAACGTGCGAGTGAATATGGGAGAGCTTTTGAATCGTGGTTTATACAAAATTGAACGTGTATCATATGGTTTTTTGAGAGTTTGTATGTAGGCTCACATTGAATTAGTGATGGGAAAAATAATATACCACCCAAAAATACGAGCTTTATTGATTTTTCAACGAGGAAGCGATGTATATGACTATTTAAAATCTAGGACAGATTTAATTTTAGTTGAAAAGAAGAGAAAATTTAAAAAAAAGTGTATTACATAAATAAAACGCACTTGTCGAGCTCAAACTCTATAACGAAAAAAGCTCGTTGAACTCCGACGTTGACGTGCTTGAATATTTGTTTTTTTTTTTTACTGAAACTGATGAACTGAGCTAGCTAAGAGCTCGTCACTCAAATGTATCCTCTCTATTATTTTTTCTATTTAAAATTAAGAATAATAAACAAATGAAAGAGCTAGAGAATGAAAGATATACAAAGATCGTCTTATATGTGGTTACTTTTTTTCCTTTCAAATGAAACAAATACACACGCAAAAAGCAAAGTGTATTTCGATATTGTACGCGCCGGCGCCGCAGAAATACACGCATCGTCGAGTATGCGCGTCTTACATTATACACAAAGTGCATATGTCTCTCTCTCTCCCATACAATGAGCTTTAATAATAACCACGCAGGTACTTCCCCATAGACAATCGCAACAGCTGCTGCCGTCGCCGCTGGACTGCCCGTGCCCCGGCGCATAAAAAGTACAAATAATCATTTCCACATTGTATCTACGTGTGTGTGTATAGACGAAGCTTGCGCGCAGGCCGCGTTTTAAAGGCCGAGATATCATTAGTTCGATCGCACCGTACTACTATGCATATCTATACAGCGCATAAACACAATCGCTACCGGCGCACGATCTCTTTTTTCTCTTCTCTCTTACTAGGGCGGCCGTATTACAATATACCGCACAGCGAGTATATCGGATGCAGTTTTAATGGTCGCACGAGTCGCTCATCACGCTGCTGCTGCCGGCAGCAGAGCCTATATACCACGGGATTAATCGCGCGGAAAAACCGCAAGCGAGTTTGTTTTTGCTGTATGTACTCTGAATATAACGTCGAGCAAAGTGTCGATATACCACCCGGGTGACAGTCGCGTCGCGAGTACTCTCTCAGGGAAGAATATCCGTGTATAATACAAGTGTCGCGCGGGCTTCTCTTCTTATGTACCTACTAATTTTAACGATTTCTTCTTCTCTCGCGAGTTTTACAATCGAGGAAAAATATATCGTGTACTATGGGCAGTGCAGAGCACCGTGTGGCCCTTACTTCTTCTTCGTCCTTCTCGTCTCTCTTTTTTTTATTTTTCTTTCTTTTTAGCACCGCGGCGGCGTCCGATCATCTGCTGCTGCTGCTGCCACGGAGCTCTCTTTCTCAAAGTCATATATAATTAAAGGCGTATGTACTCCGATGGGCTGCAGTATACCGAAGAGCTTATATCCAAAGAAAGTTGTAAAAGTCCGTACTCCGAATCTTCTGATTGTAACAACGTCCGCTTCTCTCTCTCTCTCTCCCTGCATTCTTGCACGACGTAATTACTCAATCGTGTAGAGTGTGCGCTGTGTGTCGGAGCCGGCCTGTGCGCTCATGCTCGCCTCTCTCTGAAATCGTTTTGTTTGGCCTTTTTTTTCAGCCTCCGAGCGAAATGTTGAGCTCGCGCGCGCCAGAGCCGCGATTCTCTCATCATCGCGCGTGCCGCATTATAGTATGCTCTTGCGCCGCCGTCGCGGTTATATACACGATCGGCGGCCACTATTGTGTGTACCTACGTATGTACCTGCACTGTGTACATACTACACACGTTTTATATGTATAATGTACAACGTATTACAGAGCCGGCCCAAATGAATAGCAGCTGCGAGCGAGCGAAACATCGTGCATATGAGCTATACATTACGTTCAACGTGTACCCATAGCATTTATGCCGTGTACATGGGAGTGTGTGTTAAGCACACCTGAGCTCTTGATTTTCCTTCGATGCTCCTACTCTCATGCCGTGCTGAGATTCGACGCATATGCCTGTATATTATATTATATACACGAGAAGAAAGAGAGAAAAATAAGACTTGATCGGCGGCTTTACTTGCGCACAGGTCTACGTATGCGAGTGTATGTTTTTTGACGTAAAAAAGCCATAGATATACGATTCGCCAAGCGCACTGCACCTTCGATAAATAATAATCTCTTCATTGGCCGTACGCATAAAACTCTTAAATCAAATCGTTCCGACGTATTTTCTTCATCCTTTTTCCCTTACCCAACCGATACATTTATTTATCGCGGAGCAATTTAATGCGCGTATGTACAGGGGCACTAACTTCTTCCTCTTTCTCGACCGCATATAAGAGTACAGAAGAGGAGCTTCTGCTGCCTCCTCCTCACCACGATATATATATGGTGTTATGAAATTCGATGAGGAGGACTCGAGGCACAGCAGCTCTCGCGCTTGACTGCGTGAACGACACTCGATATTTATATATTTATAACGAGTCGCTCGTGCGTACTATACCTTTATTATGGCACATACTCGATTTATAATACATGCGCGGCAATGTGCGCGCGTGTGCATCGGTAACGATGTCTTTAAAAATACCGTTACACGTCACTTGTGTGTATAATACGCAGAAAAGCTGCGGAAAAAAAGAAAGAAGCGACGCGCAAGAACGTCAACAAGAAACAGGAAGAAAATTTTATTTTCTGGCCACGAGCTCAAAGAAGAGGAGGAGGAGCATCCAAGCTTTCATAGCAAAAGAACCTGTCAACAGTTCGGAGCTCAGAGTCTAGACGAAGAAAAATACATAATACTATGTATGTAATTTGTATTTGAAACAAACGCGTGTTGTATACGTGCATGCGTCAAAAGCTATGAACCTGTTGCAGGGCGCAGAGATTATTCTTTTACTCTCCGGTCTTTCAATGGTTATTTTTCGCCGCCGTCGCTGTATGCTACTGCTATGGGTATGTAATACAAGAGACAAGTGGAACGATCGTGACGCAGGGCATTTCTTCTCTCTCTTCTTTCTCTCTTTTCTCTCAATTTTTTTTTTCTCTCGAATCATCCTGACAAATTGCGCGCGCGCGCGCGCGCGAGGTGGATCGATCTTGCGCGGCAGGTTTCTAAGATTCGTTAGGAGCAGAGCGAACTGCCGCGCTTCATGCCTTCGAGCCTGCCACAGAGCGGCGATCGTCATGATGCACGAGGACTAAAAAGGATACACAGCAAACGGTCTCTAAGAACGTTTCGAATCGGCGTAAATTGCTATTTTTCTCGGTTCTCAAGCAGCTGCCCCTGCCGCTGCCTGCGTAGAAACGATCTACTTGACCAAAGTAACGTCTATTTCTTCCTTCTCTATTGCCGATCCTAACGATCCGTAGACACGCGATCGAGTGAAAGAGCAAAGCTAGGCAACCCAGCGCAACAATCGACGGAAATTGGCCCGTGCTCGTCTTCTTTCTTACATTTTTTTTCTTCCTCGACACAAGGTGCAGGCTGAGAATCACCAAATTTTCGGGATGACGAGACGAGATTCCCCGCGCACAGGAGAGAACCGGAACTACATTTTTGTGCCGATTTTCAGCCAAATCTCCGGATTCCAGAGGTTCTGGAGTGCACCGCGCCATGCACACTGTATAAAACCATTAAAAAAATAACAAACGAAATTATACCAAAGTCCAACCGCAATATCCTGATTCCAATGGGTTAAATTCCGCGGAGCGATCCTAAAAATCGTGTATATAGCTGTTAGCAACAAATTATCACGCCGTACGTATACATTATATTTTTTTTCGATCTTGGTGATTCACGCGATTCGAAATCGATAACGACGTCGCAGGTTCACTGCAATTTCTAAGTATCGATCTTCGCCTGAGCCGCAGTAGCCATCAACAGCGAAGATTACAAAAAATTGTCTCGTTCGGTTAATATACGAAAAAGGATGTGCTTGGCAGCAGCAGCAGCAGCGTAGCAAGTAGCTGTGTGCACGATGATGCCGCGGAGTCAAGCGATCGAGCGCGGGGACCGGAAAGGCCTTTGGCGCCGAAAAAACTGCATACATTATACCGCGCGCTCGCGTATATATACTTAAATATAAGATAATGTTCTGCCAGGCTGCATCACACAAACCGATTCTCCGTGATGGTGTATGTGTGTGTGTGCGTTATATAAAGTTGAGAACCTGTACGCACACAGCACAAGCTGCACCCTGTGTTTATGTCCATGTATTCGAATCTCAGCCTCTCTCTCTCTCTTAGTTCTTCGCGCATACACACGCATACTCTTTCGATACACGTACGTATATATATAGAAAAATAAGAAAGAAAAGACGGACAAAAGAAGAGAAAAAAAGGCGAAGGAAGAGAGAGCCGCTCGGTCGGTCGGTGGCGCGCGCGCTCGCAACTTGGTATCTCAATCAGGCAGTTTCTTCTTTGGTGCACATACATGCATGCATGCATGTGAGGGGTTGGTTCCAATCGGAGAACGTACCCACACACACACATTCACACATGCACATCGTATAATGTGTATACGAGAGACAGAGACGGGGAGAGTCGTTTTCCCCACTCTGTCTTTCTCTTTCTCTCTCTTTCTCTTTCTCGCTATCTCCATCTCTCTCGCTTCTTTGAGGAGCATATATAGATACATGTTAGTGTGTAGGTTTGTGTGTGTGTGTGTCTGTGCCTCTATACGGGCCCCCGTTTATACACATAAGAGAGAAGGAAGTTTTATACATAAGTCGTTTTACAGCTCCAAGAGAGACGACGACGATGAGGAGGAGAAGTGGGGATTTAGTCGAGGTTCTCTCTCTCTCTCTCTCTTTCCATGCACAAAACTGCTGCCTTCGAAGCGCGGCCTGTAGTGGCCGTCACAACTCAATCTAGTTCCTCGGAGGCTGTGCTCAGAAGCGTGTGTGCGCTCGCGGCCCCCACGTTTATAAAAGCTGTGCTCCTCTTCGAATAATATATTCGCGCTCCAGCAGAGAATTCTGATTTTTCGAGCGCTCCGATTTCTTTTGCCGATTGTTTGTTATTGTTGTTGTTTTTGTTTATCTTTGTTTGTAGTCTTTGTTTTTTGTTTGTCAGTTTTGGTTATTGTTTATACCGATCGTGATTGAAATTTTTCACTGTGTCCCTCCACCTCGCAAGAACAAGTCACCGAAGACAATGAAGATCATGCTCGTACTCAGATGATATTCGAGAGAGAGAGAGAGAGAGAGAGAGGCAACAAAAAAAAACCAACAACGAGGATATTCAAATAGATTCGCGCGCGCTGCAGTGTCGCGAACACGAAGAAGAAATTGTGTGTGTGTCGTGTGAGTGTTTTCGCGGGTGCAAAACGTCAGAAAAAAAACAACAAACCGAAAGGGTGAACGAGACAAATAGTTAAGGTGAATATTCCTCTTGTAATATAAATACACGCACGCATATTTATATTGAGAGATTATCGCGCGTATAGGCCGCGGTCGCTGGCTGTGGCCGTGCACGGGGCCGCCACTGCACCGCACGACGCTCGCTGCGTTATAAACACACTATGTATACATACACACTATATACACACGGATACACGTATACACACGCGCGCACGAGCCTCACGAGCTGTGCAGCGCGCAAAAGTAGATTGAGTTATTTGCGCGCGCTCTCCGGCTCTCTCTCTCTCTCTCTTTCGAGCTTGTGAGTATATATATGTGTGTGCAGAGAGGGTAATGATCTCGATGTGCGGTGAACGAAGAGAGAGAGAGAGAGAAAGAGAGAACCAGAGAGAGGCTCGCATACACACACACTAACTTAAATACGGAGCTGCGGAGGAGTATATACACGCGCACGAGAGCTCACGAGCTCGCCTCTATATACATACAGTCTCTCTGGATATATACGTACGTGTGTGCTTTGGTGCGAGTATAGTAGTAGTTGTAGTAGTAATAGTAGTATTATTATATAGCCGGAGACAAGATCCAGCTTCTCTCGCGAGCCATGCCTGCTGGCCTGGTCTCCTGTGGATTTCGTCCGGTTTTTTTTCACGTATGTATAGAGAGAGAGAGAGAGAGGCGATCGGGCGCGCGGCAAACGACGGGTGTGCCGGGACATTTCAAACGTTCGACAGAAACTTTTGTCTCGAGGCCACGCGAGCCGCCACCGCCACCGACCCGTAGAGAGAGATTATTGCGGTTCTTGTATTCGTGTAAATATTGCCCACAAACTTTATACACGCATATACGCGTGTGTATAAAGCTCGCGGCACGCGTATAATATGCATGTTTCTTGTAGCGTATTATGGTACCGATCATCGCGCGCTACGTACGTGCGTTTTTACGATTTGTTGTTGTCGTTGTCGTTCGGCGCGCGTAACGTCGATCGATCGATAAATCATATATGCGTGCGCGGGTATTATATAGCGCGCGCGAGAGACTCGTAAAAGCTTCGATAACGCACTCGCTGAAAACGCACGAAAGCACTCACCGAGGCTAAATAAAATCCTCCGACTCGACCCTCGCCCGCAGTTATACGTGCGCGTAAAAGTGTGTAAATGTATCATATATGCACACACTTTATTATGTTCATGAATACGCGTCTGTGCAGTGCATACACGTACGCGCCCGGACTCTCGACGTGAAATTGTATACATTTATATATTTATATAAACGAGTGTCCGGCGCTGGGCCGAGCGAGCAACTCCTTCTCTCTCTCTCTCTCACTGTATGTGTATTAAAATGAAGATAGAGACGAGAGACAGGCTGTTGTAATGCTGCACGAGTCCCGCATATAAGAACGACGTCGTCGTCGTCGTCGTCGTTCGAGACGGTATATATTGATAAAAATTTTACAAGGCTTCGTTAGTGCCTTCACCGATTTTATTTTGCTTGCTGCATGGCGAGCGCGGCGTCCGCGACGGCGGCTGCATGGCGCGCGGACTTCATTTGAAATTCTAATATATACCTATATCTCTCTCTCTCGAGGAGTCGTATAGCACACACGTTCGACTCGCCATACTCGCCCTGCTTCGTGCGCCTAAAGTTTCTCTATTTTATTTTCGTTATTTATGTATATCGAGTTATACATTTTTCTTCTTCCGATGTTTACTTTTCTTCTTTCGACTTTTTACCTTATATTCCTGAGCGTAAATAAACTCGTTGTTATCAAATAGTCGCGGCGAACGAGCGATGCACCCGATCTCTCGCATACGTCGGCCCGTATTAATACGGACGTACGTACGAGCTTACTTCCGGTTGACGAAGCTCACAAATATACATATACAGAGCAGATCAAACGGGGCTCGCGCCATTTAAATTCCAGCATTGTTTATTTTGAAATACGAATACGCTGTCGCATATCGAGTAACTTATAAGGCCCCGTACGCGTCGCAGATGCGCTCGCGCGTGTATATATTATGCTACGGAACCGCGCGACTTTATCGCACTTGCGTCGCACGAGAAAAACAGAGAAAAGTATGTGCATCAACTCTTGGCCAACATCAACGACGACTACTAATTTACGTAACTTCAATTTACTAATTCGATGCGAATTTAATATGTACTATATATACTAATCGAAAATTATTTTGTCACTTGCGAATTCACAATACTCCATCTGTTGATAGAATTGAAAAGCTCGTAACTAAATATAACATCTTTAATTCCGATAAAATATTTACAATACAAAACGAACTTCGAAATACTAAACCGTGCATTTTCCTACAAAATTATGAGACATTTTTTAAAACAAACAGCTGTGTTAAAAAAAGTATAATGAAAATTCTAACAAACTTCTAAGAAAAAAATTATAGTTGAAGCAAATTAATAATTTCAATTTTAAATCATTAAAAAATGAACATAAAATAATACGATCAAAAAGCAAAAAGAGTCTACACAATTTCTCTTCTCGTGTCTATGGCTGTTAGATAACCAAATCATCAGAAGTGATTTGATTAAATTTATTTATTTAAATCAAATGTGTCAATTTGGTTAGACTTGAATTATTCTTGAATTTTGAGAAACTTCCACTTATTTAAAAAAAAAGAGTAATATTTTTTAAATAGGATTTATACATTAGCTTGAATTTAAGTTTTATCGTTTGAATTTGTTGATGTGTCGAATTTTAATTTCCTACAATTATCGCATTAGCTCTTTCACTCGTTTTTCACATGAATACTCTCATACCCAACTTGAACAAAGAGGTTCCACATCAAAAGATATGCGAATTTTTTGTTCCTTCAATCAATTCATTGCATGTATATAAAAAGTCCTTGATTAATCGTATCTTTTTTACATTAATTTATGAATGCTACGCGAGCCAAAGAAATTGAAAGATGTTACGCGTTCGCACGAGCGAGAGCTTTATTAGGCCATTCTAATGCCTGATTAATGCGTGTGCGCTCGACATTGAAATTTTTCGGCCGGCCGTGACGTGAAAAGAAGCCACAGCGATTTGGCCACACTATAATACGAGGTATTTCGAGGGCAGCTCGTTATATAATGGTAATATGGCTTTTCTCCTAATACATCATTTCAACGGAGAAATATATTGTTTATGGTGATTTATGTACGCATCGGCTCGAACCCGAGAGATAGGATTTCGCGGCTGATATTGTATAGGCCCAGTGAGCCTCGCGTCTTCGAGAGCCGCAGCAGTACTGATTCTCTTCACTTTCTGATTATTGAAATTCAAAATTTGATTTTTTTTCTTCTCTCTCTCTCTCTCTTTCGATGATTGACGATGATCTCGCGTACGTAGTAGTAGCAGTACGGCGAACCAAATTTCACACAGTCGCGAGTGTGTGAGAATCGCGTTCGAGAGCTGCGAGAACAGAAATCGCCACTGTGTATAGATCGAGTGTAGTAGGATATCCCGTGCGCTCGAGATGCAGTTTTCGCGCTGCACATCCGCATATCCGCCGATCTCTCATGCTTCTCTCCCACGCGCGTAGAAAAGCTGTGCAAACACACACTCCACTGTCCGCACAATGTATTGAAATTATATACTTAAAATTCGACTGCAATCGATAATTTACTTTTTCCTTGTGTTGTTAACCTCCTGCATATATTCGCAGCAGCAGCAGCAGCAACGGTGAGTCGACAGCCATAACAACAAGAGCAACGACAACAGCAGCTGCGGCACAGCTCATCGCGTCGAGATGAGATCGTCAATACCGTTACTATTGTACTTCCTGCTGCTAGTCCAGTCGTTCGACACAGTCTTCGTATCGGCGTCGCGTTTGTTTCCCATAGCCACGAGCCTCGGCATCAGGCTCAATAATGGCGAAAACGACACAACGGCGACGACGACGACGACCTCGGGCGGAAGTAGCGGCGGCGGCGAGGAGGAAGTCGACGCGCAGGCCGTCAACGCGACCATGAGATGCGACGACGCGAATCTGCGCTGCGCCTACAGGGCCGGCTGCGGCCGAGCGCTCCAGCACTACCTGACGAGGTGCGCCTCGGTGCTGCAGGGCGACGTCAACGAGTGCCCGGAGTTCTGCCAGCACGCCCTCATAGGACTCATGAGCACCGACGAGGGCAAGGAGCTCATGACGGTGAGTTATTATAACGGTGGCTCGAGCTTTCGGGCTTGATTGAATTTATTGTCTTCAGACAACGATTAACGTGGCAAGTATGCATAAAAATTGCTTATATCCGTTCTAAGCGAGTAAATCTTTATTTAAACGACCAATTTTTATATTATCATAATCTCGTCTCGTTCCGCAGTGTCAATGCGCCAAGGACGACGCCCTGTGCCGGAGATCGAAGCAGCGCGCCGAGATCTGTCGGGCCTCGGTCACGTCGACCCTGAATCGCGAGCGAGTCTCGTGCCGAGTGGCCCAGTGGATCTGCAACGGCGACGTGCAGTGCTCCACGGCGTTGCAGTACTACAACGGCTACTGCAAGCGCATGTTCCACGGCAAAAAGTGCACCAAACAGTGAGTATATCGTATAATATAACATTATATATCGTCGCGTTCGTGCCGATTTATTCTCTATAATAAAAATAATAATGAATATAAATAAGAGAGACGATACTTTTTTGAGAGAGAAATGCCGAGGCACGTATGTAGCGATTGTCACGCTATTATACAAATCGTCCGCATGCTGACTTTGATCCGAGTGTAGTGGAGGCAACGCTGCGGCTATAATATCATTCTCCGTCGTCTACGGTATTAGCCGCGCATACAACAGCACATGCACAGCAGCTTCTCTTTTCCATACGCGTATACAAAAACGACACACATAACTCAACGGCTAATCGCCTCAAGCTCTGCGAAAACAAAGCAATAAAAATCTCTCTCTCTTTCCTCTCCTTATCCTCCTCGATTCTCTTTTTCGCTCCATCTCTCTTCTGCGCTTCATCTTGCGGGCGCGTCTCTCTTTCTAAACGTACGCTATATATGCATATATTCTTCACGATCTTATATACTCAACGTACGAACTCTTGCAGCTGCCGCAACTCGATCAACATCCTGCGGCGACAGGAGAAGGCGGCCAAGCTGAGCACGTGCTTCTGCGACGGCACCGAGGACTACGACTGCAACGCCATACAGCGCAACATGGAGGTGCTCTGCTTCAACAAGCCCAGCTCGCCGAGGCACAACTACGACGACATGCCCAACAGGACGTCGTCGAGCTCGGGTGCCGGTGATCGTACGAGTGGTCCCAACGGACACGGCAAGGGTGGTAGTCAATCGAGCGGTAGCGGCGACGTCAGGACGAACAAGGTGCCGAGCAGAGCCTCCACGACGACGTCGGCCAGCCAGTCCTGGAGGATACTGTTGCTCGGACTGGTGCTGCTGCTTCACTCGGCGCTGACGCATTGCGCCTTTGGCGCCTTGACTCTGGGTAAATGACTCGTTTTTTCCCTTTTTTTATTACAATTTTTTTACGATTATGAAAGTTGTGGATTGTATAAAACGGAGCGGCGCCGTTGTATAGCTAATTTTTACATACGAATGCGACGATCGAAATAAAAATTTGTCGATCTCCATCTCCGTCGCTGCGCGGCAAGCATATTTTTCTGAATCGTTTGATAAAAATGCCTGAGAATTTATAAGTGACTATACGATCATGCGTACGAGAACGGGTCTCGCAATCATTAGCATAAGTCAAAAATCTTCGAGAGTTACGAGTCGATCGGAGCTGAATTTTAAATCGAATAAAATTTGCGATTTCGAATGCATGCGAGCGCGCGCGCGATCGTCTTCTTCTTCTTCTTCATTTTTTCTCTGTTCACCTCTTTACGAACGAACGTTTTTCGAACTTTAACAGGTGTACATCAGTCCTACGACGACAACAACAAGTTGAAAAGAGAGAAAAAAAATCAAAACAAAAAACAGCCTGTATTATCGAATTCTCCTCTTCTTCTCTAAAATCCACTTCCTTCTTTATTGCGCAATTCTGCGAATTTTGACTTAGCGAAATTTGAAGGTCGCATCCTTGACATTGTACGTTTTTAAGTGTGCACAAAGTTGAGCTTTTAGTGCGCGTACGCGACGACGATGAATTTGGCAAATTTTTATGAAAAGAGGATTACCAGCCCGCGCGAATGCAAGATTTTAAGTCGATCGCCCCCTTTTTCCTTTCTCATACTCGCTCAGGCCTTTTACAGCCACCAGCTCGTGCAGATCGTGTCTCTTTTATACAGATCAAGTGTATTGGAAGTAATAAAGCCTTGTTACACTTAGGAGCGAACGCGCTGTGGGATACTAAGTAGTAGTAAAAGAAAAAAATATATATACGGTAAAACTAGCGCGGTATCCTTTTGCTCTTTTCTCTACGCTACGCGCGTACCTAATAGACTTTGAATTGACTTTTGTTAGGCGGGTATTTGTTTAGCCAGGGGGATGAATGTCGCGCGTCGGAGCTAATGTTCGGGCATTTCGTTCGCTAATGATTGTTACCTTCTCTCGATGATTGACGTTTGATGTGAACCGGTCCACGCAGTATAACACATGCGCAAAAGACGCAGCCGATCAAAGGATGATTTTTACGAATTTTCCGCTAATTTGCTTCTTTGTATAACGGCACACGTGTATCTATATATTCCATACGAAAATCGTACGCGTTCGCGCGCATAATGTATAATACACGCACACACATCCGAACGTTGAAAAGACATCACGTTTTCATTTCTATTTTCAGACTGACGACAGGCATTATGGTAAAGGCAGTAAGCAAAAGTAACAGCACCGTCGGCAACAGCAGCAGCAGCAGTAGCAATAGCTTAAAAGAACGTCGTCTCCCTCTTGCCCCTCCGGAAACAGTATTTTGCGAGTGAACGACCAAAGAAAAGAGAGAGAGAGAGAGAGAGAGATATAGAACCGAGGCAAACATGCGTCCATTGAAAATTCATGTGTTTTGTGCACGAGTGTGTTTTTGTGTCATGCGCGTCGGTATATTATAAGCGAAAAAATAAAAAATGAAGTTACGCACGCGGCACATAAAGCGCACGACTGCACCGAGATTTCTCGTCTCGAAAAACACACCAAAAAAAAAGGAACGAAGAGAAAAAAAATCAAGAAAACTTATGCGTACTGACGAAGAACGAAGAAAATAAGTACTCGAAACTAGTACTTGCGATTTATGAATTTTTTAGATTTATTAGTATTCTTTTGTACATAGATACGACATACTGTATATCAAAGCTGCAACGTACGCAGGCCTATATGTATTCGTTACATCATACGCTTGGATGTAACAATTTTTTAATTTTGTCAATTGTATGAGAACACGATTGTAAATAGCGTTATATTCGCGCGCCGAAATGAAGGCAAAAGATCAAAACGATAGACCGTATGCGTTCTGCAATTATATTGTAATTAACGATCGCGTATAACAAAAAATTGTCTAGTTTTCTTTTGTTGTTGTCATGTTTTTTTTACATTTAGTTGAGAGATTATTGTTCTTATTTTTATTGTATAATGATCCTGATTGTTGAGCATGAGACTGACTGATTGAAAAAAATTGTCCTCTTCCGGATGAGAAAGTGTGATGTATAAATTTTATATATTGTAGTCGTTAGAAAAGAAAACTACACAGTCGAGGTAATGCGGTAGATGACAAAAAAGTATGCTCAACGTAAACGAAAAACAGATTACGAGTTTATATATTGTATGCCATTTTCATGTTCGACGATGACTAGAATTTTCATTGTACGGTAGTCATGACACAGGCGTTTCTATGTAGTTATCGTATAAAGTCTTTTTTTTCGCATTGTAAATAGGCGATTCCATTTACACTTTCGAGGCTAATTGTGCAAATACATTCATAAATCATGAAATTTCATCGAGGCCTATTGTAATCGTTAATTAGGCTCTTGGCGCGAATGTGTTCGTTTATATATAATATGTAATTCACACACACGTACATACATACTCGATTCGCATGAGAAGCATCGTCATTAATCTTTTTCGTTTATATTACCTATAAATGCATACCGCATTATCATCATTTTACTTTTATTATTCGAGGCCATAAGCACAAGAGCGACGTGCCGCTCGAAAAGTAAAAGAGAAAAAATTTGTAAATACATTAATGATCGAATGTAAATATAGAATTTTAATAAGGACGTTCAAACGGAGAGAAAAAGAAAAGACAAATGCGCACGGGAAGAAAACTATTTTATTAGATTATAAGTACGTATTAAATTAATACTCAATACGAATGGGGTTTATATTATAAATCTTACAATCTTATGTGAATACTAGAATTTTTTAAGTAAAAAATATTTGTATATCGACCATAAAGGGCCTTGTTTATTGCTTTATTAATCTATATGAACACGTATAAAAAGAGAATCGCGCGGATAAAACACACACGTCGGAATTCCAAAAGACAGAAAAACACCTGTTGCCGCGTGTAATCATATAATCATTAAGCCTCGACGAGGAAAAAGAGAGGAGTAAAAAAAAACCTTGTATCATCATAATGTTATACTCTCACTCTCGTGGCGGCAGCGGCGGCGAAGCGCAGGAGCCGCATCAGCGCAGCGCCGGTAATAAAGCAAAAAAGTCGAGCATAACGAAAAGCGGAAAAACCGCAAAATTATACAAAAACCGCATGTTGCGCCGACGACAACGAAGCTGACAACTGCGCCTCTTTCTCGTATATATATACTCCTTCAAAAGTTGGAGAAACGTTTAAGGCACATACACATGCAGACAAATACACGCGGAGAGATAAAAATTCTGGCGAATCTCCGTGAGTCTTGTCGTTTGCGAAAAAGAGAGCAGCAGCAGCAGCATCAGCCGCTATACAGTACCGCATCACCAGCTGTTCTGCCTCTTTCTCTCCTATATACTACGTGCATATATATAGTAGTCTCTTCTGGACTCTCTCGGCGCGCTCACGGGAGGCCACACACGACGTCGCGCCGGTAGCCGCTGCAGCGAAACTCGCGGCGGTGCAGGCGGCGGCGGCTGCGGCGCGGCCTTGCCTCTCTTTACCCTCTTTCTTTTTTTCAATATATATACATACACCATAATAATATAATAGAGTATATGTATGTAAGGAGAAAGAGAGAAAGAGCGAGAGAGGAGAGAAAACGTGTATTTGCAGCGGAAAATCAATGCAAACGACGCGCCAGGGCCCAAGTTGTAATTGCTGGAAAATGATTAGGTCGATGAGTGATTGAAGCTTGTATCTCTGTAATAAGCCGCGCATATCGCATGTATTTGAGTATACACGTATGCGTCTGCATCGATTATGCGCGTGGAAGTTTGCTGATTGATCGCTGCACTCGCATACATTCATGAGGGATGATGATAGAGGTCCCGACGTTTGTAGCTCCATAATGAGGAGGTGCACATACGTACGCTGAGAATGAGAAAATAAGAGCGACGACCGCCTTGAGTTATGATCGAGTAATTTCGCAAATGTCTGTATAATACCGGCACATAACTCTGGGCACATCGTTGATTTGAATTTTCGTTTCTTATTTTCTCTCTCGAGTGCGTGCAAACGAAAGCTCTGCAAAATTATAGATAAGTTGATATACATTATTTATAGACGACCCGTACGTGGTAGAAGACAAAGACAAGGACTCGTCAAGTTCAAGGTGATAATTATTTTGCAAAAATTCAGAGGATTGACTAATTAAGCGTTTCACGCGTGCACGCCAAACGCCTGTCCGTATAATGAAAGACTCGAAGCGCGCGCGCGAGTGTGCGGGAAAAAAGAAACAATTTGTCTTTGCCCGCGCCCGCGCACACATTCTCGCGACGTTACAGTGTGCAACACGTTTATTTAGCTCTATATACGTGTGCACTGTACGGACTTATGTAATCGTTTTTAAACGCCCCTGCGTTGCGGCGGATCGTCTTTGCGCTAGACGTGCTCTCTGCTGCGTGCTGCGGCCTTCGTATGTGCAAGCTGTGTGCGAGTGCGCTCGGGACGACCTTGTCCTTCCTGTATGGTTCTACGTGTGCCACTCGCGCGAGCGCAAGGAGGTGGTTTATTTTCTCTGCTATTATATACAGATCGTCGCGACTTACCGGCGACTTTCTCTCTCTCTCTATTTCTCTCTCTTATTAAGACTCCTCTTCGTGGCGCAGAGAAGCCCCGAGTTATCGTCATTATGTAGCAGTTATTATGCGCGCGCGCGAGCGAGCTCCGGTAGAAGAGTAACATTTTTTATTCTTTTAACTCTTTCCTCTCCGTTTTATTTTATTGCTTTTTATTTCGTTTTATATAACCACAGTGACGAATTGAGATGTTCGACTCGTGACACCGGGGAAATCGAAATCACGAGCTTGGGAGGTCTTTCAGCTGTATAACAACAAAAGCGTGGGTGTCCTTTTCTCGCGCGCTCGTTGTTTCATTTATTTTCTTTTTTTCTTCTACCCAATTCACGAAAAAAAAAATGAAGCTTCGGAACCAACGTACGGAACGCGCGCGTTGATGAGTTCCGCGAGAAAATGTGTATTTATGTATGCATGACATTATATACGTATAGACGCGAGAACGGAGATGACGCGTAAAAGCGAGCATTAGCGAGGGAGAGAGAGGATTTAAATGTGGGCGCGCGCGCGCACGGGTATTTAAAAAATCTCTGTGGATTCTTAGAGCTGCCGCCACCACGATCGAGTGAGTGAGAGAGAGAGAGACAGAGGGAGAATGACCCAGTTTGGAATATGTATGTATAGGATAGCTCCGATTAGGTGAGCAGATTTCGAGGTATCCAGGGGTTGTTTACGATTTAGTTTTTTGTCGCGCGAACTCACACGTTTTGTGCGGCTCTGCCGTTATAAGACTCTACAGTGGTATATAAAATAAAATAAGAAAAAGAGAACTAGGTGGAGAATCAATCTGTAAATTCGTACATGATGAACACGTTTTTATTCGTGTATAGGCTAATATAGTTCATTTTCCGGAATTATGCTTATTGGGCAATTTAATATGAAAAAAAATTTTTTCATGTAAGATTTAGTGGTACTGACTAGTTGAAGCAAAAATCGCGAGAAAATTCATACTGCCTGTAATAAAAAGAAAAGTATCAAACTTTTAAAGTGTAAGCAAGAAAAAGCTCGAAATTTTATGAATAATCGGCAGATACAGAGAACGTTAGGATATCTTTCAGTGCCATTCATAGTTATTGGATAAAAAGTTTCCAATAATGCTACCAATCAAAACAAACTAATCGGTATAACAAAATATTTATGCTCGAAAATAATTGCTATGGACCAGATATCACCTACTTTTATCAACTACCTTATAGGTGAATTAATTAAATCAATTAAATTTTCTGAACAATCTAGAATTTAGCTTATGTAAAAACGAGCTTTTTTACGCCTCAAGGTACAAAGAAAGTGTTACCAGCTCGAGAATTTTATATCAACAAAGATAATCATTTGATGAATCATTTGACGTGTTTTTTCGTAGGCAAATGTAGCTACACGTAAGTACAGAAGAATTTACCTTTTTCTTTAAAATCGAGAAGAATTCAACAATATTTAATAATCGGTGCACTTGATAAATTATTTGCATTAGCTTAGGAAAGTGGTACGTTGACACGCAATAAGTAGAATTCTGGAGAACGAGGCGTTGTGGTCGAGGCGTCTACAGCAGATATAAACTCGCGCGCGACAATCACTTTTTCGGATCATTAAGCAGATATCAATCGCGCCTGAGTAAATAAATCAACGAAGCGAAGGTTCAACGATCCTGCAAAGTTGGAGCTGTACAAAAACAACACGTGCCCGACGGTGCACTGTAAACATAGTTCAATAGCCTTTATAACAAAGTGTGTGTATGTGTATGCGTGTTATTACGATCGGTTGGACCCCGGTCTTTTGCGTCGTATCTTTCAAAAATCGGTCATGCGTGAGAAAGAAAATATGACACACGCACGTGTATAGGCACAGGCCCCGCCGAAAAAATCCATGTCGCAAATAATATCGCGTGTATAAATACGCAGAGTCGATCAGATATCTCGAGCTCGTGTGTGGACTACTTGCTTGAGGATTGGAAAGGCGTTAGAAATAAAGAATTGTATTAGTTCACGGGCTCACTGCTGACCACTGTGTTGTGGTTCTGTATAGGTGTGTGTCTAGCCGCTCCTAGAAAGTAGTCGCGTCATCGATCCTGCTCGCGCGCCCAAGAGAGAGAGAGCTCTTAGGTGCAGACCCCAACCGGAGACAGTTTGGCCCACAAATGTGTCCGTATGGCATATAAAAGATATATATATATAACAACAACACATGCACATGTATGTGTGTGTGCACATATAAAACGCGAGTAAGACAGAGAGAGAGGAACGGTTAAATGTGTCTGTGTGCATGTGTGTGTGTGTGTGTGTGTGTGTGTATGTATGTAGCTATGGCGAGAGGGCCCACACACGTCGTTCGTTGCTGTGACTTGAGCCCGTGGGCGAGTGAGAGAGAAAGAGCGACAGAAAAGGTATATATAGGTATACAGCGAACCCGCGGGGCCCACTGCTCCTCACTCTCTTTCTCTCTCTTTCTCTCTTGCTGTATATATACGCTGTATATATACTACCTCTGCGACTCTTTCTGTCTCTTTCTCTCTCTATCTCTCTCGTTCTCTCTGTCCGCGGTGGTGGACCACCCAACTCGCTCGAAGCGCGCAACTTAGAATCGCTCATGGGCTGCTCATACATATACACGCGTACCTATATACGTATACAATCTTTTTCGTTATACATTATATATATTTTTGCAGCTCCTTTTTTTTTTCGAGGTACATAGATTGCGCTTATTACTCGGCGGACTCGGACCCGCGCGTGCGTGCGGTATTATTAAGTTTACGTAACGAAATGCGCTCATCAAGGGATACGAGAGGATCGCTCGAGCTCTCGACTCGCGGCTGCTACTGTAATTATAATGCGATTAAGGCAGTACGTGTCATTTTATACGCATTAAACTCGGCGGCATAGCGGCGCGATTCAAAGTATGATGAATGAAAATCAACTGATTGCTGCGGCTGCTGCTGCTACGCGAAGCAGCAGAGGATGAAGAGGCGAGTTCGATGGCTTAATTTCGAGAAAATTACGACGACGATGCGTGCGCACTGCGCACAGCTAACGAAGGACGAGACCTTGCTCTGTGTAAGAGTGTATGTGTACACTGGGTTAACATCGATTCTGTTTGGTCCAACAGATTGGTGGAATGTGTTTAAGCATAGGAAATTCCGGCGTTACATCGGACAGAATCCATGTGTTAACCCAGTGTACGTTACAGCTGGATGGAGCGCGCCAACGTAACGAGCGAATCGCGAGACGTATAATCGGTATGGGGTGGCTACGACGCCTTCGTGAGTTTAACCACTACTACACCGAAGATCGACGGGTTGCGTATGTAGGCATGCACGATACAAACCTATCTTGAGATCGTTACATTTTAGCAGAACTAAAATGAAAGCTTTTACCGATTGAGCTCGCTGCAAACTTGGGTTTAGTTTTCCTGGTGCACATATAAGAGACAGAATGTTATTAACGTAATTTTCACAAATAAAATAAATATTAAGAATATCATAAGTTCGGTTTTATTATTACAGCATAAAGCGCCAGAATGTTGAAATTGCCTCGACTGGTAAATTTTATTACTCATAAAAGTAATATTTTTTACATTATATACCGATTTCAGTAATTAAACGTATTCAGGCCAAAAAAGATTGTTTATTAATCTTGAGAAAATTTTTTATACAATTTTTGATGCTCAAATATTATGATTACGATCGATAAAAGCGTTTTCTTTATCATCATCCAAAAAATCGTTACTCTGCTCACAGCGACTAATCGATCACTATCACTATTTAAGCTAGTAAATACTCGAAATAGTATATTATACAACAGTCGAATATCGATTAACTCACCTAATATAATTTTAAATACGCCCACGGTAACACCCACGACTTTTTGCGACAGCACCTATTACCGTGGGCCAAATGTCATGTAAATATAACCTATCTAAAATGTAAATATAAACTTCCTAAATTCAAACTGTAATCGGGTCTAGGTGAGCAAGAGATACAAACGAGAAATCATAAATTTATGGAATACGGCAATCACATCATGGCGTAAGGGTGGCCTATTTTGGAACAAATATTAAAATTTTTTTTGTGCTACCCCAACCTAAAGTAACATTTTACTCCTGCTGAGCAAAATAAAAATGTTACTTTAGACTGGGGGATTCACAAAATTGTATTTGCACCTATGTAGCGAAAAAACAAAGTCTCAGAGCACGTAATTATCAACCTCGGCTTTGCCTCGGATGATAAATTATACGTGCTCTGAGACTTTCCAGTTTTTCGCTACGTAGGTGCAAAATATACTATTTTATAAATGTGTGTAAGGATCTATTTACTCGATCATTTTTGTGTGAACTTATACTGTCTATAATTAGTTGTTCAGTTCCCACCGAACACATACACATACATGGCAATAGCAGCAGCTAGTGAGACGCGCGTATATCGTTTTCGCGTTATTGAATAGTCTTATAAATATTTTACGCGATGTAGTTTGTTTTATTGACCCGCTGACTTGACTCACGTGAATCGGACTCGTCGGAACGAGTCCACGCGCTACGCCTTCCATCTCACGGCCATGTATGTGCGTGATTCCCAGTGTCGTTAAGGGGTTACATTAGCTTTGAAATTTTTTTTTTTTTTTGAAAACTTATATTTTTAAAACGAAAAGTTCAATCGATTTGAAATTTTTGCACAATGAAGTTTATTCATTAGAAAAGCTGTAAAAAAATTTCAGATAAAAATATTGAAAATTGTTAATTTTTCATCAGTTTTCCTCGGTCATCCTGTTGTCCTGCGGTTTGCAAGATTTTTCTTGCCAGGATCATCTGAAACCAAAAATTCGACATCTTTTTTAAAGGTTATACCCTTGGCTAGTGATTGATCGAAGGAAAAGAAAAAAAATGAAATTTGATGAATTGACACGAGTTTGAATGCGTTTTTGCTTTGATTTTTAAGCATTTTTCAATTGTTGACCATTTTTCACTGCTAAATTTTATTTAAAATAACAACAAGTCGACCGATCAAAAATCCCTTCGACCAATCACGAGTCAGTACCCTAGAGAGGAACTGTGCAAAATTTCAGCTCAATCGGTCGACTCAATCTCGAGAAATCATGCCTACCGCACACGAAAACGAAGTTTCGAGTGTAATAGCGTCGTTGGACCTCTTTATCTTATGGTCTAGGCAATGCCCACTAACCACTAGTCTCTTAGATCACTTTCAAGTTATCTTGGTTATCTTGGTTATAAGGTTATAAGGATATAAGGGTTGTGTTTATCAATGTGATGGTTATGCTTGTTAAGGTGATAATAGTATGTGCACTGGCAATTTATTTGATGATTATTGATGGAAGCCAAGAACAACTGTCAGTAAGGAAGATAATTATTTTATGTCCACAACGACAAGCGTTGCTAACTGCTGAAAAAATTATCGGAATTGGGAAGATAATTATTCTCTGTCCACAACTACAAGCGTTGCGAACTGCTGAATAAAATTATCTAGATGTCCAGTTATGCACATAACTGCTGAATAAAATTCGCCGAGGAGGAAGATAACTATTCTATGTCCGCAACGACAAGCTTTGCTAACTGCTGAATAGAGTTACCGGAACGAAAGGTCAAGTAGGTGGATTGACGAAGGAAAGAAGGTAGCAAGATTAGTTTTACTTACTTTTAAAATAATGATTCCTTTTATTTAACAAAAATGAATAAAAATTGAGTTCGTTGTTTGGTTGCTAGGTAAGTAGGTAGGTAGAGAGAGATAGTAGCTAGCTCTAGACAAGAGCGATAGCTACAGTGTGATCTATTCGGATGTCGAACGAGAAGTGTCACTCTCAGGCCGAACAAAGATCTTTGCTTGTTCGAGGCCTTGTAGAGAGTGCGTGAGCGAGAGCTCGGTGAGCGAATGCTGCTAGGGAGCGAATGCTATCGATACTCTCCAGGGCCCCGTATTTATACGATTGGCGGGCCTGGCTGGAGTGGGATGGAGAAAGTAGGAGGTATTGGAGAATCTAAATGTTTAAAAAGGAGAGGCTATAAACCTATAGTTAGTAAAATAAAGGAGTTGGAAATTAGGATTGTAGGGAAATTTTCCTTTCCAACGATACCTCATGATGCATAGATAAATACAAAATGATTGTTAATAATAATTTTCCTATACTTTGTAACAATGTAGCTTAAATAAATACTTAGCTAGTTGACCATTATTGATATTAATATTTTATATAATTGTTGTGCACGTGTACTCAGCTGTGCAAGCAATAATTAATTGTATAATTCAGGTATGAGTTGATATTAATCGTTAGCAATTTATATTTTAACATTAACTCTAGTCACACTAAATATACGTATGCAACAATGTACAATTGTAAAATTGAATATAATTTTGATGTATTGAACAACTGTGGTTCGAATTTGTTTAACATAAATTAATATAATGTTTAATTGATAATAATGAGTAGCTCTGTCGAACGGCGATAGAGATGTAACAAATAACGTTTTATTATTTATTTAGGTCGACGCTTATGCGTCATTAATTTTCAGCGGTAATTCTATTACTTATGACGTTATGGTAGTTAACTAAAATTAACTAAAAATTATAATGTAATAAGTCAGCGACTTATAAGTCGGCTGTTACGGTGAGTCTTGTTGAGGAATCGGGTCGAGTTTAGTACCGATTTACTCGTTTTATCAATTAGAATGTGATACTTCATATAATAATATCGTGTGGTAATTTGTTTAAGCAGTGTAGCCAAAATTATTATTCATTAAAATACATGTAGAAAAAGATCAAAGTTATTTGTATGTCGAAATCAATAGAGTTGGCGAACACATGGCCTAGGAGAAAGGTGTGAAAAGCAATAAAACGTCTCGAAATAGATGTAACTGTCGTTCGGGCATGTAAGTAATACGCTCGAACTACAAGTTACAAACTATGTACAAGTAAGACAGCGAAATATAATTTTTTTATTTTAAAATGTATTTAGTTTGAATATTTCAACGATACACCTTGTAGATTAAACACATAAGAATCAGTTTATGCAGCAATTTCAAATATTGCAGGTAATATTTTTGCTGCAATTTTCCAAATAAGCTAATTACAGCTTTCGTTGTTTTTCTGTGTGAAACCACATACTCAGCTCGTCATAAATTGGTTTGATTGCAGCTAATTCATCATCTGGAATTGGTTTATAATCATGCTTGAATGTCTTCAAAGCTTTTTCAGCAGAAGCACGTTGACATGGACAATAAGATTCAGAACTGAAGATACCTTTTATGATGCGATTGCTCATTGTCAAATTTTTTTCATTGAATACTCTATAACTTCGGGAATATTGCTTGGATCTACTTGATATTTTGTCATAATATTCTTAAAGACATTTACTTTCGAATAGAATAATAAAAAAAATTTCGATTTTTAACCCCTCAAGACACTGTCGTTCGGCGGCTCTGAGCTGTACACAACATATATGGAGACTATAGTTTTCTTTTGACTACAGCCTCGCGCAGACCACGTTCATTCGCACATCATCGCTCAATACTTGAACAATAAAAAGAGGTTTTTTTATACAACTTTTTCCTCTATAATTGAAGTTTTTTTATTTCTCAAATTGATCCTGCCTAAATCAATATTTCTGAGACTTCAGAACACTTCTGCAGTTCTCGACCCGACATTAGTTTTTTTGGTTATTATTATTAGAATCTAGTTTTAGCAGAACAAGGTATGAGTAGATAAATCGGTACTTTGATTGTACACAATATGATCATGAACGAAATTGACATGGTTTCGTTAAGGCTTATAATGTTTATATAGTGAAATTAGTTTGAATGATAACTGTCCCGATGAAAACCAGTCATAATACCGAAAGATAAGTTTTACTCATTCAGTTTCCGTGGCACTTAATAGAAGAATCCATTGTTTAATTAGTTCGTCATAATGGATAAAAGTGAGAAGAAATCCGAAGAAGTTAACCCGAAAAATAATTCCAGTGAACACGACATTGTTGTGTCAAACGACAAAAAATACGTTTGCGATATTTGTCAGAAGTCATTTACATTGGAATCAAGCATGATAACACACCGAGACACGATTCACATTGATCAGATATATTACAAATGCGACAAGTGCGAAAAAAAATTCGAGTTCCGAAGTCATTTGAGTCGGCACCAAATATCAGTTCACAAAGGCCGCCAAGATTTTGCATGTGACAAGTGCGAGAAGAAATTTGTGAAAAAATCAAGTTTGATTATGCATCGAAAAATGGTACACGAAGATCGAAAAGAATTCATATGCAACAAGTGCGAAAGAAAATTTGAAAATAAATCAACTTTACAAAAGCATAAGAAAATATTCCACGAAGTCTTTAAGAATTACTTATGTGAAATGTGCGCGAAAAGGTTCGATAATAAGCAGAGTTTGCTTTTGCACATAAAGACAGTCCACGACGCAAAGATTCGCAAAGATTACGTATGTGATAAGCGTGAGAATAAATTTACACAAAAAAGGCTATTACACCTAAAGAAAGTCCATGATGGTCGCAAAGATTTCGCATGCGACAAATGCGAGAAAAAATATGGACTTGAGCATCATTTACAAACGCACCAAATGACAGTCCATGAAGGTCGGAAAGATTATCCGTGCGACGAATGTGAAAGGAAATTCGGAGAAAAATCTACATTGACTAAACACCAAAAGATAGTCCATGATGGTCGCAAAGATTTCGCATGCGACAAATGTGAGAAAAAATTTGGACATAAGCATCATTTACTAACGCACCAAATGACAGTCCACGAAGGTCGGAAAGATTATCCGTGCGACAAATGTGAAAGGAAATTCGGAGAAAAATCTACATTGACTAAACACCAAAAGATAGTCCATGATGGTCGCAAAGATTTTCAATGCGACAATTGTGAGAAGAAATTTGGACGAAAATGGATTATGATTCAGCACCAAAAGACAATACACAAAGGATGCAAAGATTATGCATGCGACAAATGTAAGAAGAAATTTGGATTTAAATCAGGTTTGTTGAAGCATCAAAGGTTAGTCCACGAAGGTCGAAAAGATTATGCATGTGATAAGTGCGAGAAGAAATTTGGGTTTCAAAGCAATTTGATAAAACACCAAAAGACAATCCATGAGGGTCGGAAAGATTACTCGTGCGACAAATGTGAAAAGAAATTCGGAGAAAAGTCTAAATTGACTCAACACCAAAAAATAGTTCATGATGGTCAGAAAAATTTTGCATGCGACAGATGCGAAAAGAAATTTGGACAAAAACCTCATTTGTTAAGCCATCAAAAGATAGTACATGAAGGTCGGAAAGATTATGAATGCAACAAATGCGAGAAGAAATTTGGATGTAAATCAGATTTGCTCAAGCACCAAAAAACAATGCACGAAGGTCGCAAAGATTATGGATGTGATAAGTGCGAGAAAAAATTTGGATGGAAATCAAATTTATTAAATCATCGAAGGATAGTACATGAAGGTCATTAAGATTATCAATGCAACGTTTGTGAGAAGAAATTTGTGAATAAATATAATATGACTCAACACCAAAAGACAGTACACGAAGGTCGAAAAAATTACGGATGCGACAAATGCGAAAAGAAATTCGGATATAAAAACGATTTGTTGAAGCACCAAAGAATAGTCCATGAAGGTAGTAAAGATTTCCAATGTGACAATTGTGAGAAAAAATTTGGAGTAAAGTGGATTTTGATTCAGCATCATAAGACTGTACACAAAGGATTCAAAGATTATGCATGCGACAAATGCGAGAAGAAATTTGTGATTAAAAGCAATTTTATAAAACACCAAAAAACAGTCCACGAAGGTCGCAAAGATTTCGCATGTGACAAATGCGAAAACATTTTTTGCTCTAAATCAGATTGGTCGAAGCACCAACGAGTAGTCAACGAAGGTCGCAAAGATAACGCATGCAACGAATGCAAAAAGAAATCATAATTAACAATTGTAAATATTTATCGATATATACTAATAAATGTTTTTCAAAAATTGTAATAAAAATTGACGAAATGATTATTTGACATGAAATATAATTGGTTCACTATCGTTATGGTGTTTTATTTTTTAACCAGATTTTGCGAACTACTAATTACTTATACTCTCTGTTCATTATTTGGCTACTTAGTTGTTAGCTCTTCATTCAAGTACATCAGCCTAGATTTTTGTCACGTATTGTTTGGAGATATGAGGGCGAGTGTTTATGAGGGTGTTTATGTATTTAGATTTTCATGAATGATGATTTTTATAAGTGATCGATAATAACAATAAGTTTTCATAAAAAAATTAAGTGGAAACCAGTTAATTTAATTTATCAAAAAGTATTTTCTACATTTCTTCAAAATTGGTAAAAGCCCTCCATAATCGTTTTCTCCCTTTCTTAGTAATTTTATTAGTAATTAAATGAGCAATTATTGAGATTCTTAATTTTCCAGAAATTTACAATTTTTCGCATCATTGAAGTGGTTTTTGAAAAATTTGCGTAGAGATTATGAAAGTAGAGCAGTTAGGTTTTAATTTGCGATAAAAAAACGTGGAAATACTTTACATAGGCGGAAGAAGATCTTTGCGAAAGTATTGACAGTAATTTTTAATTATATTTGTTTTAACGTGACAAACTTCGAAATCAATTAACTTTCAAAGCAAGTCATCTTAGCATCAATCAAAAATATTAAGATTAATGAGTTTTCTCCCAGTATTCCATTCAGAGTTTACTATAGGATTTATTGAGGGTATGAATTAATCATGTAATTTTTTCATTTTATAGATTTTCATAATAGTACATGAAATCTGCACTCGTCTCGTCGTAGTTTATTTTTTTCGTATTTTCAAAAAGGCTTTTTTTTGAATTACCGTAACAACTATATAATCGATCAAATAATGACTGCATTTGAAATGATTTAATTCGTTTTTTAACATCCAGATTTCTGTGATAAATAAATTTCAAATTTTAAAAAATATCGTGCCTCAATCGGTATTCTCTTTGTCGGTCAACTGTATGTTATGGTGTATTACCAATATCGCTAAAGCTTAATACAAAGTCCAATTGATTTATCTTGATTATGCACTAAATGAGCAGTCTGTAAATCACTGACTTTAATTCTGATTTATTTACCACAAAAATCCCATTATTCATTAAAATGTTACCAGGCTATTATTGTCACCTTTGTGAAATGAAGGGTATCCCATTTTTCAAATCAATTAATTCGGCAGACGTCTCATGATGGATTATGAATCATTTAAATGGACTCGTATATGAATGAATTTATTAGCTTACATGAGTTCATTGAACTACGAAACCAAACGTGTTATTAATTCGTAGATAAGCTTCTTCAGGTCTTAAGATTTTCATGTTTACACAAAATGAGCTGTGATTTCAATTTTATCTGCTCATAGATTATTTTGAGATGACGAAATGATGTTGGATGAATCATCTTCAGAATTATCTGCTAATGAGATGTAAGTACTTTTTCAAACAATAACACAAAAGTTTCAATGATTAAAAATCATAATTTATTGGTATAATTTTTCACTTGTATTAAAATTAGAATAATAACAATCACATATTGTGTTATCTATCTATTCGATATAATAACACTCGTATTAAAATGAGGCGACATAAAATATTTAGACACATCATTGGATGAATCGATGCCACAGAGCTTAAAAATCACGTAACGTTAAAAATATATATAATGTATACATATATAATATATATTTATATCCATGTATGTATATTTATAAACTGTCTTCGAGTTATTATACCTATAAATATTATTTTTATCTAAAAAAAAAAACTTATGTGGCAAATCGACCGCTCTTTTTCACGATCGAAATAAACAAACAAACGAACAAGTAGAAAGTTTATCTTTCTCATTTGAGCTTGATAACTTTGAGGCACCAATGGTATGCGCGAACCCTGTCTTTGGTACATAAGACCGATTTAATTTCATTGCATCGTTAATAATTAACTGTTGCTAAAATCTTTACACGAAGTTCGGAAGAATCAGGGCGAGAAGAAGAGATGATTGTTTGGAAGCATTTTAATGATAACTTTTTTTTATTTTTTATTTCGGCCACGGAATGTACTTAATGTAATTCAGCACACTGACCCTTCCATTGCTTGTTGGTTTTTTTTCATCTTTCTTCGTACTTTTAATTTTACAACTTAAACACTTATTACATATTGCATAATTATTAAAAATTAATCTACAATTGGGACGTGATACAAAGAACAAGGGAATTGAGAAGAAGGAAAAAGGAGGCAACTCTCATGCATTCCTTAAAACCAATAACTCGTTTACTCTCTCGCTCTCGTTATCGCTTACGAATTAAAAATTGTCATCTCACTAGGCATTTCAACGCTCACAATAAACAATAAAAAAAAAAGAAACATATCTCTCATACGTACAATTCCACACGTTCGTTTATAATATAAATTATGTATAATTTACTTGATAAAATTGTTCGTTTCGCACTCGCACACGCACATACTCTCGCATTCTCTTATCGAGTATAATACTCTTTTACATTTTACTTTTTTACCAACAATACAATGCTGCGGCAGCTCTCGCTTTGAATTTCAATTATTTCAAATCAATTTTACAAAAAATTGTCATTTTTTTTATCTAAATATATATATGTATATTGTAAAAAAATTTCCTAAAATTTCTTTGATTCAGATTAGAAATGAACAAGCTGGCCTGACTCATCACTGACACTATTTTTTTACAATACAAAAAAAATATGTATACACTACATAACTATTTCGGTGCTGCATTGTACCCTCAAGTTTGAAATGTTTCATAAGCTCAGTCTTCTTCCTTCTTTTCTGGCTTCAAATCAACCATTGCGTGTAATTCTTCGGGCGTGTAACTGTAAGGATAAAACAGAATATGAACACCCATTCGCCACTCTTGCTAGGCCGTTCAACTAATTATAAAGAACATTCTTTAGATTTGCGTATTCAACTGACCCTAGGAGATTCTGGAGATCGCAGACAAAACGGTAAACGTATCGTTTGCCAGCCGTTTTGTGAATTATGTTCTTGTCGTAATAGTAGCGCAGGCCACGACTGAGCTTTTCGTAATTCATTTTGGGCTTGTTTTTTCGAACACCCCAGCGGCGGGCCACCTCGTCTGGATCGGTGAGTTTGAACTCCCAACCGTCACCAGTCCACGAGATGAACCCTTGACAGCTCTTGTCTGTCAGAAGTTCCAACAGGAATTGCCACAGCTGAATGGGGCCAGAGCCTGTGAAACACGGACCAGCGCCAGACACTGTTGAAACAAACGAACAAAAGTTAATAATGTTTTTCTCATCGTTGCATCAAATGAACAATAAAAAATTATAAATACATAAAGTTGTTTTACCAGAGTTCGATTCGATGAAACAACTGTATAAGTTCAAAGTACCAACCTGAGTATCCGGCAAGCATGGCGCTCGATAAAAGTGGCTTCTGATGATCCTGATTCTGTACAATCTGGGCCGCATGATGAGCCGCCGTGTCTCTGTGGCCGAGGCCAGCGATGAATGAGGAATGATGCGTTAGCGTGTCGCCGACAGGCCCGACGGCCCACTGTTGCTCGTTGCCACCAGGTCCAGCCGGTGTGGAGGTGCCGCTGTTGCCGGGCGTGCTGCCCGGTACCGTTTGGAACGGCGCGTCGTACTGACCGTAGGGGCCCTCGTTGTAGCTGTCGTGATGATAATTGCGTCCCGCTGCGAAACGAGAACAGAGATGAAATGCGTTAAATAATGGCGCGTAAGAAAAAAAAGAACAGAGCCTAGCGCGCAGCACTCAAGTGCGTAGAAGTAACGACGACGAGGACGACGCGTCGCGCGTACAGATTCGAAAGGCAATATGATTCATATCTCGAGCGAGCAAGCGAGAGAGGTGCGTGTCTTACACAAAAAGCGGATGTAGATAAGCAGAACTGCGCATTTTTTTACCGAAAAATAAAAAAAAAAGTTAAATAAAAAAAAAATTCGAGCGAAAGAAAGAACTCGGTTTCTTTTGTCGCAGCCGCGATACACGCGAGCGAGACAAAAAAGCAACGATCGGCCCATCGAATTATTTTCACACATCACGTTCGAGCGATAAATTATTATGTTCGGACACATGTTTCGCGAAAGAGTTTCTGAATCGAGATGTCTTTGTCGAGATTTCATCTTTATTATGTAAATCGAGCTCACGGTGGCACGTGGCGCCCGCGAGACACGCGACCGACCGAGACAAACAAAAAAAAATCGAAAAACCCTTTCACGTGGATGTATCTAATCGAATCGGTGGATCTACATCATTGCCGATGCTAAACGGAATAAAGTTGTATAACATAAAAGAAGAAGAAATGAAGAAAAGCAATCACGTCTGATATAGACACTTACCACGAGGGTAGCCTTTGAACGCTGCTGCTGGATGATACTTTTGCTCGATGCTATGCATGCCGGCATTGTAGAAGCCATCGGGCGAATTATCGAGCCCGTATCCGTGTGGGTTCGAGTGATGATGCTGCTGCTGCGTTTGCTGCTGCTGTTGCTGCTGTTGCTGCTGTTCGCTCGACGTGCCCAGGGTGTGAAAATCGGCGGGCTCGTCGTAGCCCGAGTAATGCGCCGGCGTGAGGTAATTGTCGCTCGCCCCCGATGCCGAGGACGATCTGAGATCGATCTCACCGCCGGAGCTGAGATCGCTGCCGGCCTGGGACTGCATGCCCTGCGCGGGCCCGTGGCCCGTCGTCGCGTCGCTCGGCAGCGGACCATTGGTGTACGTCGCTAAACGAGGAACACAACAACCAAGTTGAGCGTTAGTCAGACCCGAGAGATACAGAGCGGTTAGCTCGCGACACGAGCTCTGATTCGGAATCGGTTTAACGGGCTTACTTTCAGCTTTCAGCTGATTGATGTTCCGTAGGTTGAGGTAGGCGTTGCTCGCCGTCGTGTTATTGTTGTTGTTGTGATTACTGCTGTTGTTGTTGTTGGAGGACTGGGGCGCCGTGGGGGCGGCATTGCTGCTCGCGCTGTTCGACGTTACTGACAAGGGACTCGTCGATTGCGGCGAACGGTCTCGGCCTCGCGTGTCCTGCTCCGCTGGACTTCGCATATGATGATAACCACCTAAAACCAGAAACGAAAAGTACATTAATAAATTGAATTACGAGCTGTCTCGTAAGAGACGTTAATAATATATCATTTGTTAATTAAAATTGATGCAATACGCGTATGAATTTAATGCAGCGCATCGTTAAACGTCACGAGAATTAATCTCAAGGCCGCCCGCATGGCAATCTCAGTTCTATCTCTCGTAGTAGTACAGCATTAGTTATTGGAATAAGATGGCATGGCCAGATTTAAATTGATCGATTCAAAGAAAATAGCCCACATGGATAGTTAAAAGCATATTAGTATGATCTTTTCAAATGACATTCGAAGATTCCACTCGAAGATGACACTTGTACACTCATGGACATTTGAGCTTGATTAAAGTACACACAGCGTCTTGTCCGAGTTTCGACAGTGAATGAAAAATATTTATTTAAAAATACATTGATTTATCGATTCGGTTTAAATACGAATGATCAGCGCATGTGTTGCACGTTGTATCTGTGCTGTACATCATACGGAGAAGCAAGAGAAGGGGGGCGTAGGCAGTCGAGATTCTGGAGCCTCGATTGGTGGATCCTAACTCCGCCTCTATGGCTGCTGCGAGTGAGTTTATTGGACTCTTCCCCCTCTTCTGGCGCGCCGCACGCGTCTATACACACAGCACACAGCTTACACGTTCGATCCTATCTACGCCGTGTATTATACGCTTACGCGACTTGCGGTGCACGGCGCGCTCAGATGAAAGAAATAATATATGATCCCCGAGCTTTTGATAGGTGACTTTGATGCTTCTAATGGGAATTATGTAGGAAAAAAATTAAGAAGCGCTCGATTTTTAATTCGATCCTCGTGTTTCAAATGAAATCAACGTATCTGAAGCTGCTTCGTTCAGTATTCGTGTGTCCCATCCATCTAGCGCAGATTACAAAAAGGCGAGACCTGCCAGAACTTGTTTTTTCATTCGTAAGATGAGACAAATTGTCTCATGGAAAATATTATATGATACATAAAACTGCCCCGTCAAGGTATCTATCGGTAACTTATTAAATAACGACTAAATGTGCACCTTGGAATACTCGACACATCATAACTTTCCTTACACATTAAACCCGATGTACATTGCATAAAAGCACTCGAAAGGTAATACGGCCTACGATGACATTTCCAAGTAGAATGAACTCGTTTAATCAACTCGCATATGGAATGGTAGCGCCATTAATACGATATCTCAACGAATTTGGCTCAAGTATCGATATACATTGTTCTAAACAAGTGACCGTATGTTATAAGTATGATTAATAAGAGAAAAAGACGAACAGACAATAGTATACACAAAACGACGCGTATCGTACATTTAAAACGATCGAAGAAAAAATTTCAGTTTTACCCTACCAGCTGTTCTTAGGCAGCTATATATAGTCTCCTCGGTCGAGTACCTTTCGCAAGCCGCGAGGTGTATATCTTGGGCTCAGCCGCGATGATCATCGAGCGCGCTACAAAATACACCTGCCCGAGTAGTGTGCGGCCGAGTCGAGACGAGACAGCCACACAGGCCCATTATAACAGCAGGTCACTGTGTATATTACAAACATCGCGCGCCGCATTCCCTTATATCTCTCGGGAGTTTTTTTCGGACAGTTTAACGCGCCTCTGCGCCTCTCTTTCTCTCTATAATATAATAGGCTGCACACAGCCAGCACCGCTGCTGTGCATTTGAATTTTGCTTCTGCTGCTGCTGCCGCCGCGTTAAATGACGTTTTAGCACGCGCAGATGCAGAGCAACTATTTTCGAGAAAAAAACAGCTGGCTCTATCGTCGCTCTGCCGAGACAAGAGCGAAGAAATACAGGCGGAGGGAGAGGAGAAGACACCATGAAGGCAACGAACGAGACGCGTGCCTCGTTGTCGTTCAATCGTGAAATACATGATTGAAGAAGTGCACGATAAGCGAATCAAGAAAAAAAAGATGATAATAATAATACTAAAACGACGACGGCGAAGAAGAAGAAATTTATGTATACGAATCAGCTACGATCAGAGAGACACGCGAAGGCACGCGCCAATTTAAGTGTTATTTCCGCTTTCGTTCTCTCTCTTTCTCACTCGTTCGCTCCTCGTTTACTGAAGCTGCTTTGCTTCTCTCTCTCTCTCTCTTGAGTATTATAAATATAGCACGGAATGAAAAACTAATGCCTTTAAGCACATAATACGCGCGCGCGCGCCTCGCGTTTACATATTATACATACACATAAATGGAAAAAATGGCTTTTTTCAGCTGCCTCCCTCTCGTTGAACAACAACACGATTCTAGACAAACTCACAATGTACTTAAGGGCTTGGCACCGCAAGAGAGAGAGAGAGACACGCGCACAACGAGCTTTTTGAATAATGTACATCATAATACAAGCTCGTCTCTCGTAGCTGGATTCCTATTTTCGATATAATTTTCCATTTTGGAAAGCTAAAAGCGAACGGGCCTCAACTAGGGGGCAACAACTGCCTGTCTGCCTCTGTCTGCACTTAGAAACATTCAAACTAACTCGAATCCCCAAGGAGTAGACTAATACCCACCCATTGTGAGATTACACAGCTAAAATTATGTACAAAAGCTCATTGTGAAATCATAAAACACTCATCAACACACACCTTGCAGCGCACGCGCGCGCGCAGTATATATATTATGTACACGGTGTAGAGCTGCTAATAATACAAATCAGAGATGCCGACGAGAGAGAGGCGAGTTATATGTGCGTAGTATATACATGAAAAACGAGCGATAAGAGAAAGAGCAAACATGACCAGGCCTATAATACAATATATTATATCAGCGCGCGCTAAGCAAACATAGCACCGACTTACAGCAGAAGAAGAAGAAGAAGGAGGAGGAGGATAAAACCCTTGAAGTATAGTATCATCATCACCCAGAGAGTGAGAGAGGCGAAAAAGAACAGGTGCTGTTGCTGCTGCTGCTGTGGCACGCGCCTCTTGCTCTGTAACTCGCAGGCATATAACAGCTGCTTCGCGTCTCGTGTACATTATGTATTATATCGTATAGTAATACAAGTCCTAATTTCGGCGAGTTAGACGGCGAAAAAAAAGGACATTCGTAGAACGTTTGCGCATTTTAAATGTCGTTTCACGCCTGCTTTTCCAATATATTACAAACTCTTGTATACAAAACTTTTGTTAATCGAGTGGATCGCTTAATACGTAAACGCATGACTCGGGAGAGAGAGAAAGATGTTGCCCAACTAAACAGACAAATAAAAGGGAAAAAGAGGATCGAATGACCCATCGAGTTTTTGCTGCTGCTCGCGCTGAGGAAAGAGAGAGAGAATTTCGGCGTTGTGTGTATTATATATTTTGGCCTCTAAATTGGAGCCTTTTGTAGAAATTCTTGTATCAATTCGGCAGAAATACCACAGCTCGTTAAAAGAATTAACTAAAATATAAAAAAAATACAGCTTATTATTACGTACGTTTCGAGAATCAGGTCAACGAGTAACAAAAAAAAATTTATAATAATGATAAATTAAGGCGCAACGCACGCGTAGCGTCTTTGTCGCCTCGAGTCTCTGATTAATAACTCGCTCGCGCCGCGCGCGGCGTTCGAGAAATATTTAATACTGTTTTTTTTATCTTCACGCACATGCGTCGCTCCGTGCAATGAAAGGGCGATCGCCGTCGGTTGCTTATGGCGCACGAGTAATTAGAGTCTGCGATCGAGCTGCTACTTACTTTGCTGCGAGCAGATGTTTTTTTTTCTCTCTCTCGGCACACGTCCTATAAATATACATGCAGCCAGAAATTGTAATCCTTTTACGCGCAATCTTAAATTTTCCGTTAAATTGGGAAGCGCGAACGGTTGAAAGATTTTTTACTTTACTGCACTTCAAATCTGGTAAAATTATATCATTACTGATCGTTTGATCCGTCGAATTAGCATTGTTACGATTAAGAAAATCATATTATTCATGTGGCATAATTTTTATGATATTTCAATTATTCATTGCTATTCAATTTCCTGAATAACGATCGAAGGAAATGCAAAAAAAAATCGATTGACAATTCGTAGCGCTTCCAATCGTCGATTAAATTTTATAATGTCATAACTCTAATGATATTCAAATTAGTTGGATTAATTTCAATTACTTGCACTATGACCCAATAAAATGCAAATTATAAATTTTTCAAGGCGCTTCGGAAGAAACTGAATAATGACTAAAACTCGTTAGAGACTTTAAAATATTGATTGGTTAAAAAAATCTATTCCACAAGGAATAAATACATTTTCGGCATTAAACATTTATCGAATACATACGTTATGTACACGAAAAGCGATATTCAAATAATTGAAAGGATCATCACAAATACATAGGTCGATATCCGGAGAAACATATGACATATGAAATATAAATATCCGTACGTCGAAAGATTTTACAATAATTACTTGAAAAGTTGGTGGTGTCGCGCGCACGGCAGCTTTATTTGATACAAAAAATGACGAAAAGCGCCGCAATTGCGGCGCTCTAAATCGAGAAAATCATTCGCTAATCCAATATCCGGTCGGAGAAAATATTTATACGTGTGCATAGACGCCGATATATTATCATTGGGGATTTTTCGCTGTGTATATACGTAGTGCATACGATATATAACGACGAGCTATGCCACTGCTTCGAAGCTCGCGCTGTTCATCCGGTATAATCAATTGATGTTTTGCTCTTTTTCAGTTTGGGAAAGCGAAGGAAATCACACATAGTCGTTGGAATTATTATTTCAAGTTTCACCAAAGATCTTCTCGTGTGCGTGAGCATTAGCCCATTAGAAAATAGCGCAATTTTTGCGCTAAAAAAGCATTGATTTTGATTAATTCAAGCTTTATCTTTCGTTCGTCCTCTCGCTGTTTCTTGTGTGCACGCGCTTAAAAAAGTATCGCATTTTTGTAATTAGGCACTTCCGCCCGAATGAAAACATAATGCACGCAGAGAGTCGCGTTGCTGCTGCTGCTACCGCACCTCGTTACTTTCGCTACTTTTTTGCTCTCCGGGGCTTATATTACTATACAATTTCTTTATACACCACACACATATACACGATCATCAAACGCATTTTTTCCCCGTCCGCGAGGCACCGAGGCTCGCCAGCGCGCGTTCTAATTTTCTGCCGTCCGATAAATACACTTTATCGCGCGCGCTTCGCGACGACGAGTCCTGCAATTCAATAATTCTCTTCTGTGTTTTTTTTCCACTGCCTGTTATCTCCTGTATACATGTGTTTGTACGTGTGTATGTGCGCGAGCATGGACGCGTTAATTAAGTACGATGAGGTTTGATAATTCCTCGTTCGTCTCTCTTTTTTTTCTTGCTCGCGATTTTCCAGTAATAGGCAGGGATTCCTTGAAATTATTTTTTTAAGGAGTTCAGCGCGAGTTGCGCGCCTGACACACGACAGAAAAAAAGAGAGAAAGAAAGAGAGAGAGCGAGAGAGAGATAAGGAGTTTTGTTAACACTATCGGGTTTGGTTTATTTATACACATGCCTTATCGGCAAAATTCGAGAGAAAACGAAGTGAATAAACCTTTTTAAAAGAGCGTATATATTATTATACGCGTAAATACTTCACACCATTGTTTGGTGTGGTATGCTATGTACGTATAAGCGCATTTTCCAAAGGATTACTCATCATTGCGGTGTGAACATCTACATAAAAAAAATTAATCATGAAAAAATGAAAAAAAAAAAGGCCAGAAAAAAATCCCAACTTCTATCCACTATTGCTATACCGTTTTTTCGCGAGTACACGCAGCAAAAATACAGTGGAAGAGAGTGAGAGAGAGAGAGAGAGAGAGAAAAATCCGTGAGACTGTAACTGCGTATACATATCAATACACCTTGTGTGCGTGTATATACGTGTATATACAAGCATATAATACACAAAACTGCCGAGCATAAAACACTGAAATTCTCTCTTTTTTTGGTTCTCATTCATAAAAACCACAACAGTCTCTCTCGCGCTGCTCTCTCTCTCTCTTTCTCTCTCACTCGCGGCTCACGGGAGCGGGCTCGCAAAAGCAAGAAGAAAAAGACGGAAAACCACTCGCTCATTCAGTTTTATCATCTCTCTCAGTCTTTCTCTCTCCTCCGCGTATATATCCCAAGTTTCCCCCGAAAGCGCACCTCCCGGCGCAAACACAGCGTAGTAAAGTAGAGAAGAAGAATATAAAAAAAACGTTCAAGAAGAGCATGCGATGTGCACAAGCAAAAGAGAGAAGCCCCGCGCGCACTAGAATGAGCGAGCGCAAAAGAGAGAGAGAGAGAGGAGAGAGAAACACACAGAGCGGAAACGGAAGCGAGAGTGAGACAGAATGACTCTGCTCTCTGACTGGGCTCCCTACGAGCGCAGTACTGTATGTGTCTGTGTGTGTGTGTGTGTGTACACATACAGTAGAGTACAGTATGTATGGTAGTCGGATGCTCTCTTGTGAATGTAAGACGCTTTACTACTACTACTACTACTACTACTCATGTACGTACATACGCGCGAGGCTGAAATTTTTGCTCTCGATCGAGTGTATATAGTCGCTTCGTTCGCGTGGTGCATGTGTGATATATATATTATCCTAACATGCGTGTTGCTGCACGCGGCCGAAGCGCAACAGTCTCAACGCATTCGCGTCGACGATCATCACAGGGTTGCAAGTGATGCAGTCGGTACGAATGGCTTTTAACGTATACGGACGATCGTTGTTCGTTTGAAAAACTTTTAATCGTCGATAATTTTCAACGCAGATCGGAGATGATTTGTTTATTTACATCAAGAGAATAGCCGAAATTAATATTGAGGTAAATTAAAAGTCACGAGAGTTTTGAATTAATAATATAATAATGAAAATTACTACACTAAAATTTTATTCACGATTAATAATAATTTTCAACAAACCTTTCGAATTTATTCAGGTAAACGTGTTTAATCGTAAGAAAGGAAACACCAATAATTCGACTACATGAAACTCGAAGCCACGCGCCTCAGATGAGCCGATTAATCAATCAAAATGAGAAGGTGTTGAAAGGTGTCAAAAAGACAATATATGATCTATGTAAAACAGATGTCATTATCTCGGTTCACTCGATCATTAAGTAAGACAATGCAACCCACAGAGTGATACACGCGTCACTTTTTCGGGATTAGTAAACGTCACGCCTTAATCCGAAACGTCAATAGAGCTCAATAATCTCCTCGATTTACACCTTCATAGGCATAGACCGCATGCTTCACAGAATACGCGACCGGGGTGTAATTATATATCATTTGATTTATACCTGTGGTATGATTCGTGGCGTCTAACGCGACGCTATTATGACTACTCAGTAGCGGCTGTGCCCTACAATGTTGCTGTGGATGTTGCTGTTGCTGTTGATGTTGCTGGTGCAATCTTCTTTGGCTATTGAACATTTGTTGGTGCGACAATTGCTGAGTAGTCTGTTGCTGTTGCTGCTGCTGCTGCTGCTGCTGCTGCACGTGGGGATTATTATTCATCTGATGCTGCATGTGGTGATGCAGATTCGTCATCGTGTCGGTGGTGAAGCTCGGGTAATCAGCGTAAAACGGCTCGTGGGCGCCGATCCCGCCGATGCCACCTATGGCCCCGTTGCCGCACAGATTGTCCAGCATCGACAGAACCATTTCCGACTGCTGCTGCTGCTGCTGCTGCAACGGCTGCTGATAGGACGAGGAGGAGGAGGAGGCGAGCTGGCCGGCGTACGACGACGTCGCGGCGGCCGTGGTGAGGCTGCCCAGAAGGCTGCTTTGCTGCTGGCTCGTCGTCGTCGCGGGGCCTTTTTGGTTAACGCAAGCCCGACCCAACTCGATGCTCGCGCTAAGCTTTTTTTTCTTTTTTCTTTTTTAGTTCTCTTTCTTTTCCTCTTTATCCACTCTTTTTTAAGCCGCCGTGCACTCTTTTTTTAATATTTATTATCTCGTTTCACCAAAAAACACAATTGATTATAAATACTCGGGGCACGGGGCACGTATATCACGAATATCAAGTACACCACACTTTAATCACTCGACGTCGATGACGACTGCTACTCTTAGCACTGACACTACTCGGTGTAAACACACGGCGTCCGAGAAGTTTTGAAGCTCCCGATGAATCGTCGGAGTACGAGGCACTGAGTTTATAATAAAATTCGTCGCAGAGTCGTTTTCGTCGAATCACTGCACTGCCGAGGCCCGACATTTATCTTTGGCATAGTAGCTACAATGATTTTCATCGAAAAATAACAAATCCAACTTTCTTTGCACTTTTTTTCAGCTTTTAAATTAAAATTTAATTTTCCTCGAAGATAATCAACGTTTCTCTAATTGAGCACTCGATTAACTTAAATGCACACCCACTAAATAGACTATATTTAGATAAACATTAAAAAAAGAAACTGAAAGACAAGAAAATTCAACAATAATAGATCGTTCTTTGGTCGTCGGGAACGAACGTGCGACACGGCCGATGGGGCTGAAGCGGCGGCTCTGCAGAGAGCTTTCTGTCTTGGGGCACGCGCTATGTGATACTGAATATAATATTCGTTTCAACCAGTGGTGTGCCTGCCTGGTAGCTTCCTTTTTTGCCCCCACTCCCGTCTCTCTGTCTCTCTTTCTGCTTTGCGCGCTCGCACACAGTCTCGCACGAGCTTACACTCACAGAGGCGAGTGTACAGGCTACTCCCTCCCTCCCGATTCACGTCTTGTACTCAGCTCTCGGAGCCATTCACTGCCTCCGAACTCCGAAATGTATACATGTATATACACACGCGATATATACAGATATACGTGTACGCGTGTAAAATGTGCACGCAATGTTTCCCAAGCAGTTTTATTGCAAACTCGAGTGGGGATACAGTGTGCGGGCATTCGCGCGAGTGAGGGAAGTTGCTGCTATGCTGCCTGTGCTATGCACGCAGGGCACTCTTATGTACGTTCGCATAAAATGCTTCTATATGTCTATGTGATACACATGTACGTGTACTTGTATACACACATTCACAGGCCGGAAGAGACGACGACGACGACGGCGACGCTGCAGGAGGGGTTGCAGTACGCCCCCGTTCCTTCGTTTACTGCTGCTGCTGCACATATTTGCGCGTGTATGTGTATAACCACCTGCTGCTGTTTTTCTCTTCGTCTTCAGCTTCGTCGCTGCTGCTGTCTTACAGCTACCGCTATATCTGCTGCTGCTTCAATGTATATGAGCAATTCTCTAAATGAAACGCATTTTTGGAGGTAGAATCGCGGCAAATTTTTTTTTCAATCTTCGCGGATACGGACCCCCGGGAAATGTTTTTGGGGGTCCTAGGAACATGTAACCACGTAGGAACCATTGAAATTTCAATAGTGCTTATTTTTATAGCTACTTTTGTGATTTAGAGGACGAAAAATCATGTTTTCTTGCAAAAGCGGCTAGTTACTCAATTTCTAAGTAACTGAAAAAGTGTGAAAACTCATTTAAAAATAATAGCTGGCTACTGTATTCGATAGGAAATTTTCTCAGCTTTCCAATGGTCGTACCAGATTTTCCGATAAGACGCACATTCACCGAGAAAATCGCTATCAAACATGCCAAGCTAAATATCTCGAAAAACTCGGTAAGGAAAAAGTGATCTTTGAGGTTCAATTTCGATTTTTCCTCGTGAAAATGAAATATATCGGAAAATCTGACTGCACCATGAGAAAGCTGAGGAAATTTTCTATCGAAATCATATCTTCATTTATTTTTTCAGTGGAGTTACGAGCTAGTTTTGATTGTGGCGAGCCGAAAACCTCGCGACCGCGCTGAATACAGCTAGGAAACAGAAAACAGCGAACAAAGTAAAAGAAATTCCCATGTATAACATTGTAATTCGACTCAAAAAATAAATGAATATATGATTTCGATAGAAAATTTCCTCAGCTTTATCACGGTGCAGTCAGATTTTCCGATATATTTCATTTTCACGAGGAAAAATCGAAATTGAACCTCAAAGATCACTTTTTCCTTACCGAGTTTTTCGAGATATTTAGCTTGGCATGTTTGATAGCGATTTTCTCGGTGAATGTGCGACTTATCGGAAAATCGGATAACACCATTGAAAAGCTGAGAAAATTTCCTATCGGACACAGTAGCCAGTTATTTTTTTTAGATGAGTTTTGATACTTTTTCAGCGACTTGGAAATTGAATAATTAGCCGAATTTGCGAGAAAACATGATTTTTCGTCCTCTAAATCACAAAAGTAGCTATAAAAATAAGCACTATTGAAATTTCAATGGTTCCTACGTGGTTACATGTTCCTAGGACCCCCAAAAACATTTCCCGGGGGTCCGTATCCGCGAAGATTGAAAAAAAAATTTGCCGCGATTCTACCTCCAAAAATGCGTTTCATTTAGAGAATTGCTCATATATGCGCTATCGCCGGTTACACACACACTTTTTTATTATTAGACAGACGCGACTAAAAATATATCTAACTCCCCACGATTGACGCGCAATCGGACGTCGCTTGCGCGCGTCAGGGGCTTTTCTCTCATTTTCGACGTTATGCAAAAGTTCGTTAGCCTTTTGACGTTTTTATTTGTTTTCTTTGCTCTTATAATATAGTTGTTCGCTGTGCCGTTTCTTGGCTATATTTTAGAAGCGAACGAGGAGATTTATACTTTATAGGTGGCGCCAATTCGCTCTCGAGAAAGTTTTTATGAATATTTAAAGGTGATCGTTAGTACAAATTAATTTCGTGTCCAGCGCTTATGGAGCGCTATTGGAGAAGCTGTGTATGCGGGTGTTACGTGAAACTTCATCACGTGAATTGGTCCAAGAAATTTTCAGACGAGAGTTTTCACGTATATATTTGTCAAATCCAGGTGTATCCAGGTCTCGAGTATCAAAAGACAACATATTTTGAGTCGTTAAGACGTCTCCTAGGTAGCATTCTCGAAAATACCGTTAATACATCAACGTTGTCACTGGCAATGATAATAAGAAATGAACTTGATATCGATCGAATTACTCGAGAATTCTGGGGACTCATCGAAGTCGCTTGATTGCCAATTGACCCCCGCATATGTTCGACACCAGATGACCATATGAGATGAGAAAAATGTTTGGGAAAAAAACGGACTTTCGAAGCTCGCTCGTACAAGTGCTTACAAACAATTTCATGTATAACGATATAGCTGCACAGCTACGAGTAAAAGAGCCTCTGCCTATGCAATGGTACGTTCGGTCTGACGATCTTACGAACTGAGGTTTCCAACGTCACGAGAGCCAAAGAGTGAGAGAGAGAGAGAACTGGAGACCGGATGTTAAAGGGTTGCATACACGATACACGGCCGGATGTACTCTCTCTCTCTCTCTCTCTCTCTCTTTCTCCCTCTCTCCTCTCCGCGACGCCCTCACTCTCTGCTCGCCGTAATGCCTTCTCTCTCTCGCTCGCTCTGTCTCGCTCTTTTATTTTATTCGCGCGTGCACTGGGTAGCGAACTGTTTTTCGGACTTTTTTTCTATATACCGCAACATGTGGGTATATATACGGCGGCACACGCACACGTACTTGTATGCAGCGCGTATAATTCACATGAGTATACGTACGTAGAGTCTCGTAGGCATGAATGAAACGATGCTATTGATGCACACGTTGCTTAGAAAAAATGACAATTATCGGGAAATGAATACTAGATGGAAAGGTATATGAGCGCGTCCAGCATAAGTCGGCCACCCCGCGCGATTACGGCATTTTTAGCCGAAAGTGTCGTATGTTTAGCTCGCTCGGAAACGTTTACCAAGGGTCAGAAAAAAAATCCAAACCCATAGATCGATAGATTTTTTCCTCCTCTTTCTAGTGGTGTAACTCAAAAAATTCTTAAAAATTGATTTTGAGGTTAAAACTCGACTTGAATGTTTAAGTCCATTTTCCCAAAAAATGTATCCTCCGATTGCAATTTAAACTGCACCAATCGAAAGAGGAGGCAAAAATCTATCGAAAACGATGTTTTCCAGGATGGAGAAATGATAAGAACTATTAAAGATATCGAGATGAATAGCGCGGGACGGCGCGCGCGGACCTGTTTTCCGTGCGCCAGCGGCGGCACACGCGCGGCGCCGTGTCTTTGTCTTTTCGACTCGCTCGTAATCGCTTAAAAAAGGCTAGAAAAATGATGTGAACACGTAAATCGATAGATTTTTTCCTCCTCTTTCTGATGGCGTTGTTGAAAAAATTCCCAAAAATTTTTTTCATAGTCAAAACTTGACTTGAATTTTTAAGTCAATATTTCTTCTAGTATTTTAGTATTTTGACCTCAAAATTAACATTACCAATCGAAAGAAGAGGAAAAAATCTATCGATTTACGTGTTTAAATTATTTTTTCAGCATTTTTTTAGCGAGTCGAAAAGACATAGGCAGGAAAACAGGTCCGCGCGCGCCGTCCCGCGCTATTCATCTCGATATCTTTAATAGTTCTTATCATTTCTCCATCCTGGAAAACATGGTTTTCGATAGATTTTTGCCTCCTCTTTCGATTGGTACAACTTAAATTGAAATCGGAGGATACATTTTTTGGGAAAATGAACTTAAACATTCAAGTCGAGTTTTAACCTCAAAATCAATTTTTAAGAATTTTTTAAGTTACACCACTAGAAAGAGGAGGAAAAAATCTATCGATCTATGTGTTTTGATTTTTTTTCTGACTCTTAGTAATCGTGTCCGAGCGAACTAAACATACGACACTTTCGGCCAAAAATGCCGTAATCGCGCGGGGTGGCCGACTTATGCTGGACGCGCTCATATAAAGTAAATTAAGGGAATATCACATGAAAATAAAATCATCACTTAGTTTAAATTTTTTAACAGTTATAACAAATTTTTAAAATTGGTACAAAAGTAACGTTTGCCTAGGTATGCAGGGAAGACGCCACCCTGATTGGTGTTAGATGCCATAATGGATTGAAAAACAATTTTTACACCCAGGGCGAATTTCATTTTTATAACACAATTCGTGTATCCTCTTTGAACATTTTCCACATTAACCGTAATCACATTTTGGTTTTTCTACACTGTTATAACTCTTTTTTTGGTGTGGCCATGTTGTCCCTACACTCGTACTGGAATTTTACCCCAAATACCTATATTGTTTTTTAAAGTGTCACAAATAAAAAGATTTATGACTTTGGTAGAACTGCGCCAAAGCAATCGTGAAGACAACACTTATTATTAACAATGAACACTTACACTTAGAATTGAAAAAAACTCAAATAATTAACAGCTGACGCTTACCGAAAAATTCGGAGCAAGCGAGGCTCTTCGATGCTCGAAAATCAACTGATAATACGAAGTGAGTAAAATGTAGCAAAGTGGCATCTTTCCCAAGCTAATGTTTATCCCCAATTGACCTTAACACAAATTTTTGAGGCATACCTAGGTTTTCCCTGTGTATCGTGGAGCACGTTTTCAGTTTGAAAAACATGAAAAAAACGTATGAGTTTTTCTGTAATTGGACTGATTTATATTTGTAAATTGACACTGTCATTGACCGATTTGGGGTTTTCTCAGTTTTCATGGATCAAATTGCCAACTTGTTCTAACTAAGATAAAATATACGAGTCTTTTTCTAATTTGATTGATTTATTCCTAAATTGACATTTTTCAAAATTAATAAAAAAACATCTGGTTGACACGTTCTCAATAAATTTTCCATCAGAGATCTTAGGATCTCTTTGATCGACAGCTTCAACTGAAATAACACCTTCTCGAAAGAAAGGGGTTACAATTCCCTAGTGAAGTACAATCTTTCGAGGTATTCGTACGAAGAAAAATTTATTCAAGGTCGAATTTCACACAGCTGATGCCGAATATAAGGTTGCATAGTCGATCCTAGGCGCCCAGAGGAGAGAGGGCTAGGGAGGAGGGGAGTAACGCACGTTGTAACGCAACGATCATAGGCCGGTCGCATGTGTGTCCGAAAAAACACACATGTGCGTCACATGTGTATCAGTTTTAATACTCGCACGGTGACTGTAAGCAGCGAGAAAATGAAGTGTACAAGGCTTAATTGATTTGAAACGACGAGTGCAGCTACACAATCCCGAGTTTACGAGTGTCTTCGGACTAACTTCGTTCATGTAATTACGCGTAGCATAATGAAAGCCCTAAATTGCGTATCTCTCTTGTGTCGCGCGCGAGCGCATAAAGTGCGCTTCTTTTTATTTTTGCCTCGGCTACTACTGGCAATCGCGCGCGTTAAGATGCTCAACAGCTTATATGCGATGGTACACACGAGCCCACACGTCGATTAAGTCCGACGCGAGCACAACTGAATTAATCGGGCCGTTGAGCGAGAGATAGAAAATCTCGTGTTACTGCTGCTGCTGTTACTCTCGGCCCTCGCTTTGGGATGATCTCGAGAGGCATATATTTTTTTTATATACACATGTATATTCCTGATGATGTATGAGATTTTGTAGGAAAAATATCAAAATCTTGTGGTTTGGAGATACGTTACGTTCATCGAATCTATGGCGCTCGGATACTTATATAGGCGTGTGTATAACGTATAGAGATTCGACTGCGCAGAAGTTCGATAGAAAAATAAAAGAGAAAAAGGACAGAGGATTCTGAAATTTTACGTGAGTGCGTGTGTGGGGTACGAGACTTTGTAGATAAATACTGCTGCTGCTGCTGCTCTCGAAAGCTCTCGAGTTACGCGAGCGCGCGCAACATCAGCGGAAGTGTCCGTAGAAGGAGGTGGGGTTTTTTCATACACATCTTCCATTTACAACAAAAACTGCAAAAGATAGGAGAGAGAAAGAGAGAGAGAGACACCCAAAACTCCGCGCTGCAAGTACCTTTAATAGGCTCCACCCTTAAATATGGAACGAAAGAAAAACTAGTTCCTTTTTCTTTTGTATTGTAGTGCGCGTGCTATCTGCGCCAGGAGCTGCCGCTCCTCCCATTGATGCCTCGAGTATCTTTTTTTCTTCTACTTCGTCTTATTTTCTTGAACTCCGATGTGCCTAGTGCGCACATATACCCCCTTATATAACGTATATAGAAGATGATGATGAAAATGAGGGTTGTTACGGGCGCGCGCGAGCGAGAGCAGTGCCTTATTAAGGGTGTTGTTGCACGCACTCGAAAAAGTACGGACTTCATTGTTGTAAATGTGTGTGTGTTGTAGCCGCGACAGATGCTCGCGAATCTCAATTGTTAAATACCCATGAACTTTTTCTTCGATGAAAAACGAGAGGAACGACGGTTGGTATGGCCGCGCGCACGTGTGCATCGCGCCGTTTTTTATATTCCACATACGAGAAATAAATAAAAAAAAAGGAATTACATCCTTTTGATTAAGGCAAAAGCATATAGGCAAAAAAAAACGAAGAATCATCGACGCGACGACGGACACATATTGAGAGTATATAGAAACTAATCGAAATGCATCGAAGCGCGCATATAACGTATATATCGCTAGCCGAGAGAGAGGCCCGAGACGGTTGTCGATCGGTAGGCAGTGCGTCGTGCGTCCATAAAGTCTCTGTCTCTGTCTCTGTCTCTCTCTACGCATCATGCAGTATAGGCAGAAGCGGCAGTGCTTACTTGCGTATATATGTGCGCGGCTGTCTGTGCATCGTGCGCGTGCAGAGGTGGCGGCCCTTTTTTGGACGACGATATTATATGCATGAGCGGTGCTTGCGTCTGCCTGCCTATGACGTCGTTCGGCGCGTATCGTTCGACAGAGACGGAGAACGAAAGAGATGCGTATGTATTTATCATGCGATATTATTAAGTCCTTATAGTTGACCTCGTCTCGGTATATATTATATGCGAGCGAACCTCCGTCGTCGACGTCGCCACAAGGTACGACGGCAGCAGCCACCAACATCGAAGTCGTCGGAGTACGGCGCATGTAGCGAAAATTGTAATTTCCAGTCGTCTATATATATTTCTCTGATTTGCCTGTACGATTAGAGGCATAATATACGGTATATTATCATTAGCTCACATACGCGTGTACACACATTGGGTCAGTGTTTTTATCGAATATTTTAACGATGAGTCAGTTGCGAGTTTAATTAAAAAAAGAAAAAGTATTCGCGCAGCCGTGCTATACAATGCGACATTTGCGCCGAGATCGTTCATGAATATTATAAAAGCTGCGTGCGCGATTACAAACGAGCGCGATATAACCCACAACGTCGCAACGTTATTTTTTCCTCCTTTTCAATTTTTTTTTCATTTGCAATTTGACGATGATTTCGAAAGTTTATATATAGGCGACACATCGGCACGGCCTATCGTGCGGTGCTCTCGATTAGGAGTCGCATCGAGTAACATACAATGAATCGCGACGTTTGCGTGAGCTACTATTAAAGTGTGTGTATTTGTACGTATCGAAGCGTAAACAGTTGCAGCAGAAGAGCCGTTTCGGGACTTTCGCCGTTGCGGCGGCGACGGTGCATCGACTCTCTGGCATCGGGTTTATTATAGCCACGCGCGCAAGAAGAGGCCCCGATTCTTTATACGGTCGCTCGAGCCGTTGTCTATATTATCCACCCGCGCGGCTGTATACGTACGAATTCGTGACGCAATATCTCCTCGTCTTTTCTAACTGTAATTGCCCCTTCGAGGAGTAACTAGACCGAACGCGGCGCGCGGGCCGCCGTGCGCTGTTTTGCGTACACATACGTACGTACAATCCAGAGAGCTGTATATATGTCTGTCTCGTCTGCATTTCGCAAATTTATGTTCTCTCTCACACGCAAAAGTCGAATACAATAGCGATTACAAATAGACTCGACATGATACTCTTCGTACCTATATATATAATAATGATAATAATAATGTACTCGCGGCTACCAGTGCCGAGTGCAGCAGTACGCCAGCTCTTCGAATTTATCGTCTTTTTATCGTTTTGGCTCGAAAATAAAAACATGAAGAAAGAAAAAAGGGAACGCGAAGCGAAATATAAGAAACGCGTAGTAACGATAAATCGAAAATGAAAATCATAAAGCTGCGCACAGGTAGAGTGAAGGAACGAGAGAGAGAGAGAGAGAGGCATAATGAGCGAGAGACACGTTAGTAGTATCGCAACTGCATATATACCGAGCGATGCGCTTCGAGTATGTGTGGCAGGCCACTATGCCGCGCGAGCGCACACGCGAGAGACGTTAATGCAACTTTGGAATAGATGCTATCACAGCGACACACACACACATACACAAACTCGAATGCAGTGCACAACACACAGAGTGCGCGAGGGAAGGCGGACTCTCTGGCTCTCTTTGACGTAACAATGAGAAATACACGGCGTCGGCTTTCGTTTGCATTACAATTGGCCAAGAAAAACGAGCTTGTCGCGATATATATTTTTGTCGTACAGCTCGTATACTCGTCGTTATATAGCTGCTGCTACTACTACTACTACACTACACACTACCCACAGTGGGAAAAAAACATTTGTATTTGCGCGCGCGCGCGTGGCATAATTTATGTACGCGTATATAACAACAACAATAATTTGGCTAAAAAAAAACTTACCGTCGGTGTGATAAGACCTAGTGGGTGGCATGGCCGAAAGATTCTGCGGCGATGATCGAGCGTTATTGTTGGCTATCACGGGTTTCGTCTCTCTCGGATGCTGCTGGTGCTGCTGCTGTGAATGATTATTGCTGACCCCTTGCTGCTGCTGATGCTGTTGCTGCTGTTGCTGTTGCTGCTGTTGATGCTGCTGTTGACTGTAACTCAAGTAATCGCCCAAATCGGGCATGCATACGGACTCGTACAGGTTCGACGGCATGTTCTCCAGCGAAGCTTTCTCGTTATCGACATCTACGAAAAAAAAATTAACGAAGAGAAAAATTAAAGATACGAAAATTATACACTTTAATTTGGCATATATATGTGAATTATGAATCTTGATGTAGGCAGGCGCACGCGCGGGCGGACATTGCACATTGATAATGAAACCCGAGCGAGCGAAATTTCATATACGCACACGCTTTCAAGTTTATATACTATATACGCAGTCGGAGCAATTTGCGCAACGGTCATTGTTAAAAATTCGTTATTTTTTTCGCGTATATAGATATAATTAATCGAGATAAGAGAGAGCCAAAAGTTGTACATCGTATATAGTTCAAGTTTGTTATTTTACAACTCCCCCTTGCAGCAATCCGTTATATTCAATTACTCGGCGGCGGAGGCAAAGGTTATTGCGTTAAAGCTCGCTTCTTCTTTTGTAAACCCTCGAAAAAATCATGCATACGATCGACTACTACTATACAGCGTGTACCATATAGTAATATAAAAAAAGAAAATTGCAATCGCACACACGTGTCTATATGGCATGGCTCTGCTACCGCGGCGAGCGATGCACTTGCTCCCATCGTTTAGAGCTTTGTATAGTATTAATTTTTATCTGCGCCTATACGAGACACTACATACATACTGCTACAACAGGTTTATTTTCATTGGCGCGCAGTGCGCGCGCGTGTGTGTGTGCGGCTCGGTGCAGTTAGATGGTGAGGCCATCGTTACGGCTATATAATATATACACGATAACGTCGCCAGGGCGCGCGTTGTTTCGCATGCTCGCTCTCGAAACAAAGGCAGAGTATATACGTATATAGAGTGAGAGAGAGAAAGAAAGATTCCGATCTCTCTCTCTCTTTTTTTAGGCGCTATATATATATTCAGGCTCGAGAATCGCATTGCAAAAGGCCCCCGACGCATGTGAGGGAGGAGAGTGGGAGGAAGGGGGACATTAACCGAGGCAAATTACGCAGCGCACCGAGGTGTACGCCCTCGACTGAACCTATCTCTCTCTCTGTCTCTCTTATACTCTTTCTCTTTTGCGAGCGCGCGAAATACAGCAACTGCTACTGCACACAGGCAGTGTATAACGAAAAGGAGAAAAAAAACAACAACAACTACGACGCGACAGCGACAAGTACGACACGAACACGAGCAACCCATTGGAAAACGTGTGTCCTCCTCGCGCGCGCGCGCGCGCGGGTTACGGATCGTCGGATGCTGCTACTACTGCCCGCGTGCAGAAAGGGAGAAATCGAAGCTTCCTGCTTCGTGCTTTTTTGCTGCTACTGCTGCTGCTACTCCTGCACTTTATATCCTGCACGCGCGAAAAGAGCCTAGGTGACGCTTTACTTTTGACCTTTTACGAAACCGCGCGCGCGGCAAAATTTTTTTGCGAAATTGAGCATGCAGCAGCTATTATAAACGACGCGACTTTCCTTTCGCGCGTGATTTGATTTTTCGTAACGGTATAATTCGCGGGAAACGGGACGACACGCGCGTGCACTGTGTCTGCTATTTATTTTCCCATTTATTCATTTTTTTTTTGGAAATTAGCTATTATTTATTTTATTTGTTTCTTTTTGACATGAACGCATGAATGAAACGTGCGTACGAACGAATGAATGAATGCGAGAATGAATGAATGAAAATGTATAAAAAGAGCAAGTGCGCCACGGATTGACCGTAAGGGCCCTCGACTCACAAATCCCCGATTCGAGCACAAAATTGTCAATCGCATAATATAATGAAAGGTAAGAAAAAAAAACTTTCACTCAGATGTCTGTGTGTGTTTGTATATGCTCTCGTACGCAAGTACGCGCGTGGTGTAGGCCCCTCTTCTAGATTTCAAAACGTCACTCGTACACATCAATAGCACAACATAATCACATCCCCGCGCGCGTCCACGGAAGCCGTCGTTTTTCGTCTTTCTTTACACTTTATATTATATATTATATATGCGCCAAAGAAAAAAAGGCCCATCGATGAATTTGTGTATGGCCTATACATATATTTGGCCAAATGAATGAGGTCGATTTGCGTGTCTATATGGCACATAATACCTGCTTAATGTGATCTTTATATGTGCGTATGGATGTATAAGCAAAGTGCGCACTCTACTCCGCAGCACCCGCGTCTCCACTCTCTTGTGGCTATTATGCTGCATTTCCGGAGACTGCCAGCTGACGTCGTATTATATATACAGCACATATACCTATAAGCAGGGCCATTTCTCTTCTCGAGATCAGAAAAGGAGAGAGAGAGAGAGAGGAGAGCGAAGCTACCTGTTGCTGCCCTCATCATCGGCCCGTGGAGATGAGTACGCGCGATTTTGTCGTTGCTCTCGCCGATACGCTATTATACGGAAATCTGATCTATTTTTCACCAATATATATATTAGACCGAATCTCAACAATGTCCAGAGTCACGACAGGATGTAAGAGAGACATGCTCATGCTCTTTTCTATCCGCGCGCGTCGATGCTTTCGCTTCTTTGCTTTTTTTTTCTCTCTATCGCGATCGAACTGTTCTCCTTGATTCGTCTTTTCGCGTTGCATTGACACGGAAAAACGCGATCGCAATCGAACTGCAAGTGGCTTTTCGAGCGTCGATTACATCGTCCTGTATATATAAAGTAAAAGCCGCGCCCCCTTCGTCGTCTTACCTTTCTGAAGAATTTCGAGATGCTCCCAGAGTATGTCGCCCATGAAGACCGGTGCATGTGCCAGGAACGACTCCTTGCCCATGTTGCAGATCTGCTTGCCGGTCATGTTCTGCCAAGGCTGCATGGCCACGCCCTCGAGTGAAAATTCGCCGATGGCCCATTGAAGCCAGTGCTTTACCGCCGATTCCGTCCATTGGCGTGGATCTGCAAAAAAACATTTATACGTATATTCAGCATCTTTGTACACATGAATAATATTTTTCGATACCCGATGGAAAAACAAAATGAGTAATCCACACTTTGTTGGGGAATTCAAATGCAGAGCTTTATCTTTAGTTAGAAATAGATGTAAAACGTGTGAACTTTTCATTAGAGCCCTATACAGAGGAAAAAAAATATGAGTAAAAACCAACGTTTTTTCCATTATAAATCAGCGGTGAATATACACTTGGTTAGTGCGTGACGCGCGCGCGCGCAAATACGCACACGAGCGCTGTTAAATATATAGCATAGGGAGCGAGCTTAAATAGGCGCGTCGCGGCGCGTTTCTCCGCACATTTGTCTGCTTTTCCGAATGGGACCCGTCCTGCGCTCGGAGAGAAATAGAGATCAAAAGCGATCGGCCGACGAGGCAATAGGCCATCGATGATGATGATGTGTGTGCACACATATTATACATAATATATACACACGCACCAGCTCTCTTCGGTGTATATATTTGCTCTCGCGCGCGAGCGATGATTCTCTATGCTTAAGAGCTCAATGCCTCGAACTATACGGAACAGCAAGAGAGAGAGAGAAGACCTTCTCGGTAAAATTTTTCAGGAAGAAAGGATATAGCTCCGGTGTATATATAGATATATTGGAAATGCCCAGTCGGCCGTGATACTTCCGAATACACTTGTGTGTGTTGCCGCTGCCGCTGCTGCTTCGTCGCTCTGTGTACCGAGGTTTTTTTTCAAGTGCTCGTGCCTCACTACTGGCTATACGCACACGGCCTAATAAACGATTATGATCTGCGGGTGACGCGCGCGACTCTCAAGAGGTGGACATTGAAAAAGTGGAGAAAAAAAAAGTAATAATAAAAGAGACCGAATAAAAAAAGCGGTTTGATACAGTTACCGAGAGACACAACAACACTCATGACCATAAAAAAAAAAAGCTAAATAAAAAAAACACTTTGGCAATGATGGGGAGCCGATGCACTGCTCCGAGAGTATATACGCGTGCGCGTGTATGTGTGTGTGTATGCGTATATAGCTCGCATCCGGTATGCGCATTCAGAAGCACGCGGCTGTGACGATACTTCCTCTCCTGCTGCTGCTGCTGCCGCTGGATTCTTACGTTATATATGTGTTGTTGATGCCTCGCGTACACTCTTTCTTTCTTTCTCTTTCACCATGGCTTTGACTCGATTTTGCGCGTTCGAGTATGTATACATACATTATGTAGGCGAAACAAAAAATTTATATTAAAATCCGAAAACCAGATCAGCGCCACTCACCGATTTGGAATAATGTACGTACTAACGGTAACGAGAGGCATGCGTGCGCGGGCGCGGGGATTAATTATTTGGAATTTTTCTTCTGTCGCCAGCGTCTATCGGTGTGTCGCGTACATAACTACAAGAGTAACGTGCACGTACATACCACTTTTTTTCGCAATAGAAACCCGAAAAAACGAGTATTTCGAATCGGATTAAAATAAAAAGAGAATAAAAGCTTGTCGCGCCCGCGCCTCAAAAGAAATTCCTTATGATTTGTCGCGCGCGCCCGTCGTCGTCTCTTTCTCGGCTCGGCTCCTGGCATTCAAGCAAACCTTTTCTTTTTTATCCTTTTTTAATTAAGATACGCTCGTGTATGTACAAGAAAAAATTTACTCGTTTTTCGTCATCTTACAATACGTAGTACGCCAGGGCCCATGGAGGCCCATGCACACGCGAGCCAAGACATACGTTCCTTAGTATTCATAAAAACTATAGATGTATATATATATAGTAGCCGAGTGCATTGTGTACTGACCTTTGGTTATATTGAGGCGAATTTGTTCCTTTTCCCACGAGGCGAAGGAGGCCTTCAAGGCTTCGGTCATCTTCTTGTTCGTGCCAGGTGTCAGCGGTGGCACTTGCGCCGGTATATCTGCAACAGACAAAAATGACAAATATGCAATAAATATCAACGATCCACATATCCATCGCACACGTGTACTACTTTCTTCGTACATATCTATGTATACATTAATATAATACATGCATCGATTCTAAATTGCACACATGTGTATTTTTTTTCCTTTACATTCTACTCTCTGTACGAGTACATGTAAATGCTTTCAAGTCGAGGGTGACGCGCGAAAAGGGTCCCGTCTCTGCTGCGCTCGCTCCTCGTGTTGTGACATTTGCGTTCGAGTATTGTCTCTCATGTCTGTTATAGTCTGACATTGGCCCGCATAAATAGATGCGTGGGTATATGTATTGAAGAAAAAGACTGTGAGAAAAGCTCGATTATCGAATAACACGCGAGCACAACGACTAGTATGGCTTTAAGTAATGTAGAGAACAAATTTTTATCTATAAAAAGTACACTCGTGTATTTTTCGACGAAAAGAATTAGTTGACTTTTCCCTGCTCTCTTTTTGCTTGTTTTTTCCGAGACACGCCAAGGCCATCGGTAATTTTTGGCTCGATATACGCGAATGACCCTTTGACGTACGTAGCTCTCTCATACACCCACCCACAAGCTCGCGCTCGAGTCGAGAGAAACGAGAGCAAAGCACAGTAGTTCACGAAACGAGCCATTTCCTTTGCGCTCGTCTCGCGCGCGCGCCCGACGCGCAGCAGCAAGTGCAAAACCCACGCGACTAATTGTCAAGCTTGGAAAATACACGCGCTCTCGGGATTTTTTTCTTTATTCTCTCTCTGTCTTGTGTTTTCGAAAGAAGAACTGCAATCCACGCCAGTTAACGCGCAAAAATTTCGTTAATTTCTTCATACACAATAGCGCACGAAGCCGCTGCATACACTTTATGTGCGTTATGGCAGAGCCGCAGGGAGAAACAAAACGAAGCTGACTTTAATTACGTTATATATATACGCGCATACTGAAACGAGCCTCATCCACCCACGCATAATTTTCGATGAGTCTGCCACTGTCTGCGTGCTATATATAAGTGTGTGTCTGTGTGTGTATATACGCGTGCTCTCTGGAGCGCGACGACTCCGAGGCTCTCTTCGCGAAAAAAGGGGTTTGCCTGCGCCTATATACCTACGTACCTACTGCTAGCACACAACTACGCAGACAAGGTGCGCGTCGTCGTACATATGTACACACGTGTGCGTGTATAAAAATACGTACACGCGCACACACATACACAAGCGCGGGTTGGGAGTGTCACGGAGTGAGACACACAGAGTCGAGTAAGTGAGCTTGCGTGTGAGAATCGCCATTAGGACGGCTTCTCACACGGTAATACATACACACACGCACACGGATCCCATTGTCTGTGTGGTGGCCCTTATAACTGCGAGCCCGAGCGGCAATGCAAGTAGCTTTCGTGAGCGCGTCAGGTGCGTCGCGCCGCACACAGCTCGCCCCCGATATACCATCGCGATGATGATGATGATGATGATGATTCGCTGACGTCGTCGTCGTCGTTGCTCTCCCTATTTTATAAAAAGTGAGAGAGAGAGTAAATTTGCTGCTCTTTGCTATGATAGCATCACGTGTGCGTATATGCCAGCACGCAGGTGTTTTTTTTCCTTGTAAAACTAATTTTTTCTTTTCGTCATATATATTACACCATAATTTTTTTTTCTTTCTAATATATTAATTATAATTTACGAGCGTGCAACGAGTGTACATGTAGCTCGTTGAAACTACTATATTATATGAGTGCAGGCTCGCGTATAACTACATACGTTTTTTTCTATCGCAATTGTCGCGTTATCGTTATCTGGTGTATATACTCGTCAGGCTTTCTCTCTTTCTCTCTCCTTTTTTTCCTCGCACGAAGACAACAACGGACGAGAGAAAAAACGATGATGTTCTGGCGCTGGTGATCAACCGCAGAGTTTTATGTTCAACACGACGTGTAAACACAATTTTTTACATTTTCAGATCGTCCCAAAGATTGTTGCTTATTACAGATAAATTATACGATTTCGTATAATCCTCGTTTTTGTATAGTGTTTATGCGACGAGCTCAGCCCAAAATTAAAATAAAAGATTCACGTGCACGAGCGCACGCGCGCGTGAACTCGTCCGTGGATTCATCTTTTTTTTTTGTGTCGTTGTCAACTTTTAATCATCGCAACAATAAACGCACGAGTTGTGTGGGTCACTCGGTCTTTATTTTTATTTTTGTGGGTTTTGGCATAAAAATATAATAGGGCCACAATGCTCGGTACAAAGAAGAGACTTAAATATTAAATCGATCGTGTCAAGATACATCGTTATATACGACAAATCTGCGCGCGCTATAATAAGCTACGTACACTCACAAAAGAAGGAATTAAATATTCCGCAAAATCGTGGCGTTGCCGTGTGTACAACATACACATATCGCCCAAATACACGCGGCACACACAGCGCCACGCACTATCTTATATAGCGCGCAATATCGAGGCTCATTAGCATGTGAATCGACGTATTTAAATTTTCTAAAATAAGGATCGCTCGGTTTTATTTATTTATTTTCTTTCTTTTCTCATTTCTGGCTCCGAAATATATATTTCGTATCTATCTGTCGTTGCAAATTATTTTAAACGAAATCTCGCGCACGCACTACGGCAACATCGAGTTGACGCGATAGATCGTTTGACTGCTGCGAGCGAGCGTTGCTGATCGTCAATTTCGTGAAACGAAGAATTTTAATTCGGATTGACCGACTCGAGTTGCTGCGTGTGCTGTATGCTTTACAATTATATATACGAATACACGGGGTCAATCGACACCTATAACCTCAGCCGGAGTCGCGCGCATACATTTACATAAGCGCCCGATATAATACGTGTAGTCGCGGCGACACAGGCGCGCACGCGCTCGATCGTTATTATTTCGTGCTCTCTCTCTCTCTCTCTCTCTCTGTTGTGGCTTATATACAGTTTTTTTTTGTTGTAACGCAGTTAATCGCTTCGATGTAAGGCTTCTTTGTCGTTGTTATTTTAAATCTTTTATTTATATTTATTAATTTTTTCCATAGCTTTTTTACTTCATAATTCACGTATATACTTGAGCGTTCTCCGATCCTGAGAAAAAAAAGCAAGCCTGCCGACACTTGTACTTTTCATATCACAGTCACGCTATATAAAGCGCGAAGGTAATTCATATCTAGACAGAGAGGGAGTGCTGGAAAAAAAAATAGCGCAATGCATCAGCGGTAAGCAACAACAACCTAAGAGCAAGCGAGAGTAAGAAGAATCCACGTAGCCGTATTCATATAAAAATTATAGTTGCCGAGTAGTAGCACAAGAGCGTGTCATATGGGGCAGTCGAGCGCACTAGGCAGGAACCGCACGACGTCGACCGTCTGTGTTATGTGTGGGTGAGCGTCTATTTGTGCACTGCATAAACGAGCTCGAAAGAAAAAGCTATATGCGATGTGCTCTACTCGCGGCAAGCGCACACTTATATATATTTATACAGCGAAGCAACGCGCGCCCGAGCACGTGACTCCTATATTTTCGCACACACACACGAGTCTGGAGTTTATTAAATATAATCTGGAAAAAAGTGTGCGCTAGTTTACCGCGTACGAACACGAGTCAGTGCTTCTCTTTGTACGTTAACTGATAGTACACGATAGTGCACACATGCGTTGTTGTATACCTGTTGCTGCGTCGGGCAATGTCATTGCTCGAGCTTTAGTACACCCCTAAATATAAAAGTATCTCGCAACTTGCACCCGAGAAAGAGAGAGAGAGAGAGAGAGAGAGGCGAGCGGGCGACGCGGTGCACCTGTTGACTCGAGCGAGAGAGCTGCTCACTTGCGTCGCATTAATCACGCCCGTTGACTCCCTTGTGCGAACGTGTGTGTTTGTGTACACACACGTATATAGTATCGTGGCAGTAAACTCTCCCCCTTGCTACAATACAGCGCCTAACTGCTGCTACCGCTATATATACGTACAACACTATATATAACGCATGCCAGTGCGGAATACAAGCTCACCACCGAGCGATAATTTCATAAAATTAAGCTACTCGCATGACGCGCGAGTAATTGCCGGGCGAGCTTGTGTCTTATGTATAGTATTAAAATAAAAAATTTACACCTGAGCGCACTTGCTGCCTATATTTGTTTGAATATAAAATGAAAAGTTCTCAACTCTTGACGGACGAATTACAACAAACTCACCGCAATCGGGCACTCTACCTATAATATAACACTCCCTCGCGCGTTCGATTGGCACCAGGGGCAACAGCAAGGGCGCATATGGAAAGCGCATAATCATCCTCTCCGTCTGTTGATACCAGCGCGCGAGGTATATACGTGTACATCGCAAGGGCGTCCACCGACTCGGTGCTATAGAGCGAGAGAGCGAGAGAGAGTGCAGGCGGTGAACGGCATTTTTCACATACATATAGGTAAGTGAGTGTGCACCTGTCGCACTTTTTATTTTCAAACGCGTACCACATACTGACGTACACAAGTGCGTATATGTGTGTCTGTGTGTATTATACGCATTAACATAAGAGATATGATCAACCGTTTATCTGTTATACTTTGAATTTTTTTTTCTTCACCTGTCGTCTCTCTCTCGCTCTCTTAGCCTTTGCGCCCTGTACGCCACAATACGTATACGCGCGCGGTTCAGTGCTTAACAGATTTTTTTATTTATAGCTCGGCAATGGGCTTATTACGCAACGATTTCTCAAAGGCGTATAATATATACGAGTAATTGTCCAAAAAGAGAAAAATATATTTATAAAATTCGAACCTCGAGTCGTTAGGAATAATCCGCTCGGCAACGGTAGCTTATACGCGCATTTATACGCGTTATACATAATATAAAACATAAAACATATATATGAGCAAGTAACAACCTCGGGGAGAGTAGCAGCAGCAGCATTATACATTTTATGCAACGAATTACACGCTATTAGGTTATATCGCGAGCGTAAAACAGCTCTCTTGGAAGCTCGCTCGTAGATGTATATAAATTAAAGCCGAAGGGCATGAAACGGCTAGATACGCGCTTAAAGCTCTCCTCGAGTCGTCTTGCTCGTCGTCGTCTTATATTGCTCAACTTTTCTTGCAATTGCCGCGTGGGCTCAATTATATTTACCGCATAACGATATTGATCGATAGCTCCGATTTTTTTCAATTTTACAAAAAAAAAAAGAAGAATTAACGGAAGCAACGAATCTAAAGTTGTACTGGGTGTAGGCGTGAACCAACATTGAACAAATCTGTAGGGAAATTTACTCCGAGTCCGAACTGTCTTTTATTATCTCACTCGGGCAGCAATGAGAGCTCGAGAAAGACAGAAGAGAGCGAGAAAAGAGAGATATCAACCAGACGCAGGCCACGCATATTATACGCTCGCGACAATGATAACGAGGCAAACAGCTCATGGCGTGTAATGTCTGCGAGTGGCGAACCGACTCAATGGCAACATTTTTATACATACAACAGACTTGATGGACGTGCTGATGATTTCGTACGAAAAAAAGGAAGAAACGCTCCACCGCCAAATCGGAAGTGGAGGGTAAAGTAATCATTTTTTCATCATCATCGAGATTTCGTGCTATCGAGTTTTCGAGCTGATAGTATGAGTTGATTACGACTTGCACGTCAGTAGACTGTGTTTAGCGATTATTAAATTGTCAAATGTCGCGCGCACGACGTTTTCTCTATGCGAAAAATGACGTTGTACTTCGTTGACGCTCGCGCGCAGACAATTTGTCCGCTATTGTGTTTTTCGAGTCGACCGCGGCAAAAATCGCGAGTGATTTTTTCAACGTCTAATTCGCAAAAAGCTGCATCGCGAGCGAACATCAACTTCACGAGCACGTGTCTCGCGCGCAGCGGAGCAGTATCGGATAATCGGTCATTTCGTGATTTGACTTTTTGACTGCTGTATTTTATATACACAGCCATCGTCCTCTTCACTCAATGATGCAACTGTGTACACAGTGATACAATGAGTATCCGTCATCGAATTTCCATCAATCAAAATTAAACTCACGATGCGCGTAACATCACATGCGCGCCGCTGACTGCTAAAGAGCCCGTAATCCATAATAAAAATCGTCGCTATGTTCGTATGTATTTCTGAAGATCTTCTTTTTAATATACACACGCACACATGTTCCAGATACAAAAATACAGCAGCAGTGCAAGTTCTGCGGGTTCACTATACGCCGTGGTGGAAAGTTGGTGGAGTTAGTAGTAGCAGCGACGCATTATGTGCATGTGTGTGTGTATCTGTGTACTCGATGTATGTGTTCTCTCTTTTATCCTTGAATTACGCGCATGTACGTAAATTGAGGAGCTATTATTTCTTGATTACCCTTCGCGCTCGCAACTAACATATACTCGCATATATAGCTTTTGATGTTTTGTAATTTGTACGTGCACATATCTATATATACACGCACGCACACACGACATGCGGACTATCCGTGTGTGTCTGTCCGTTGCTCCATTTTTTTTTTTGCTATATTTTGTCTTCTCTTGCTCTCTGCGCGCGGCTTGTGCACATTCAACTCGACTTAATTGTATAATTTTATCATTTCTTCGAACTCGCATTACCTATAATACAGATCCACTCGTGCACTCACACACGCACATACACACATGTGTATAAAAATCGGCATTCATCCCTTCTCATACGTAAGGTTGCTCGTATTATATACGTGCTCGGGCAAAACAACGTCGTTAATCAGAAACGTTTAATTATTAAACGTTTATTTATGCAGCGCTATATTGTGAAGATCCCAATCTGTCTCTCTCGAGCCGTACGAATACGGGTTTTAAGAGCTGAGAGATTTTTCTTCGTTCTTCTTGAAAATTATTCCCATTGTCTCGGCTTGCATCAATCTCTTTCTAACTAGCCACACACTGCAGATACTATAGCGTATATACACGTACAATACTGCACTCATACTTTGAGCGCGTCTCTTATTATTCACTTGACTAAATCTCCATTATTCCACTTACGTAAGTATATATAGTTTACTCGTGTCTGCTGCTGTTGCTGCTGCTGCTACTGCGTATGTGTGTGTGTTTGTGTGTGGGTATTCTGGGTGCATCATTCGTTTTGGTTTCGTTGTCGCACGTAATAAAGTAACGTTACATCGGATACACGATTTTCGGCTCGTGCATACCGATATGTATCGGCGAGAATAACAGTCGAAAAAAAAGGCATGCGAATAAAACGCGATCGCGTACAGGGAGTTACGAAAACGCACGGCAGATGTCGGTCGTTGCATCTTCGCTGCGTTTAAATCGTTTCACGTATGTGTGTATACACAAGCAACGTATATGTATACAGCATGTGTATAGGTATGCGTATAGACGCGCGCGCGCGAACGGACGAACCGAAGGAGAAGAGAAGGAGGTGGAGGAGGAGGAGGAGGCGCGATCGGCAACGAGCAGCTTATTACGCTTGGCCGCGTATCGGGCGCAACGCATACACCGAAGCAAAGTTTAACACTTGCGTATATAGAAGGGACCGTTGCATTATATCTGCACACACGTACATACACTTTCGTCTGCGAATCGCTTGGAGCGTATAGCAGGCATAAATGCTTACAACAAAGAACTTGGAGAAAGAAAGAAATGAAGAGTAATCGATTTTTGGATGTACCTATGCTACCTCTGAGTCGTCGATCGAACGGTTTGACGGCTTTGAGGCCCATACCGCCGACGTGAGCAGCCTCGGCTGCCGCTGCCGCTCCGTAGTCCACGTACATGTGTCGCCTTGCTCGTCGTTCCCCCGTCGTCGACGTCGTCGTTGGCTTTGAATCGCTGCCACTCGCAGCGGCAAAGGAGGAGGCTAATACTGCAGCGGTACCAACAACGCCACGACTCATGCATCAATGAAACGAGGGTACACAAGATCGGCAGCAACGCAGCACAGATGAGATTGTTCGTTTGTGTAACTGGCGATCGATGGCTTTTGGCGCACTTTTCATCACTACAGCGGGAATCACCGCAAACAACTACATCGTCACTATGTATTTGGAGCACTGATTCACTTGTGAAATGCTTGCGGATCACTTGCAGAATTCATTCGCACAATTAAATAAACATAACACGAAATACAGTCACAATACGATGCTCAAGATCGGATGTTAAGCCGATCGACGAGATCGAGTGACGTTACAGGTGCACCAGCGATCGAGTTTTGTATGTATACACTGCACAGAGCGTGAATTCAGCGGTAGCGGTAGCCACTGGTACTCGCGTGAGTCCTCTCCTCGTGCGTTCGCGTGCTCTATGGTATTATTATATCTATATACGTCGTTCGGTTGTGTGTGCGCCGGAGCCGTGCGCGTGCGGAGAGCGCGCGAGTCTCTCGCTCACTCGCTTATGTTGCCTGCACGCTCGCGGACACACACTGCACACTGCACATATGCACTCGCACACACAGACAAACTCGCGCGTTGTATAGAGAAGAGGAGGAGAGGAGGAGGAAGGGAGGCAAAAGGTGTGCTACAGCACCGCTGCACACACGCACTCACTCGAGCACCGCGAGTATACACGTATAGAGAAAATGGCCAATGCAGCACAGTTTATACGAGTGCAGCCCTTTGGCGCGCGCGCGCGCGACTTCACTCGAAGTTGATATAATACAGCACGTACTAGGTAGGTACACGTATGCTGGACCCGAGACGAGATCCACTCGATGTAAGCTCGCGCTCTCTACTGCTTAAAGAAACAGAGAGAGCCCGAGACGACGAGTAGCAGCAGCAGCAGCAACCACGCCGCGCAATTTCTTCCTCTCATTCTTCGCAAAACGTATGAATGAAACGGACAAGAAGCAGAAGAAGAAGAAGTAGAGGAGTGCGGAGCGCCAAAAATATACCCGCAGACGAGCAGTCACGAATACATACATACACGTATAAATACAGACAAGTTGCTCCGTTTATATACACATATACGTGTACTGCGAAAAAGGAGAGACGATTATATACTAGGCAGAGAGAGAGAGAGCACTATATATACGACTATACTTTGTACGATTCATGAAGACAGGTTCTTCTCTCTCTCTTATACTTCGCAGCAGCAGTCGTGCTGCGGTGTGCTGTGGACATGTGCCAAATAATCATGATGACGACTAGATGTGTGTGTGTGCTCTGGGCTCTCTTATAACATTATATACAGAGCTCGTCTTCGTCGAGTTCGTAATCGTCACGCGCGCAGAGAGACTCCGATCTTCTTCTCTCTCATACTATGCCAGCGTGTGAGACACTTTTGGCTTCTCTTCTCTCTCTCTCTCTCTTTTTCACTGTCTTGACGCGTTTATACCGGTTCAATGTATAATATACCGAAATTTCGCTTTTTTTCGGTTTCTCGGATTCGCCCGAGATCGCTTCGCACAAATAATATATTGGAGACACAACACTGAGAGAGCTTGGGAGCAGCGATCAGGCATCTATATTTTCGTGCACACGTGTTTTTTTTTACGTAACGCAATCAAAGTCATCGTCGTTGTGTATATATGGCCGATTCTCTGTGAAATCGAATGGCCAAAAAAATTTTTTTTCTGCAAATATGAAAAACTTGCTGTTCCCGATGTCAGAAATGTCCCCAAATTTTATTAGAATTTTTGGGACCATCTATCACTCTTTTTCAGGGGCCCGAAGTTGGCCATTTTAGGGTTTTTTTGAAATTCATGAAAAATCACAAATATTAAAATAATTCCTGGATTAAAGTAGAATGATTCAAAAGTAAAAGTGCCCAGCAACTTTTTTGTTGGAAATTGTCCAAATTTTCAGAAAAAAAATATGCCAAAGTGATTGGAACAATCTAGGTAAGTGTAAAGCAAAAAAACTGCCAAAGGGACATAAATGATGAAATCTAATCGAGTTCGAACCGGACTTTCATTTCCTAAACTATGTAAAAAGCTTCCCAAAGATGTCAACTACTGCCTGATAAAGTTTTGTAATGGGTCTTAAAGTTTAACGCAATGTAGACAACAATGTGTGGCGAAAAACATGCAAAAAAGGTCAAAAATAGGCCCAAAATGCCTAAAATCACCAAAAACAGCCATTTTCAGGCCTTTTTTGCATGTTTTTCGCCACACATTGTTGTCTACATTGCGTTAAACTTTAAGACCCATTACAAAACTTTATCAGGCATTAGTTGACATCTTTGGGAAGCTTTTTACATAGTTTAGGAAATGAAAGTCCGGTTCGAACTCGAGTAGATTTCTTGTTTTATGTTTTTTTTTTAATGTTTTCCCACTATGCTCTCTTTGGGTGGCTCCAATCACTTTGGCATATTTTTTTTCTGAAAATTTGGACAATTTCCAACAAAAAAGTTGCTGGGCACTTTTACTTTTGAATCATTCTACTTTAATCCAGGAATTATTTTAATATTTGTGATTTTTCATGAATTTCAAAAAAACCCTAAAATGGCCAACTTCGGGCCCCTGAAAAAGAGTGATAGATGGTCCCAAAAATTCTAATAAAATTTGGGGACATTTCTGACATCGGGAACAGCAAGTTTTTCATATTTGCAGAAAAAAAAATTTTTTGGCCATTCGATTTCACAGAGAATCGGCCATATACACAAACATACGTGTGTGACGTTACCGATTTAATTCTCCTCTTTTTTTTTCGGAGTCGAAAACAAGTGCAGCGGGTGATCGTACGATCGATACGTGTATCGATCGTACTCTTTTTTGTCTAGCTGTTGCTACACGGCACACATATATAAATACATGATGTATGTGTTATAAATATACCTTTGCAGGGGACGCTTATAAACGAGTATACAGTAGTACTGCACATACACATATCCTCGTCCGCTGTAAGCTCCCACCACTCTTTAATGCTCTTTGCAGTGCGCGGGGCTCTCTGTGTATCGAGATCTATATGTGTGCGTGTATACGTGAGAGCGAAAGCAATGGGTTTTATGAATGAACGACGACGTTCGCGCGCACCGATCCATTCATTCATCCGTGACTCTCGCTCTGTGTATATAATGCATATATCTGTATATACATGCGTGAGTGTGTGTATGTGAGTACATTTTCTTCGAAGTATATATAGTGGCAGCGCGGCCATTCACTTTTTCTACCGCAAATTTCGTTGGTTTCACAAACGCTCGCGTATATATTCGAGAGAAAGAGAATCGGAACTCGAGGGGATACTACTACTACTGCTGGTACGACTGCTTCGTGGGTATGTGTGTGTATACTTCAAGGAGTCGACCGATTCTCCATGCACATAATACACTTTGTGCACCCGAGTTAATTTTATGCGCGCAAAAAAGTAAAAAACAAAAAGCAACGAGGCAACGTAATAGATACGAGTGAAAAAGGAAAATATATACAGTATATAGAATGCATATAAGGCGAGGATGCAATCAAAGCTCTGCTATACGTACGCTGCAGCTCATAATACAGAAGCGGCCCCTCCAGTACTGGATAGTAGTGGTAGTAAGAGATATAGGTCTATATAATATAAACGCAATATAGCGCAATATAGTGAGAGAGAGAGAGAGAGAGAGAGAGATAGATAAGATAAGAAAATGAAGTCGCTGCTACTGCGCCGCGCGCGCAAGACACAAAGCACACGCCTATATACAATTCGATGCTCTCCGCGCGCCGCGTAAATATGAGAGTCCGCGCACTTGTGCAGTGTGCACCTCTCCGAGTTATATATATACACACATGCGAGCCATTAGCGCAAGAGAAACCGGAGGCAATGCACATACACACACACACACACACACACACAAGCGCGTATAATAAAGGGGGCTCACACGAGAGATCCACAGGTGGTATATAGACTATATGTACGTTGCAACGTATAGAGAGAGAATTGCTCGAGGCAGAAGCAAGAGCAGCAGCAGGTTTTTCAGATATTTTTCATTCTCTCTCGTTCGCGCTCGCGCCCGAGCGCGGGGCAGTAGTCTTATACAGATATAGTACCTAGGCATACACATACACACACACACACCCGCAGATCGACGCACTTGTAAGCGCTCTCGAGTATACGTATAGCGTGTGCTGAGGGAAAAAAGCCTCCTTTTCTAGCTCGGCCTCAGGATGTGATTCATTCACTCGCTCGCTGCACGTTTCATTCATACGTTTCGTTCGCCGATCCTCGTGCATGCAAGCATCTACGTATATGCTGCTAGTGTTTGTGCGCGGAAAAACAAATGCGTAGTTAAAAGTATAGCCGAGCGGCGCGTCGTGCGATCGTGCCACCGCGATATAAATGTGGCGTATAAATCTACTAACGCAGTTCGATGCGCGCAAAAATTATTACACAATGTATCTATAAAATATATTATGTATGTTATATTTATCGATGAGAGGTAGAAAGCGAGGGTGCATACACATAGGGGCGTGAGAACTGTACGTATAGTACATTAACGTCAAAAAAGGGAAGAGAACGAAATGCCGTTTATAACGTCTTCTCTCTCTCTCTCTCTCTCTCTTGGCTCTTGCACTTGCATGTGTGCGTGCGTTGGCTTGCATTAACCGCTCGCCCGTCGTTCGTTCGGCGTCACTTCCTTGGCAAAAAATAAAAATAAAGGTGCACTTGGCCGCAAAGACTCTCACCTGTGTACAAAGTCTACACGAAACGAGTAAGAAAGAGAGAGGGAAGGACTGGACGCGCACGACACGCATCCGGCCTAGACGAGCTACTTCCGTTCTCCGTAGCCTTATATGCACGCGCGTGCAGATATCTCTTCTTTAACCCGCAGCAGCAGCAGCAGCAGCAGCAGCATGAGCTTTTGTGCAATATATATGCCAAACAGACAGACATCGCACGGGAATCGACTGGCCATTCGAGCTTTTGCGCAAATTTTTATAAGGCAATATCCTCGCGAGTACGCAGACTGATGAGATGTGCATCTTATCGATATGATTTTCTCTCTCTGTTTTTCTCATATGTACTTTGCGGGCAGGAGAGCGCGATAATTTACAACCTAGACTGCGCGCGGGGCGCACAATTTCGACACGTTTATATATGATATCGCGCCTCTCTTTCGCGCGTATACATTATTATATACGTAGACTTTTGAAAGTGTTGCGATCGCTGCGCCAGTTAGAAATGTGAGTATATATGTGTGCCGTGATTATTACGTATTATATATGGATACGAGAAGACCCTCGAGACTTCCTGCCCGCTCGCACATGCAGCAATATCGTACGTATGTGTGTATAACAATATAAGCCCAACACCTATCAGTTTAATTAATGATAAACGGACGCAATATTGTTTCCTCAAAAAGGAAAAAGAGGAACAACACCGCGCGCCGAGAGATTCACTCGAGCACGCGGCCGATGTAATAAACTCCGGCGACTGCACAATGGAGGATTCGCTCGATTTTTCAGAGGCGTACGTTAACTCTCTTCTCCTTCGAGTCGAGAGTATTGTTATTAGTGACATCCGATTTGTCGCTCGATTGGTAAGCGAATATTTCCCACCGACTGACGAATCCGCATAATCGCCGGTCGACGATTGTCAGAACTAGCAAAATTATCATCATCGTTATATTTCTTCGCTACATAGGCGGCCCCCGTATACTGGATTACTGTATCCGAAGGGGGTAGGTATCTATATATATAAGATGTCATGAGATTTGCTGTGTAGCAGCTGAAGAATTAGCTGGCAGCATCGAATCAGCAGTATCAGAGGTAGAGAAACTGCGCGTATATACACACAGATCTCTAGCAAATAGAGAGAGAGAGAGAGAGAAAGAGAAAGAGAGAGCGGAAATGACGAGATGGCTCACGGCATCGGAGAGATATTTAAACTTATTACATCACGCAAAGGAGTCTCGAGACGATAGAGAAGATGGAGAAAAGATTTTTTCTCACTTTTTTCGGATCTTATTATATGCTGCTGCTGCTGCTGCTGCTACAGCAATACACAGCAGTTCAGGCCGATATTTGCCGTTAGTTTTTTATGAGACTCGAAAGGATTCTAATCCGGAGCCTGTGCTGTATACACCACGCAGTTGTAAACTATACTACGTATCTCTATCTCTCTCTCTCTCTCTTTACTTCCTTCGCGCGAAAGCTCGGTCATCATATAGACATTTATTTTTCTACGCGCGATAGTAGTATAGCAGAATAGTATACGCGGCTGAAACACAAAAAAATATAAAAGTATATACGCGGCTAACGCAACACCTAAGTATTTCGTACGTTTCCGGTCAGCGCCGGCTATATAGTACTGTATGCCTCGCTCGCAGAGCACACATACGTACCATATGAGTTTTCCCTTTTGCTTTTTCAAAAGACAATATCACCGAGAGAGAGGCTTACAGTGTATGTATGTATAATACGCAGGTAACAGGTTTGCCTTTGTCGTGATACGTAAACATGCTGTTGTGTATATAACGCGGCGCATTGCAAGGTACACATACGTACGTAAGGCGCCTAACGACTAATGAGAATGTATATTAACGATACGGAAGGGCTAATTGAGTCGTATAAACTCAAGAGAGAGAGGAGGTGGGTACAAATGTATGTGCATCGCGTATACGTATGGCGTTATTGTTGCTAATGAAGCCTTTTTAGCCGCGACGTTCGCTCGACGACGACGACTCGTGTCCAATGATCGATGCTCTCCTTTTTCTCTCCCTGTACGCGAATCCGACTCCTTATTTTCTACTTTTCTTTTTTTTCGTGCGCGCTCGCAATTAAAAGCCGTGGCGGAAAAGTGCAGCACTGCATGCGAAACAACAACGAAACGGTAGAAGTTCGTCAATCAGTGTTCATACGGACTTTAATTGATACGTTTGGGATCTATGTTCTCTTTTTTTTCATCTCTCTCTCGCTCTGTCTCGCGCCGCGCGTCTCCGGCGGATATTCTGAATTTCCTTCAAGCCGCGGGAGCGCTTAGTAGAGAGAGAGATGCACCGCAACGAGCTTGCGAGCTGCGCGAAGACAGTGCGCGGCATCGGTTTCGTAACATTTTTTCTTTCTCGCTCGTTTTTATTTTTTTGCATACCCTCCTCTTGTCTCTTCTAAACTCGCGCGACGCGAACGAACGAGCCGAGCGGTGCAAATCTTATTTAAAACCCATCAAGATTGATTACTTCCTCGAAGCTGCTTGTTGTAATTGAAACGAAAAATGAGCCCGAGTAATGTTTACAGCTCTCTCTCGTATTTGTGTAATAATCTTTCTCTGCTGTCACGATAGTGGCTGCTGTATAGAGACCTGCCGCGGCGCGTGGCCACCGCCGATGTAATATAATAATCAATATCGCGTATATCGTAAAAATTTTTACGGCCCCGCGCGACGACGACGCGCTGCGCTGAATTTTTTTCCCTACTCTGATTTTTCTACGAAATATTTATTCGTTATACACTCTGCCCATTGTTGAAACCCAGGTTGGGGTAATGCATACACTCGAGCGCAGCGTAATATAGTTGCAGAAATATCGTGTGATGCAAAGCAGCCACGCCGTCGCGGCTTTGATTATTATACTTTCTAGAAATCCGTTGCACTGTGGCCTATAAGGCCCGCAACTGTGCCGTACGCGATCTTTCAATTTTCTGGCCGTTTTTCTATATCTCTCGTTTTCTCCCCACTCTGTGAAATCACAATAATCGATAAGACGAAAAAATGTATGTGTACATGTATCAAATGTCTCTTGCATTCTGTTATTATCGCAGATTGTCAACTGTGTGTGCATTTTCAACACTGCAGCGATAAGTCATCGCGTTCGCATGAATGAAAAATCCTTCGGCTTACGAACACATGCACCCACACATACTTAGTCATAGAGACATGTAAGCGTCGAGCGTACTTGAAAAGTATAGAATGAAAAAAAAGGAAAAAAAACGAAGAAGAGAAAAAATAAAATACACGAGCGAATCAGAAGGTACCAGTGGCGGCGGCGGCGATGGTCGTCGTCGTCGCGTCGGGCACCAAAGCACATGAACGCGAATCACACATGCAACTACGCGTACCTCGCTGCGAAACTAGCGAGGCATGAAGCAATTTGAGCCTCTCTCGCGGCGTGGCAAACAAAATATATATACCTATGCGTGCGTGTGTATAAGCCTTTGCGCCGCGCCGTTGTCGTCGCCGTCACCGCCGTCAACGGCATGGGTATATACTCGCACTTGCGCACACACACACGCACACACATTTTATAATACACATGCACGCACAAAAACCTTTTCTCTTTTGTCTCTCAGGCGTATCTTTAGGGGGCAATCTTCGTGCGAAATCGCGCTAAAATTCCTATATGTACGCTCAAATACACGTGCATGTGTACGCCCTTTACAATACCCGAAAAAAAATCCCCCAGAAGAAATAACAACTTTGCGATGATTTTTTCGTGAGCTACTTTAATTGCTACTTATAATATATTACTCGCCAGATTCGCTCTCTCGCTCGCTGCTGTGTAGTGCTCCGTGTGTGTGCATAGAAGACAGGAAAAGGAGTTGCCAACAATTAAGAAAGAGAGAGACGCGATCGTACATAAGCGCGCGCGAGTTTTAACGAAAAAAAGGAGAAGGAATAAAAAACGAATTAACATCATTGTTTCAATCACGCGTGTACGAGAGTTCGTGGAGCAAATTTTGACTACTCGCATGGTTATTGGCTGCTCGTATTTGACTAATATGCTGCGAGGACGCGATGTTTGCTCGGGATTCACGTATATCCTCGTTATCTTGCGCGTATTTAGTGTATAGTTAATATAAAGGAGTGGCGATACCACATACTCTCAAATACGAAGTTATACATCATAAGTCAACAAATGTCCTCGTTACTTTTTTCTCTCTCGCACTCGCGTCGCAATCGTGATACATGCGAAGCTCGTCGTGGCGAAGGTAAAATAGGAGAGCACGGGGTTTTATTATAAAGAGAGAGGTAGAGACTCCCGATGTACTCCAGGAGCAAGAGCGTCAGCAACAGAAACAGCAGCAGCAGCAGCTACGGACCGTACACAAAGTTCTGCCTGGCTGAACGCGCGTCCGGTCATTAACGGAGCTTATCTACATGAGCACACCTCGAATGAGCGTGTGTATGTGTGTGTGTGTGTGTTTACGTGCAAGTGTATTATATATACGATACGTACGTATGTAAGCGATGAACAGCCCGTGCGACTCTTCGAAATTTTTCAGTGCATCATCGTGCACTTACGTAAGTTTCGTGTATTATACACGTACACAATACATACACGCGTACAGGTATATGTGCGTACGTGCGTTTATATACCTTTGCGACTTTTTAGAGATCGATCGTTTTGATATATTATATCGTATAATAAAATGTATAATGTGTCTTGTGTATAGGTGAGTGCGATATAAACAAGCGCTGCTCGATATACGTGTTCCCACGCGGTGGCAGCGGCGGCGATGATTTACATTTTTGTATATAAGTACCGAAAAATTTGGTATAATTGCCTTCGAGGGGTTGCCGTTGCAATTAGCGAATTATCATATATCGCAGCTTGTGTATTGCACACGACTGACAGATACACACGTACGCACACACACGTAGTGAGAGAGACATGTGGCGAGCAGTGAAGCTATATATTGTGTATAGTAGCGCCGCGAGCTTGCGCCGCTTCAGCGAGCGAGCTTTGAATGAAACAAACGTATAGGTATATGTAGGAGAACACGAGTGAGAGAGGTCACCCGAGAGGTTGAAGCCAAGAGAGAAAGAGAGAGAGAGAGAGAGAGAATGAGAGGGACAAGTAAGGTGGAATTACGCTTCGTTGCGTTTCGTATGCCTCTTCGCTCTTTCTCTCTTTTATAATACTGCCTCTGGCCGACGGCATATCACATCGCGTAGGTATACCTCAGCTCTCGAATACATCCAGTCAGTGCATATATATACTGTAGAGATGTATTCGTATTCTACAGACGACTGACCGCACTGATAATGGGAGAGAATTGCCATTTTTATACTCGTCAACTTGCCGCTCGCACACGCGCACGCTATACATTTTATTTATTGTACCTATCCAATTGACTGACATACGAGTGCACACGTGTGCGGAGGAGAGAAAAATTAATTTATATATCAGTGCGTAAAATTTTCTGACCTCAAGAGCAGCAACGCGCACTCATTGCGTGTATCTTAAGACTGGATGATTTTTTGCCTATACCTCTCGAGTTTGTGCGCAATAACACAAAAAGCCGAGACAAAAAGAATGAAAAAAAAAACAACGACGAAGAATAAAACAATCGAAGGTGTACATCGAGCGCGCGGTAACGTAATGCTACTGGAAAAACTCGATGCATCAAGCATAAATTAGCTAATTGCAGAAATACACTTATGTATATGATGTTTAACCTCTGTGAGCTGCTACCGCTGTGTACTCGATGTATCATTGCTAAGAACGCTGGAGCCGAACGGGCGCGTAATAAATTTATTCGGTTTTCTCACATGGCACCGTAGATATCTGTATTATGACATGTAGCGAAACGCCAGATGAAAATACAGATATATACAATGCAAGCGACAATCAATGCACATACAGACGTATATATAAAACATAATTGAGAAATTGAAAATAGCCGCGACGTAGAGAGCCTTGTAGAATTTCAAAATTTACGTCAGCACGTCCTGTCCACGGGCGGCTACTGTATACGCTACTACTATATAATAATGCCGATTGGTGTATATGGCGCTCCGGCCAGGATTAATTAATCGCAAATTAACCCGGTTTCGCCGCGACTGTGTGTATTATATATACCGAAGAGAAAAGAAAAATCGATCGCTGCAAGCACATTAATAGAACACAAATGTATAGACCGGGTCTAGCCCGTAGCAATCGTAGCGATATATTTTCATTGAAAAATCTCGACTTTTACTCGCGTGGAGCGAGCGAGCGAATGAATGAAAGCTCTCGAGTCACCTAGCTTTCGTCGACGCGTCATCACTTATTCAACACTCGTCGTTCGATAGTTGCTACATAGCCGTTTCGTATATACACCGCGAATTTTTCATTTATTCATGAAAATCATAAATCGCGCGATCGCGATCGTCTACAGCGTTTTCCCATTAAGATAATTTTTTTCTTTTCCTCTCCCTTTCTTTCCTCTATATCGTATATAAGTGCTATGCAGATGGACAATATTAAAAAAAAAAGAAAAAAAAAGACCAGCTCGAGCCGGCAACAAGAAGGAATCAATCTGTAAACTGCGAGGGCAAAAAAGAATCATATTAGCGGATTATCCACTTTGGTTGCGCGCGAGCGTAGAGAGAGAGAGAGAGAGAGAATATATATAATACACGCCGCGCTATATAAAGCTGCGCGTGATCGCCCCGAGCGAATCGCGGCGTAGTATAGTTTCGCGAGGGAGTGAGGGCGTATATAATTAAATCGGCGGGCAAACAAAGCTCGGGCTAAAGTCTCTCACGAGGATTCATACACACGCTGTGTAGAGTGCGTTATATACGTCGTATCTGCTGCTGCTGCTCGATATATATATATATGTAATACAACGCAGCCGAGTACGTTAAGCGAAAAACGGAGCGCGCGGGGGAGGGTATATAAGTAAGTTAGCCCCAGGGTCTTTAATTAGTTGAGGCGCCTCCCCGTGTGTATATATGCACACACGTATAATATAACGTATGTATATGTACTCGCACACATACACACAGACAATGCACAAGACGCGCATACGATATATTACGTTTAACCGAGAAGAGATGATGAGACTTTCGATGATTAGAAACTCGTAAGTGGCGGAGCGATTGACTTTGGCAGCTCCCGCACAACCGAGGCATATAATGTACCGCACCGAGCGAGTACTTCGCCGATTTAATTAAATCGATGCGCGTACACATTATATTATACGTAGCCGCCTGAGAAAGGCCCGAGCAAGTGTGTACTGCTCCATGTCTGTCTGTCAAGTGTACACACAAGGAGAGCACACATCATACAACATAGGTAGAGGTACATTTTGTCCATTATCTCGACGCGGTTTTACCCGGCACATGGTACACACATTTAAGCGTGAATTCTACGTCGAAGCTTTTGTTTCACGCGCGATCAAAGAGCGACTTTCGTGCAGAGAGAGAACTTGTAATATTATACAACCCCGCGCCCGATTGTGTGCCAGGGCCCTAAGTAACACCTGCCGAGCGCACAGAGAGTTTACAGGGGTGAGTAATATGCATAGTAAGGAGGCGAGATTGCGACCCGTACTTGTACACTTCATTTCAATCGCGTCTTTATATTGGCATTCAAATTTTCGTTTGTGGAGAAAGTCTCTCTCTCTCTCTCTTTCTCTGTCTCGCTTCCTATGCATTATACACCCGCCCTTGCTACGCGAACTTTCTCTTCCTTTGATATTATCCAAGCAATCGAGCGAGTTTCACCCTTTTCTTTTTCTTCGTTCATACACGGCGCGCACGCATATATATATTTAATTAGCAACAATTTACCAAAAATTACAATGCGAAATCCTTCGGAGAAGCGCGTCGCAGTCCTTAGAGGGTTATAGAGAATAATATGAGAAAGACGAGTCAACGGTTATAAGTTGCGCCCGTAAAGCTCGCTCCACTACATTATATACGCCCTCGCGAAAAATATAATATATCTCATTCTCTTTCTTTCTCACTCTCCGGCTTTACGATGCGAAACGACAATAATGGAAAAAAAGAGGCACCTGTGTGTGTGTGTGTGTGAGTACTGCGAGCGTTGTGTAGTGTATATACCAACGTAATGCGCTACGAGCCACCTGTAACTCAGAATTCATATATATAATCGAAAAAAAAGGGGGAACTCCACTATACCACTCGAGAGTCCTTCTACTTTATTACGCTTGTTCTTTTTACTCGTTTGCGCACTTTTTTTTCCTCGCATTACTTTTCAAGGCGCGAGTGTATACAGCGAGCGCAACCGATTTTTTCTCTCTCTCTTTCTTCTTTTCTACGCAAAAATTTTGACACACATACACGTATGCGTTCCACACACGTGTGTCCGCGCATCGAGTCACGCTACTACGAGGAATCGCTTCTCTTTTCTATATTTTGCAATATTGTTCGCGCTCGCTGGCTACTGCTGAGCAGTACAGCACGTGTGTAGTTATACGCAGGCGCGCGTATCTTACTGCACGTAGACGTGTGTGTGACGCAAAATTAGCCAGAAATTCAATATAATTACGTCGTCCAGTCATCGCGTCGAGTCGTTGACGTTCGAGAACTCGATAATTTGTACAAGATCGTCGTGTACAAACTCAATTTTCTTTTTTCCTTCTTTTCTCATACATTTTCAAACCTGTATCTCTGCACCCCCGCGAACGCATGATTCCGGACGTAGAGTTATCCATCGGTTTGATCTATGATTCACCGGTCGATCGCAATAAATATGTTAATGTGCATTATTTATTGGCCATGCGCGCGTTGGCACATGCGTTCGCGTGATTTTTTCTCTCTCTCTCTCTGGTTTTTTTCCAACTGTGTGTATATGTATGTGAGTACGACGCATCTAGTGCGCGCCCGAGTGCGCCAACAATGGAAGAGTCAAGCGTGATGCGTGTCTTTCCTTTTCATTTCACGCGGCAGCGGTTCGCGCGCGCGGCGCGTACATACGTATACACAGCAGAGAAAGAAAGAGACAGGCCTATGCACAGATCGTTAGATACGCGACACTGAGTAGTTATATACCGAGCGCGGCAGCTCTGAATTGTTGTCGCAAACGACGAGCGAGGCTAGGGCGTTGATTATATTATTTTTTTTCCTTCTCACTTCATAGTCTCGTTGTTTATCGCGCCGCCGCCGCCGCCGAGTGCACGCATTATTTTATCGCCCAGGTGCGCGCGTATCGTTAATAGATGCACGACGATATTGTGCGGTGCAATGCATGTAAAGCGGTAAATCGATTCCGTCGGTACGCTATAGTACCGCGCGTGAACCTTGGCATTTGCATTTTAACGCATTTGAATAATAATACTAAAACAAAAACAAAAAAACAGAGTATAGGTGAATACGATAAAGGATTTTAATCGACAAAAACAATCTGCTATGCAAAAATATCTCACGGTCAAAGTTTGCCGGCTTGCGCGCGCTCGCGCGACTGTATAATACGTATACTACATCTACGCGTATATACAACAATGCAAGCCTTGAAGCGAAGCGGCGGCGGCGGCGGGAGGCCAGAGGTTGTGTGCGCGCCTCGCGAGAGAGAAGGTGATTGGGTACGCGAATAGAGAGTAGGGCTCGCTCCGATCTCTCGCAAGCTCCTCCCGCGCACACAGCATATATACTAAGCTGCTGCTACTGCGGCACACAGCTCGCTCGCCGCGTACGTACGAGATGCGACGAACGCCCCGGTGTTTAGACGCATAGAAACAATCACGACACAAAGATGATCGCGTCGAATGCAAAAATTATCACCGACTCCGTGTATTATTACGATCCTGATTTTGTACAGAGATATACGAGTGAGTGATTTCTGTATACGAGTTTTTATTTTTCGGCCTTCGCCTTTAGTCTCCGCGAGCGATCGCGACCTCGCATTATCATCATCATCATCATTATTATTATTATTAGCTTCTCGTCTTTACTCTCGCTCATTCGATACGTCATTTACTTGCACACGTGTATCGTATATATGCGTATGCACTCGCACACTGATGGGTTTATTTTTTGCCCCCGATTATAATGACGAGACGGAGACAACGACGTAATTAGCCTCACTCTCGCTCGATATATTATATTATCTCTCTCATGCTACTAACTAACTGACCAATTTTTGTTTTTTTTTTATTTTTTTTCTCTTCTCCTTTTTTGATCACATCGGACAGCTTTGAGCTAATTTTCGGGAGCACTGCCGCTGCTACGCGCGTGTGTGTAATTTGTATGATTAATATAATAAAAGTAATATCACGTGTATAATACTTTGAGAGCTGCCTGCGCTCGGCGGCGGCGGCGGCGAATCGAGTGCGGCCCCGACCAGAGCAGCAGTAGCAGCTACTTTGTGCACAAACCAGTTTCGCTGCAGGTGCACACTGTGCACGCACACACAGATATAAGCATCGGCAGAGATCTCGTATACACACACACACTTTTGATCGAAGCCGATCGAAAGAGAGCAGCGGAGAGATTCTCGGGCAGATTTCGATATTAACGCTGGTGCGCGCGGCGCGGCGTTATTTACAAGTGGATTTAAGAGAAGGCAAGAAACTTTGTATAATACGATATATATTGAGGTGCAGTCCCACACGCGCTTGTGCACGCGCGTACGGGAGTCCTCTCTCCCGATTATTGAAAAATTATTTTTCAATCAGGTGCGCGGTGCGAGGAGATTTTCCGTCGAGTTGCTTGGCGACACTCCCGTGTGTGCAGCGTGTGTGATGTACACGCGCTAATGGCTGATTAATGTCACTCGCGATCGCGAGCAAGCCTATAGGTATTAGAAGAAGTAAATGATCATGGAGAAGAAGAAGAGAGAAAAAAACGAGCTGGTAATGCGATAAACTGCGATCGGACGTTACACACATACACACACATATATATATAAAATTATAAAATCCCGGTTCAACTTTTATATACGTACGTTCGTACATCCGTCGAGCTTTCGCTATATAAACATATGTAACACGCCTATATCATCGCCGGGGGAAGGGGTAAAAAAAGTGAGCCTAGCGCAGAATTTCTATAGATCATCGAGACCATTATCATCATCGAGGCCCGAGCTCGTAATATTCTACTTATCATATAAACTGCTGCGCGCGTTCCTATGTTTATAATGGGTTATATATGCGAGATCGCGCGCGCACACTTGTACCGTTACTAGCTAGATCTCTGCTGGCCCAGCATCCCCTCGGGGTTACTTAACGTTTGATGTCGGGGTAATTCAATCGCGCGTATAGGCTAAATTTCTCTCCTTTTTTATTCCTGTCCGCGTGATCTTTTATCGACTCGTTTCCGGTCGCGCGAGTGCGAGGCACTTACGATGATAACGCCCTATAACAACCTAAAAACCTCTTAATCGCGCGGCGCCGCACATTAATGTGAAGTTTGACGTTTCTAAAATTGTCCCGAACGACTGGAATATTATTTTGTCTTTTGACATGTTAAGTCGTTGAGTTGATCGATTCGGAAACTATTTATAGAAGCTACGATGCTTTCTCGATAATCGCGTACAATAAATCCAATAAAACTTTCAACGCAACTGTGGTGATAATGCTCGAGAAAATCGTCTCACTTTTTCTCTGTCTCTCTTTCTCTGGCCGACGTTTAAAACTCAATCCTTTAGGGCGCAAAGGTTTCTTTCATCTCCTCTTGAAGCGAACAATGAAATAAACTCAATGATCGGAAAGAAAGAAATGAGAGAGACACACAGAGAGCCAAGGAGAGAAAAAAAAGGGCACAAGCAGATGAAACATTCCAAGCAGTAAAAAGGACATCAATACACACGCATATAGCAGCAAAAGAGCGAGCGAGAACGAAGAAGAAGAAGAAGCTGCCGGTGTATAACAAGGAGAATAAACGCGGAGAGCGCTATGGGCATCGAGAGAGAGAGAGAGAGCCGAGAGATGCAACGATAATGCCTCGGAGTCGTTGCAGGCTGCAACGGCAGCAGGCAGTGGCGCAGGAGCCGTTCTGCAGGCTCTCCTCTTTCTCTCTTTATAAATAAATCTTGATCGCGTGGCTTTCATCCCTACCACCGAGTCTGGCGCGCGCCCGTTTTCTCTCTCCCTTTTTTATGCTTTTCTTCTCCGTATGTATGTGTGTGTATGTGCTGCTGCTGCTGCTGTTGCTGTTGTTGTTGTTGGTGTTGTTTTTTTTTATTCCGCACTGCCGCCGGAGGCCTTTTAAAGAGAAAAAGAGAGAGAAGGAGACGAGTAGCAGCAGCAACTCGTTCTGCACTATACGCTCGCGCGCCCGTGTATATATACGTACATAGGGCCCTGAAGGCATTGAAACTCCCCCTTTCATGCGCTGCAGAGCACAAGTGTACGTACATAACATGCGCCAAGTCTGATCATCTCACGTGCTATAGCTGCACATATGGAGAAAGAGAGGCCCGTGCAAGTTCTGCGGTATTATTGCGCGAGTTATGGGAGTAATTAATAATCGTAGAGAGAGAGAGAGAGAAAGAGAGGAACGGAGAGGCAGAGTTCTTTTTCTGCGTTATAGTTGTGTTGGCCGCGTTGTTGCATCGACTTGTTCCAGCGCGAATAGATAAGATCCCGTATCCACTGGGCTCTCGGTGGAGTCGGAGCTATAGGCGAGCTTATAAGGATTATTGTCTGCTTTATATACTAGCATACTTATTTATGCACGATATGACGCGAAGAAATTCGCCAAACTGCTCTTCTATTCTGGCCATAATAATAATTTCTCCCCGCGCGCATGTGTGTGTATGCGCACTATACTATATGTTCTATGAGGCTTATGTATACGTGTATACGGACTTCTCTCAACAGCCCCGCGCGCGCGAGTTCGATGATATATACTTTGCCGATCTACGGCAACGATAATAATTGCCAACACTGGCGGAGCACGTGTATATACAGTGTATAAAGTAAAGCTCGGACTCGAGCTACTATCATCGTTCGAAAATCTATCGAAGCGATATTATATGGAAGAAAAAGTCCTCTGCGTATGTGTGTGCATAATTAATCGCGAGGCATATTTTAGCTCCGTGTGCGCGCGGCCACTCTCTGGCCGATTGACACGCTCGATAAATGCCCCGCGCGTATTAATACGAAAAAGCTATATATGTGTGTGTGTGTGTGTGTCCGAAACACATACAGAGCTACGCACATTTGGTTGCTAAACTCGTGCACCTCTGCGGCTGCTGCTGTTACCACAGATGTATCTCTGCAGATTATCGACGAGACTTGGAAACTTACATAAGAAAATATATATAGATCGCAACGACGTATAATACGAAACTACACACGCATATATACACACGCGCACGCATTGCAATATGTATCGAGGTAAGTGAAGAGAAAACTCGTTCGGGGATTGGGTATATTATGGCGTGTGCTCGCTCGCGCGCGCGTCAATTATTTATTTCGCTACTTTATTTGCCTAGAGTATAGTGCCTCTCATAGTCATTACCGAGGCTATCGAACTCTCTGCCGCGCATATACGTAGCAGCAAATGTACCACACATACAGCAGCAGCAGCTAATGATCGTGTAGCGCTCGCGTATATGTATGCAGTGCTGCAGAGATCGAGAGCTGCTGCTCTATTGATCCTGTCCAGAGCAGTGCAGGATCGTTACTTTTTTTTATTTAACTGCTGCTGCTGCTGCTGTTTCTCTGCTCTCCTTATTTTTGGTGTGCGTGTGTAGTCGCGTGCCTCCGCGCTGTATGGATGGATGCATGTAATGTGGCCGCGCCGCGATCCTCGATGGATTATTACGGAAGCACGTGTGCAATATGATGCACGCGGGTCGTCGCGTGCGCGCAGCATAAAAGGGAAGCAGTAAGAGAGAGATATTGAGTGGACGTTCGGTCAAGCTCTCGCGCAGATGCGTAATATGTGTTCTGTGTTTCTGTACGCGTGTTTATGCAAATATAGTATAACTCGAATGTTTATAATCGCTTCAACGTAGAGTAGATTCCATTTGAATTTTTATCCAATTTAAATTAAATCTTTATGTATATTGCGTATTATATGGCTGCGAATGGTATATAAACGCGATAATCTTTCGATCGAATGTGCTGCTCTATCCAAACCATACCGAGCAGCAGCAGACAATGATCGGAGTTTTATTCTTGAATGAAAACGATAAATTGTCCACTTCCGAGTCCGAGATTATATTGTCGACGTCTTCCAGCTCTTGACGGAAAGAAATAAAAAAGGCAAATCTAAATAGATTTGTACATCTTGATTGCGTCATTATAATATGGGTAGCGGTCGCGCGACTGCCACACGCCAGAAGCAGCAGCAGCAAAACAAATACGATCGACGCAGTTTATTATAACTATATAATCCCATTATGAGAGACGATAAATGAATTCTCCTCCTTAATGAGAACGTTAAAATTCACCGCACGACGACGTGTGCCGGTATCATATACGATGGAGTATGTATAACCGATCCTATCCGAAGCTCGAGCGCTTTTCTATCCTACGATATTATATTGGCTCGCAACGAAAAACCACAGCTATAAGTACGTGAAATCTGATATACATATTTGTAGTAGCCGCAATTATAGTACATCATGTGTTCTCTCGAGTATCCATCTCTTACATAGTCCATATCGACAATAGATCGAACATTTTCCATTGGTCGCTTATACCTTGGCTCGTGCAGTAGTGTAGTAGGGGCTGCTCCTGCGTTAAAATAATTCTCATTCATAACAACGACGCGCGGATTAGCATAGGCAGAGCCCCTTCTTCGCTGTACTCTCACTTCGAGCTGTAGCAGATCTGCAAACGGAAGCAAGTGCATGATGTGCGCGCTCATATGTATAGCGGATTATCCTTGGCGCGTGCATTCCTTCGAAAGAGCCCCGGCTATCCCTCATTTATATCGGAAAAAGATCACTGCCACCGCGCGCACCAACCGATGATGATCGTGGTTGTTTTTGGCCGCTCGCGCGCTCATAATGCAAAATGTTAATAAGGAACCCTCTCGTCTCCCTGCGCAGCTCTATACGTAGGCGCGTGCGCGAGAGAGAGAAAATTACCGCACGCGCGCATACCTGCGTTGATCCGTATGCACGTACGCGAGTGAGTAGCAGCTTCTGTGTAATCGAGCAACTCCCCGCGATGCTTTAATAGAGCGATTTTGCCGGTGCGTATCGCGGCAGCGCGCAGCGCTTTGACAATATATATGGATACAGCCACGCGCTCATATTATCGCGCATGACAGAACGAAAAATGAAAAAAGAAAGGAGACAATCTCGTACGCTAATTAAGTTGTATGTACGTACGTATGCGCGTATATAGTATGTAAGTTTTTATCAGGGAACGCGAGCTGCGAGTATAATATCTAGGGAGCTACCGAGAAACAGAAAGAAACAGAGAGAGAGAACCTCGCGCGCATCAGCTGATAAAAGTCAAAGCCGCAAAACATTATATACACATATATATACACGCGCGAGCACAGGAAGGAAGTGGGCATACACACACATACGTGGCCTGGCGCACTCGTATACATACACACACATATATATAGCTAGGGTACATATTCACTCAATTAGCGTAATATGTATGAAATGTCTTTATTATCGCGACGCGATTTCACGTGTCTGTGTGTCTGCTAGCTATGTGCTATGCGCGGCTAAATATATTGAACGAAGATAGGACAAATCGGCCGAATCGATAGCACGTAATATATTCGTAATATGTATCTCTCCATTCTTTTGCGGTCTCGCTCCGACACATAACGTATAAAATACGTTACAGTGTACTGCTCGCGGGGCGGGTTTAAAATCGTGTGCCCTTATCTACGGGACAAGAGGAAAAAGAATCTTTATCGAGAGACTGATGCTAGCTTCCGTTGCATGAGGCCTTATAATCTGCCGGCCGATACGCTGCTCTTCGCCGTGGCAGAGCTTTTGTGATTCAAAACGCGGAGCGCGTCATTTTATAATAATAATTATGATAATATATGAAACGTAGACGATAGTAGCTGACCTGCTATCAGATACAGCGCGCTCGAAGCTTTTGTGCCATGCCACAAGCCGTTCGCGTGAAAAATTTTTATATTACATATTACTATTACTAGAGAGATGCGCGCATCTATTATCATAGTAATTCGAATGAAGCTTATAAAAGAAAGGATGAACAAAAAGAAGTGAAAAAATGGCGCTTTACGCGATCATCGGCGATCGGCTCTTAATTTATGCAAATGGACCAGTGATAGTACGTTACATATCGCTCTTTGCGCGCGCGCGCAACGTCGAACCGGTTACCCTCATCGCGTTTTATATATCGCACGCTCCAGCGAGCATGATCGGTGCGTCTATATATATACGTGTACGCGCACACGCGCGCGAGATGCGTATTATACGACTCGCGAGCGATGCCATTGATGACAAGTTTAATGAATACGCCGGTATTATACGATCTTCTATCCTATGTATGCGCGTGCGATCAGCTCTAGCTCGCTTGTCTCCTCGGCTTCCATATGTATACATTATAAGCCCAGGCTAGTGTGCTATTATATTATAAATCCTTGTTGATTTTTCATTAAAAACGTTTTTTGCGCCTTCTCTCGCTGCCCGCAACTATGTATCCTACGCGCCTGTCTATAATGCTATACAGCTTCTATGCTACGCGCGACTCTCTGCTATATAGGAGCGCGATGACGGTGCGTAATTTTTGCAATTTTTCCACAGCATATCTGTGTATTATTAAACATGCGATATATCGTTTAAAGCAGCTGCGTTAGAAATATTGTAATAATGCGTGTGTGTGCGTGTACGTAGCAAGTGTACCGAGAGCCAATTCATCCAGATCTGTGCGTGAGCACGGCGCGTGAAATAGCAGCGGCTCTCATGTACATACCGCAGCTGCAATACAATTGAATGCAGTCTGCATTACGTATGCAAGCGCTCGAAACATATACAGCAGCAGCAGCAGTGCGACCGGTGCTACACGTCTAATTGCAAAAATGCGCGTACTGCGCACAGCCCGACGCGACTGCACGCAGGTTTATATACAGACCCGCCGCCGCCGCCGCCACCACTGCTACAGGTAATATAACGAAGCCATTTAATTTCCAAGAAGCCAATTCTCAAACACATAGTATATATACCATTTACTATCTATCTCGCGGATAATTTCAATGGCAGTTTGAGAATTATTGTTGCGCCTCTCGTGCGCGCTAGTAGTACGCGCGCCGTAAATCGCCCCGCGCGCCGCACACGCACTGCGCTATAAGATAGCACGCAGCGAGGCGACTCAGAGCTGCAGTGAAACTACACTATAATATAATGTGTACAACAAAAAAGCTCGAGAGCTCTTTAGCTCGATCGCTCCCTCAGCGCCGCAATTTCGCCCAGGCGCATGGGTTTTATAACGACGCGCCGCGGAGCTATATCGGCAGTGTTGCGTACAAAGTCGCAGTGAGAGAAGAGAAAGAAAATTTCAAGGCGTGAAAAAGTGCATTTTTGAGGACTCGAGACCGAGAGAGAAAGAGAGATATGAGAGAGGGTCGAATATATGCACGCAAGTATACAAAATATATAGGCGGGGAAAATTCTTACGGTGCAGATATTGTCTATACACGTAGCAGTGGTGTGCATTTGAAAAATCATCGTTGTCTCGGACGGAGAGCTGGCGGCAAAAAGTGGCGCCTTTCTCTGCATTATACAGATGCTTAACGCGAGTTACGATACTAGATAATAACACCGGCTCCTGCAACTTTTGTATTATATATTATATGTATTACATACGACTGGCGGCGTGTACACATAACGCGGACTTATTATAAGTACAGCTTTTTGACTAGCTCTTAATTCTACACGCTAAACACGCATCGATGGCACAAAAGCGCTCCAAGATTAGATAGTTGCATCGTGCGTGCTATAAGCTAGGTTATAAAACAAACAAAAAATAAAAAAAAGAAGGCGATCGCTAATAGGTTTTTGTCCATACTTGCGGTCGTACGTATCCACGGCATCTTCGAGCTCGACCCATAACGATTTCATCAAACTACCAGCAGGCTCTTGAGCACACGCGCAAGCCACTATCTCTATACTGTATACCTTGCATTAAATTCCAAAAAAAGTCGCATTTTACGCCTCGATGTGTGTGCATGTGCAGTAGTTCGTATAATAATACGACTATGAGGACGACGATGAGGACGACGAAGAAAAGCCGCTCTCCCGATCGTTAACGAGTCTCTTGCATGTATAATAACGTGCCGATCTCTCTCTCTCTCTCTCTCTCTCTCTTTCTCGCGTGGCACGCGCCGAACTATAAAGTCCGCACCTGCAGCAGTTCGCTCGTTACGCGAGGATGTGCTGCAACTTGTAGGCTCGACTGCGGCCGCGCGCGCATCTCGTAGCTGTGTAGTATGCTGTATGCGCGCTGCAGAACACATTACAAGCACACACATACGCACATTTATATCCAACATCATCGCATGGACAAGAGCAAAAGGTGTCGGCGCGAGAACGAGAGCGGCGGCAGCGCACCGGTTCTAGTTTTTATTCATTTTTTCCCGATGAGATGAATGAACCCGATGCTGCAGCATAGCCGTGTTGCTACTACTACTGTATATAGTGCCTCAGTGCCAAGGACCCAAGTGTGTATCGCAGCAGCAGCAGCTGTAATCTTCTTATATCTCCACGCCCTTTTATATATATAGACGACGACGAGTAGCATCAAAGAGTGAAAGAGCGAGAAGTACGATATTATATGAAAACCAGAAGCCGCGATCGGCGCGTCTATTTTGCTCGGATCCGATGCCGTGATATTCCATTTGCTGCCGCATCTCTTTATATACATGTATCGCATGTGTATTATACGCAGCATTCAGCATATAAAGCACATATCTCGCCGATGAGATTTGATTGAGCTGGAAATGAGCTTCTCTCTCTTGGGATATATTATAATATTTATATGCCTGCAAACGGCTCACACTAGTAGTGCGAGATCGATTCGGAGCGATGATGATGTATCGGTGTATATACACGACGATCATGTGCATTATATACAGGAGAGCTCCGCAAAGGCGTTGAGCGAGCAACAACGAATATTAAGTATAGTACGGATCGGCTATATGTGGAGAAAATTCGACTTTGATTACCGAAGAAATGGCTTTTGAAGATCTCTGCTGCTGCTGCTGCTGCTGTGTGTACGAGGCGTTTCCGGCGATTATACAGATACGCGCGTCGATGTGTCGCGTGATCAACATACATACAGTACATATAGTACATATAGGTATCGTAATACACGTAGTAGTAAGCGTAGAGTTCCGATTTATTATTTTTTTTTTTGCGTCCCGCTCCAACTCGTGGTAGTGCGTTATACGACGCTGAAATCAATTTGAATCGGAGTCGTAAAACGATAAGTACTAGCCTGCCGCAGCTAGCAGCAGCCGCAGCTCTGTGAAAACGGCCAGAAAAATCTTTCAGTCACGCTAAATAAAGCTCGTTAGAACAATTCGATATCCCTCTCGTGCTCGAGAGAGCTCTAAGCGAGCCGCGGTGACTATATATATGCCAGCAGCAGCTACAGATAGATCGTAAAACATTGGTACAGATATGTATATATACAACACACGGTTTCGCGCTCGCGCTTGCACGCGCCGATCCATTTCTTTCTTCAATTATAATCTGCTTCCTGCTGTATCGCACAGAGAACCTTTTGCACTGCTACTGCCATACGGTACAATTTCTCGCGGAAAATCGCCAAGGCGATTAAAAATTCATAACGCGCGAGAGCATGATATACACTGCTACTACGCAATCTCTTTCTCTCTCTCACTCGCTCTCTGGCTCCGGGTAGATATTTTGAAATGTAAAAATAACAAGCTTAAGCCCCGTACTCTAGACTAGGTACATATAAGCCCGAAAGATACTCGCGGGGGGATTTGTTATATTATAATCTCGAGACGCGAGAGAGAGAGAGACTGAGAGAAAAGTCGAGCCCCCACGGGTAGGGGGATAATACGTATACACAGTCAGCGTTAACTTGCACTGCTGTATGTGTAACATTCGCAATAATAAATGCTGCAGCTCTCCGGTGGCTTATTACAAGAGTGCGAGCTGCAGTGGCGAAAGTAAAAACCTTCATTCGAGACCCGCGACGTGTACGTACGCGCATAATACATACAAAACTGCTATGCGTATACGCGATGCGGTATATTAATGTAATAAGCGAAATAAAAGATGCTGGGCGTGAAACAAGAAGCTCGATTCGCCACTCGAGGACTTTTTCTCCGAGATTCTATGTATATGCGCGCGGCGAGCGTTGGAGCTCGGTGCTGATCGAGCAAAATAAGCGTCGCGCGGGCTCTTTTGTGTAGTAGCTGCGAGCACAGCCGATAAGCGAGCAGCTCTCCTTTTTTCTTTCTCTTTTTGCCTGCTGGCCGAGACTGCGTGTTTTTTTACACTGAATGCGGGCTAATTAACGTACCATTTATACACACACATTTAATATGGTATATTATACGCGAAAAAAAGCAGATAAACTGGGGACTTTTTGTTTCTTTATCGGTATAGAGATAGCTGGTGTAGCTGTGTAGCTGCTGCCTCCACGCAGCCAAGAGAGAAAGAGAGAGAAAGAGAGCTTTTTTCGCGATAATAGCGTTTAATATGATTGCTGCGCGTTTGACGCTCTCGCATGCTGATGTTGCATACTTATAAATACCCATAGGCCGAGCAACTCAAGAGAGTTAATTAGTAGTAAAGACTCATTAATTATTAAAAAGTATTTCATATTATACGGCACGCGCCCGCCGTGTATGTGTAGCATATAAACGTGTATATAATATACGTACGTGTGTAACGATTTATTTGTTTTAGCGTCTAGACAAAAAATCCTGAAATAATTAGTGCCTCGCGGTGTGGTGTATACGATGCCCTGTAATGCGGCAACTATACTTACAACCGAGCGCGCTATAATATGCACGCAATTTTTATTCTTAGGATTTATGCGAGCAAAAATACCATTATATCGTAAAAGTGCAGCCGCCGCCGCCGTACCTTTGGAAAAGTAGTGCTGCGCGGTGCGTAACGAGAAAAAACTGAAAGCTGATTGAACGAAAAAAACGAAGGAGAAGAAAAAAGTAGGAAAAAAAGAAGAGCAAGGCAGCAGCATCTCGCTGCAGGTACATAATAATACACCGTGTTTTGAAAGTAGTTTAACGCCCGAAACTGGCGTTAAACTACTTAACAATCGCGAATTTAATAAACCCTAATATCTACATGTCGTAGTCTAATTCGTAAAATTTCGACGTCAGCTACTTGCGGCATCGTCGAGAACGAGTCGTTTTACTTGATAATCGCGAATTTAATAAACCCTTATATCTACGTCTTACACATAAGTTCGTAAAATTCGAAATTAGTACGAAAATCTGACAAATTATTCATTGATTTTTTTCTGGGCAGCACTAGAAGTCAGGTAGGTACAGCGTCGTTGACAACGAGTCGCTTAACTTAGAATCGCGATTAAACGACGTTCTCGACGATGCCGCAAGTAGCTGACATCTCCTGTAGCTCAGAAAAAAATCAATTAAAAATTTGTCAGTTTTGTTTACTGACATCTAATTTTACGAACAAGACTACGACACGTAGATATTTGGGTTTATTAAATTCGCGATTATCAAGTAAAACGACGCTTTCTCGAAGACGCTGCATTTAGGCGACGTCTAGTGTTAGTGTGTGTGTGTGTATGTGTACCCCTCGGGAGCACGCGCGAGCAACAACATTACGATCTACAATTACGCTCATTCGTGTGTGCGTTTGCATACACGTGTGTATGTGAGCCGCGCCGTATAATAGCTCCAATGCAAAAGTTATATCGTCCGTATAACCGGCCGGAAATTTGTATATAATATGTTGTAAAAGGTGTTGGTGCGCGAAAAACCGTATATGGATTTTTTTTCTCTCTTACATTATACCATGCTACACATATAACACACGAAGCTCGGCCGAGAGAGGAGCTCTGGCTTTGAGCGCGCATGAATGAAGGCGATCTGTGTGTGCGCGAGGCAGGCAAGCAAAGGATCGAGAAAAAGAGACCGCCTCTCGAGCTGCTGCTCTCATCTAGTGGGGAACACTGTGTGTGTGTGTGTGTGCTGCAATATGCACTAGTATGTCTCTCTCTTTTCTCTGTAGCGCCGTTGGTTGCACACGAGGCCGGGCCCGAGAGAGAGAGAGAGAGAGACTCTTCACGTCGCGCCGCGTATACGTCCAAGTCTATCACACGGCGTATCACGAGCTTCATGGGCTGCGAGAATGGGGGAGAAATGGAAAAGTATCTTGGCGCTCGCTCGCGTTCGGCCATTGATTTCGTAAAGGAAATCGCCGTCGGGTTTTCTACGTCTCTTTCGAGACTGTATCAGCTGCAGCGGCAGCGGTGCAGATTCCAAAAGAGACTTTCAACTTCCGCCGCAGCACAGCATTTCGCGCGCGGGGTATATACTCGAGAGCAGCACTACATAACAGTTGGACAAGCGAAAGAAACTCTTTCTCGCGTCTCTTTCTCTCATTCACTACTTCGCCTTCGGGAAAAAAATCTTGGCAGGCAGGTGTGACGTAACGCAATGCAAGCAAAATAGCAGTTCATAAGCAGCAAGGGGGGGTTGTCAATATCTCTCTCTCTCTTTTCGGCCCCCACTCGCTTTCCATGTGCCTGTCGTCTTCTCGAAAGCTTGCGATAATAATTCCCCGACACGAGATGCTGCTGTCGCGGATTTTTATTTCATATAATGTGGGTATAGGTATATACCACTGCTGATGCGATGATATACACACCCTCTCATCTATATACGAAAATATATGGAAACGGCATCTCATGAGAAACGCGATATATCGCAAAACGAGAGAGGATCCACCAACGAATTTACGGATGAGATCGTCTTCCTTACATGCGGACACACACCTATGCTGTATACCTATCGCGGGCGAGCAGCAAGTATATGCGTGTATGTGTGCACGTATAAGTTTTCGGTTTCGCCTCCACGTAACTGCGCTGCTGCTGCTGCTGTTACTGCTGCTGCCCATGGATATGCTTCGGTGCGAAATCTTCGAATCTCGCAATATATATAAAAATGTACGCACGTACACATATAATGCGTCAGAAATTTACGAAAAAAAAGGAGAATAAAAAGAAACGAAGACTAACTGAATCGATCCCGCTGCAGTCGTGAGAGAGAGAATGAGCGAAAAGAAGCGTATAGAAGCGAAGGCTTTAATTTTAGCCCATCTATATATGAATATAATACGAATACACGTATATAGCCAGATGATGATATTGTGCAACCGTTTGTGCGAAAACGAGGCCGAAGATAATGGCAAAAGAGGTAGTAGCAGCAGCAGCTGAGAAAGAAGAGATGCGAAAGAATAAGAACCAGAAAGAAGACGGTGTGTGTGTATGTGCATGTGCTATATACTACGCGTTGTTCCCACGGATCACTTCATGAATGAACTCGCGTGGCTACTCTCGGGCTCTCTCGGATCGCGACGCGGCCGCACCGCCGCTGCACACTACCGCACGATCTCCTCTCTCTTTCTCTCTCGAGTGGGGGTCTCTCACTCTCTATCTCTCTTTCTCTATACTCCTTCATTCACTTCCTCTCGATCGATTCCCTTCGCTCTCTGCGTTCGTACGTGTGTATATATCTATATCCCGACTCCTCATCGTCAGCCAAGAGTCTCTCCTCGCGTAGCTCCTTTTTTTTATCTTTTTCATTTTCAACTCGTTGTCCAGATGATCGTCAGCCACAGCAGCAGCAGCAGCAGCAGCAGCAGCAGCAACGCAACACACGCGAAGAAACCAGTATTTTATACGCGAATTTATTGTTAGTAGCTTCGTCTCTCTCTTCTCCTCTCGCGGGACCGATTTTCATTTACCGAGAAGTAAGACGTCATTATACGAACGTGGCTCGCGCGCCTATAGCGAGCGAGGCTGAGAAAAGGGCGACGCGCGAGATGGGTAATTGCACGCCTTGACTTTAATAGAATATATAGATGATTATGTTGATGATGATGATGATGATGACGATGATGATGATTATAATAATAATGATAATGACGACGACGACGACGATGATGATACCGATTACGACGATTGCGCGAGAAAACTTGAAACCGACGATTTTTCCGTACGAAAATGGCGCTTCAATGTCTCGGCGATACTGTCAATGTACACCTAGACGCGCTCGTAATATACACAAGATTCTAAAACCGGATGTTTTTGGTTGCCGCGCGCGAAGTAGTATAGTACGTTGACCGAGGCGCGCTCGGTGGCATTATGGTGCGGCGCTAATTTATAAGTAAGAAAAATATCCTCCTCTCGTAACGAGCACGAGCCGAAGCACCGCCACTGCTGCTGCCGCCGCCGCCACTGCGGGAGTGAAAGTTTCGCCAGATTTTGCGAAGGTTATAAGCCTTATTATTACCCGAAACCCGGCCGTGTGCATGTGCGTGCGTGAGTCGAGTTGAGTGATTTGAATGAACGTCGTGAAGGGCTTCGTCGCAATTTTGTGCAACGAAAAATGTAACGTGCAGAAAAAAAATTGTTAGAAAGAGAGAGATAAAAATGACGAGGAGAAAAAAAAACTCGATCGAGCGCGCGCGCGGCAGCCCTTGAAAAGAGTCTCGAAGTAATCTTCGCGATACATAAACGAGGCCTACATATCGTGAGATTTCAATTAAATTTTATAACCTTTGAGATAAATTCGATTCTCGTTTCGATTTAACAACTTGAATGAAGAAAAAAAACGGCAGCGAAGGCATGTTTCGAAAGAGCATAGGTAATAAATCCCCTTTACCTAAATAAAAAAAAATGACGTAAAAAAAGAATGAAAAAAAAAAAAATACAGAGAGAATGCGATTTAATACACGCGCGTACATGTGTAGTTTGAGCAATCCGCGTCAAGTAAATTCCCTCTTTTCCTCACTCCTGTTCTATCCTCCATATGTATAATAAATGCTGGCGAACATCGCTGCCGTTGCACGCAATACAATACGCATATATATATAGAACCAACTGTACATACATACGAAGCGAAAAAACAAAAAAGATATATATTATATGTGTGTGTACTGTGTACGTGTGCGAGCTCTAGTACTCATGTGTAAGGGAACGAAAGAGAGAGAGAGAGAGAGAGAGACACGCATCGTACATATCGGAAGAAGGCGCAGAGGCAAGAGGGAGAGAAAAAGCGAACGAAACGAGCGAGTCCGGCGCGTCGTTTGTTGCTGCTGCTGCTGCTACTACCATAACACAAAGCAGCACATCGGCCAAGGCAAAAAAAAGGGACCCCTCGTATATTTCCTACCTGTTGCTTCGCCCACACTCCCTATACTATACTTGCATACATGTAATATACTGCTACTGCTAATGGTGCATCGCGCGACCGCCGCGCGGAACACACGTGTGTAGAGCGTAGAGTACACAGGTGCCCCTGAAGGCACGACTGGAATACTCTACTGCTATTACCACGACGACGACGACGACGACGACGATGATGATGACGATGCTACTGCCATTGGCACTGTACAAGAAGAATGAGACGCGGATTTATTTCCTTTTTGTGTATTTTGTATTGTATACACACATCGCGGTGTATAGCGCATCGACATGGACACTGTGTGTTAAAGCTTCGATGATTTTTATTGCCGCCGTGTTTCCGATTTATATTAAAGTGTACATCTAGCTTTTATACGTATAATACATTGTCGTCGCTTGATGCCCCTTAAATGGCGCGATCTTTTGACGAATACAAATCGGAGCTCGGATAATAAAATTTATATACGCAGGGGTAATTTTCTAGTCTGAGAGATGCATTGGATTAAGGTGTGACTTCTGATGGATCAAGATCCCACCGTCTAATCCTCTAAGATGAATTAACGCGGTACTTTTCGCTGCTGCATAAGCTCCACATTCAGAGTTACAGCGCACGACCGTTATGGAGAACGGCAGAGACCTCGCGTACCGGTTTCATTCATAAAAGTTTGTATGTACGGCTTCGCGCACGATTACGTTGATACACACGCTTGGATCATTTACCGACAGCTTCTACTTTACCAGCCGGAGATTCCTCTTGGTTTAAGTACGCGTCGATGCCGCAAAGGCGAACTCGATCTGACGTACAACGAGCGCGACCTATCGGTGGATCATCGAAGCTCGAAGGTACTCGAGATCGACGCCAGAGGCTGCCACTTGCCTATCAGCACTCGATGACAGATCGAATTAGTTCTTGCTTTTTAATGCTCCGTTTTTTGTGTAAATAAAGACTCGAAAGGTAAGTTTCAATAATCGATTATTGGTTTAGAGTGAAAAATAAACGAAATAGCGAATATTCACGCTGGTTTCGTGCGCATCACCGACGTTGCTAGCTAAACACTTTTATGAATGAAACGTCACGTGCTACGGTGGAGGGGAGGATACGCGTAGGTATCGTTTCGATGAATGGACTTGACGCGGGCGCGCTCACACACACACACACATACACATATAACACGCGAATGAAAGGTTGATGCGAGGATTAGTTATGTATACGTATACGAGCTAGCCTGTGTGTATATATTATCGAAAAAAGAAACCCGACATCGTAGGCGAGCGTAACCGTGTGCGCATAATGCGTCCATACATATATTCACTTTACGAGCTTGTGCAGTGCATTGTGTACTGCCTCCTCCACCTCCTCCCCCTCCTTCTCTTCTCCGTCTCTCTCTCTCTCTCTCGCTCTTTTTTCGTTACTTTACTTTACTTTTAACGAATGTAAACACACATGTGCGACGACGGCGCGGCAGAGTACTGCTGCGACGCTGCCCACAGAGCTTACAATGCATATATTTACAGTATGAATAAGTGCATACTGCACAGCACGCCGAGCAGCGTATCATAAAAAATAATAAAAGGAATAATTCGCGGAATGTGAGCTTACGCGTCGTAGTTCGCAGTCGCAGTCGCGCAGTCGTTGTCGTTGTTGGCTCTTTCAACGAAATACGATATAAAGTCGAGACTCTATAGCACGGCGCAGATGACTCGCTGCGCTCATGTGTGCCTCGCGAGAAATTGCCCATGAGGGTTTTGATGCGCGCGATGCACTTGCCACAACGTTCGTTATTGTATGCGAAACGAAACGAGTGCACACGCGGTACCTATATCGTATCGATCCAGATTAGCTATTATTAGTACATGCACCGCAGTGAGCTGGCGATGGCAATGAACCGTGACTGGGCTCTCTCACGCTGCTGCTGGGTACGAATTTTATCACACGGCAGCGAAGATTCGTATACATATAATAATGCATCATCGATCCATACCACGCTTAGATGCGTCGATTATTGTACGGTAATCGTGCACGTGCAAAAATATTGCGATTCGACGAAACAATTAGCCGCACTGTTGACAATGAGCGCGAAATTATAATTTCCGCTGCGTGTAAGTACATAAAGAAGCGTGAATGCGTGCATGGTTATAGGTATACGTTTAAATAAAGGCGCTAACAGCCGAAAAAACCTCAACGCACGGGGTGAAGCGAACAAATAATATCGCATAAAGCTCACGCATGTGTGTATAGCAGAACACTGCCCTCGCGATTAATATCACGCAACGTCGAAGCTTTCTCGCGAGCAACAAACACCACTACCACCAGAAGCAGCAGACATCGAACGTGCGTGTATTATTATTGATGATGGTCTCTCGTGCACACGCGACATCCGATCGCAAAGCTCCTCTTCGTCTTCGTCTTCTTCTTTTCGGCCAGCTCCGCCAGGGGTATTATGTGTCTATACGTGTGTGTGTATTCTTATATGGACGCTCGCTCGATGCGCCCAGTTTTTACCCAAAAAATATTGTAATAATATCAATCGAGAACGTGAGAACGCGTGTATACATACACATGGGTGTATGTGTTATACACATAAGATGGGAGGTTTTTATTTTTACTTTCTTAGCTCCCTCGCATCTCCTTTTCTTTCTCTCTCTCTTTCGACATCCACCTGCGGTTGGTGTCTTTCACCAGCTACTTGTCCGTTGCTGCTACTGTGGCTGCTGCTGTTTTGCGCTTCGTGATAGATGCACGTATCCTTATAGTGCACGTGCGTTTCTTTTCGTAACGTAAGCGAAACACGCCTTTTTCATTTTCGTGAAGGTAAGAGAGAGAGAGAGAAAGAGAGAGAAATAATACGTAATTACGTTTGTGTCGTGTCTGGGTGGAAGTGACGACGCGATCAGTCGAGATTGAAGCCTTTCAATGGCACTGCACTGCACACACGACATCGCGCGGCTGACGTACATTTGAAAGCAGTAAAAAAATCGAAACTCACAAGCCCTCTCCTTCTGCTTTTTGCACGCGCGCGTAAACATTATCACGTGTGCCCGAATGTATAGATTGCAACACATTATATATACCTAGATGATGGGCTTCGAGGGTACACATTTTACCCGTTTTTGAGCGATTTTTTTCGTTCCCAGTAAAAAGTCCAAAGTTGCTTTGAAAGATAAATATTTACATAGAGCTTCTTTCTTGCGCGACGCGTTTCTTAATTGACTTCGTTTCAAAGGCGGGCCCTGTGTGTGTGTGTGCGCGCGACACGGGACAGATTTTCCCTTTTCCTTCTATTCAAAGACTTAGAGAACTAACGCCGAGTGTTAAAACAAATTTCAAAATTCGTAAAATAACAAAAATAGAGCACATTAGAGAGGGCGTCAAGTGTATTAACCCATGCATTGCCGTAATATATGCTAAAAGCGAGCAAGTCCGGAAACGATCGTGTCTACGCACACCGTATAGTATAGTTCCGAAAATTTCGAAAGTTTAAATATCACAACGGTGACATTTCTCTCTTTCTCTCTCTTTCTACCTGTGTACCTGCTGCTATGTACAGGTGCGCTCGTGTGTACATGATGTACGGTATGAATGTATATATTCATAAAATGTACGCGCGACGTCGCGACGCGCCGAGAAAAGTTATATGCCTGCGTACATCGGCGTCCAGTTTTTCGCACAGGAAGTTTGATCACGCGCGCCGCGTGCGGAAGAGAGCCGCGAGGAAAAAAAGTGTGTCTTGACCTAGCCCGCTCTATTTGTTGTACATGTATCTTACCTGCGCGCATGCTGCGCAAAACTCGTTTCTCGCATTTGATACAGCGGCGTTTCCATAATCTTTGCGCGATTCGCGCGCGCGACACGTTTTGCCCGCGACAACGCACAGCATACACAGGGATCAGAGACAAAAAAAGCACCGTAAAGTCGATGAACTCTCGCGTCGAGCCATACACCTCGCTCTGTGGGTCTCTCTCGCTCTTTCTTCTGGATGACTATTCTCGCATTATACACGCTGCGTGCGCACTCAAATTTTTTCCGAAAATTTTGTTCGCCACAGTTGCGCCGAGCTGCGAAATTCAAGCTTTCTTTTTTATCATCGAATTTCAAGCGAGTGAGAGAAAGAGAGAGAGAGAGAGAGAGAGAAAGAAGGGGGTACTGCGTATACTCGTTTAATACACCCGAGACGTTTTGCGTGGCCTGCGAACTGCAGCTGACGATCACCGAGACAAGAGCTCTGCGAATGCATATGGGAAGAAGAGCCGTTGCATCTCTTCTTACCGTAAAAAAAAGCTTCGAGAGAATCTGTCTCCTTACTCGTCTATCTCTTTACGGAGCGGACAAAGACATCTTCGAGTTTTTCCTCAATTATACGTTTTAATAAAACGAGTCGTGTGTCGCTGGGCATTAGCAAATTATTAGGACTGCGAGAGCTGCGCGCACACGTTTGAAGACGTTAATTTTGTTAATTGACACTTTTGGCAAGCTGCGCCGGCGGCGGTGGCGACGCTGCAGCGATACACCAGAGATTGAATTTCGCGCGATTAACGTAATAATGTGTGTATATAATGCGAAAAAGGGAGAGAGGCAGAGAGAAAAAGCGGATGCAAGCGATTGTGTATGTGTGTATGAACGCCGCGACGAGCTTGATTATATAAAGTTAGAGACTCTCTTGGACGACGACGATGCTCGCACCCGAATGATGATGTTAAAGATGAAAATTGGATATGCGCAGCTTTTGGCTCGAAACTTTGGAATTTTCTCAGGGCTTTTTTGTATAACATTAATATAACCGCGCGCGCGAGTTTGTCATCGAATGTATATGCGCGTGCAATTGGCGTCGTTCCAAAAATTTGCAACTTTTCTTATATTATACATAACCGAACGATATGCATTATGCGTGTGCTAATGCAAAAAAGAAATTAGAAAAAAAAGAATAATCGAACAATCGGTAGAGTTTATAACGCCGCCGTGCGTTCGAACGCACACTTGTTGTATTATAGACTCACACGCGTTAAAAGACACGCAGGAGAACAATGCGCGAGTTTAATTATAAAATTACACCGTTAAACGACCACCACGTGCTGCTGCTGCTGCTGCTGCTCGCGATGCGTGTAAGTGTGTTTTTGCAAAAGCTTCTCTCTGCTCGAGAGCGCAATGCCATTGTGCTTTGTTGCAGCGCGCGCAAGCGAGCCTATGTACGCGTACGAATACATACATGTAAGCGCGATTTTCTTCTTTTAATAGAACACATCGAGACATTCTGCAATTATGATTGCACGTATGTATTGTACAGAGAGGATCGACGCACACGCGTTGTACATAGAGCTTTATGCGATCAATTAAGCTTTTACGGACGCAAACTTTCGACTCGCGTCGCGCGTCGCAGTAAAAACAGAATAAGTAGAAAAAAAATTGAAGAAAGAAAAATATATGCTTACGCCTGTAAAATTTATTAATATAAGTCAATCAAGCGTTGTATGTGTCTGCGACGAGCAAACCCGAGTTTCCGCTTTGCGTGGCTATAATGTATGCGGAATCAGCTGCAAGCGCGGGTGCAAATTCGAATTAAAAATAAAATAAAAAGAACAGAATGATAATCGTGCGTGTGTGTATGCGTTTGCGATTTGATCCAAACTGTTCTTTCGTTTATGGATCTTTCTCTCTCTCTTTTTTTTCTTCTCGCTCTACCTCGTATATATAAACTCTATTTTATTGCCCACGACAGCCCACGTGGTGTTGTGCTGCATATATAAATCCGTCAACGCACACACGCGCACTAACTAACACACTGTATATATTGCTAACGGGGGCGTATAGAACAGAGCGAGCGAGAGAGAGAGGGACCCACTCGCAGCGCATCATTGTAATGAGGATGCCGCTGATTATCCAATTCGTAAATTCTCGCTTATACGTATATGGTGTGTGTATACGCACTACAACACAGCAGCCGCAGCAGTGCGTTCTAAGTCAAGATTCGCGTCCAGAGCGTGCGTTCTCCTTTTTTTTTTTTATTTTGCCTTTGCTTTGGCTTACGTGCCGCACGCTGATGCTTCTTTATTCGGATGTACACAGCAGCAGCAACTCGGACGAACTCATAAGACGTAATCTCTCTCGCGAAGTTGCTTAATTGGTCGAAAAGATAATTCGGAAGTCGTCGGTTGACGACGGAGAGATTTTTTTTTCGCTTATTCGGGGCTTCTATACAGCCGAACGCCCGCGCACGCGCGCACAACACGCGCTCAGCATGATGAGCGACAATTGGGGTAATTTTTTTCTCTCGTTCTAAGGTAATATGTGCTGTACAATACACTGCGCGTGCGGCCGATTAACAACAAAATTTTGGTCCAGTTCGTTATTTTCCGTTTTCTGTATTTAATTTAGACTTTAATTATGGGAAAATGAGAGCAGCTAATACGACTGCTTCACGCGAAAGGATCAATCATGCTACGAAATCATTATGGGAATCAAGAGCTCGTTATGAGCTTTGATATGCATACACAGAAATGATCCATTGGATTTTCGCCTCGTAATGGCGCTCAGTGGTAGCGACGTCATGCCGTTCGTATAATATTTTCAAACGATTTTGATATATACTTTATTGTATGGACGTGGCCAAATTCGAGCTCTTTAAATCATATTTTCTATAATTATCGAATTGCCATTTTCAAGCCAAGTGGTACGTGTCTATGTGTGTGGCGTGGCGCGTTTCCGCAAACGCAAGTGAATCGCGGAAATATTACGACGTGATTAAATTCGCGAGCTTCGTTTCTTTTCCTTTTTTCGTTTGTTTCGCATATGCATAGTCACACACAAACACACATGTGTGTATCATCACACGTACGCATACGTATCGCATCGATACGACGACGTTCAATGAACTTTATATGTACGCAGGCCCGACTCGCAATCATCATCAATTCTAATATATATTTTTTTCTTTATATGACTCTTGCACGCTACCCGTATTATATTCGTAGCTCCGAAATTGAATCGTGGCAATAGACAATTTATAAGTACGGATGCAAAATTCGTTCTCCTATATACCATATATATATCGAGCTTTAATTGCCGGTTTTTGAGCGACGTAAAATATACGTACACACACGCCATTGTGAAACTTTATCTCGTCGCGCGCTCTTGAACTATAATCTGCTGCTGGGGGATTTTTTCGCGAGAGTATAAAACGATTAAAGGCCGCTACGCGCCATGCCTTGTAATCCGAGTGTCGAAAAGTAGCCGTTGCTGCTGCCATATACGTTATACGTACGTATATTTATATTATATGTAAGAGAAAAAACAAACAAACAAATGTGTGCATCGTGGCCGCTCTCAGTATGTCTCCACGTAGTGAGCCTCGGTAAAACGATCATCGCCCGTGCCCGCACCGACTTGGTGTGGTCGGGCGCAAAAATTTCATGAAAAGCTAGTGGCCGCAGAATATATATTATATTATAGTATACTTGTGTGTATCTCTTTTGCATCATTATTCCAACGACGCAGAGAGGAAGTGTCGCTGCTGCTGCAACTCGCACAGGAAGCACGATATCGAGTGTGTGGTGCGAAGCGTGTATAAGTCAACGCAACGACGACGACGAAAGGGCGCGAGTATATAACCGTTTTATACACACGATATGACAAAAATATAACGAATAAAACGAAAAACTCGAGAGCGAAAAATAAAATGAGACTTACCGAGCGAGCTTTCGGGATCGGAGAGATCCGAGAGGGACGGCACTTTGCGCATGGCGAAGGAGCCGTTCATGCGTCCGGTGTAGCTTGGCACCACGCAGCCCTCCTCCTCGGCATCCGAGGGCAACTCTTGCTTCATGTATTTGGCCACCTCGGTCATGTCTCCAGCGGCGTAACCCAAATGGCCAAGAGAGAAATGTACATTCCGCTGCAAGAAGAGGAAAGAAAGAAAAATGTGATTAATTCACTGCTTTTGTACAATTTGTTAGTTCATTAATACATATTTTAAGGGACGATAGTTATTTATAGATCTTTTACCATATTTGACAATAATATAGAAATATTGTTCTCTTGACCACTTTCCTCAATCATCTTTACAACAACAGTGATACACATTGTATATAGGTTCACACGCAATGTTATGGTTCCCTCTCTCAGCTGAGCGAGACGAGCCCATCGGGCAATAACACGCCAATACAATAAATTATATTTTCTTTACACATAAATTTTAGATTTTGGTGAGGAGAAAAAAACATCTACGTAATTTTATTTATTTTTTTGCATAAATCTAGGCAAAAATTCGTGGGAGAAAGCAGGACGTCATGTAAGGCACGCGTGTGTATATGTGTTATACCTCTTTCTACAATCAGGTAAATGATGCGCATGCTAATGACAAATTGATCTTTTTTTGCGGTCAATTCTTTCTAGGAATTACTCTTTTTTTGCCTGGCGCCGCGAGTTCTCAATGTCGTCTCTTCGATGAAAAATATATTGCTCGAGAAATATGTCGCCGCGATTGGGTCAGCCTCGGGGGCTCCTCCTCGCATCGACAGATAGACATGTCATAATTAGGAAATAATTTCAGCAGCAACACTTTGACAATATTATTATTTCAGTTGTTGCGTGTATAATATACAAACATTATCGCCTCCCGTGCAGATGAAATTCCGCATATTTCCGGAATCAGGCGGATATCGAAATTTATCGGAGCAAAAAAAATTTTTATTCCCCTCCCCTTTATGAATTGGATTTCAGATTTTTTCTCTCCTTTTTTTATACGGTTTGAGGTTTGTATAACGCCCATATGTACTAGAACGAGATGACGACGCGCGCATATAATCGTAATCGGACCTCGCGCAACCGCGCATGGCTACGATAGCTGCAGCAGCATTTGCCGACCGTGCTAACGTACACGTATTTCATTCATGAAATTCTGTCTGCGTTACGCTTTTACGAAATCGTTCAGTAAACCGAATCTCAAACATCATCGCGAGGGAATAACGTATACTGCACTGTATTCACGTTATTCCCGGCACACAAAGACGGAGAAAATTAGCCAGACGCGGCGTACATACGCTACACCGAGAGACGTGTATTATAATATACATTCACGCTCTCCGGTATACACAAGGACCTGTAGAAAGGGCGTGAGGAGGAGGGAAAAAAAGGCACAAGAGCAGCGGCAACCTCGACCACAAGGCAAATAAAAAATAAAGAATCTAGCGGAAAAAAGGCAGAGAGAGAGAGAAAGAGAGAGAGTTTACAGTGGAGAAGTAAAGAAGAAGAAGAAGGCAAGTAAGACGGAGACGAAGAAACTGGAGAAACGCAAAAAAGGGGATGTGTATAAGATGCACTCGGACACATACAGCACGTACACATAAGGCAGAGGAGGCCCAAGACAAAGAGTCTGGGTGAAAAAGTGGAGTAAAGGAAGAAAACGAGAGAGAGAGGCAAGGAGGAGGAGGAGGAGGTGGAGGAAGAGAACGGCGAGAGATGTAAGGCTTCGCACATTTTAAAACCGACAAAGAGCAAGCCTATATACATGTGATTTGTGTGTGTACACAAGAAGCGTAGTACATACACGTACACGTATATACATATACAGCACATGTTCGGGCTGCGAATGAGCCCATGAATAATTTTTTCAACGGATTCATCGGTGTTTGCTTTGCGTTAGCTCCGCGCGCGACACGACTTTTGCGCACCGAGCCGCGCGGCTTACAATACAATACATTACATACATATTTATAATACGTTAATAAGGTAATGAGAAAATTAATAGAATTTTTTTTGTCATATAGTTGGACTTCGAGGACGACGACGACGACGTCGAAGTAGATGATGATGATGAAGACGGTCTTCAAGGCTAAAAGAGATCGAAAGTAATTCCGAAATTTCGCATTTTACGATTTTCTCGCGCACCTCGAATTGCAATTTCATTCAAGCTTTACTCGTAGAGTGCAGCTTATCGACCTCGCGTGCTGTGTGTGCGACATGCAACGGGCAGTGAGCTCGTTCGCTCGCGCCCACGTCAATCAGCGCTTCAACCTTCGATTACCAACCGACCTCTAACGATCCTTCCTCTCTCTCTTTATCTTTAAATGCGGGGGGAGCCCTTCGAAATTCAACGCAACGCAATGCGAGCACCATGTGCATAATGCGCGGCACGTAACCAGCAGCAAAAATAAAACAAGTCAAAAGTAAATTACAAATACATCTCGCGGAGTTGGTACACGCACGAATTACAGAGGAGGGGCGAAGAGAGAGAGAGAGAGAGAAGCGAATCCATGAATGAAACGCGAACCTGTATACACGGCTACCTACGAGCGTGTATGTAACGTACATTTACCGCGTATATCCTACGTAACACACACAAGTGCAACGGCTAAAATGTGCAGGGAAACGCCAGGCGGAGGGAAACGGACCGCTGACCACTTGACCTTCCTCTCTCGGAGCTGCATGCAGTGTACGTATATGTGTGTGTGTGGCTAAAGCAAAGACTCGTTAAGTAGCTGTCTGTGTGTATGTGTGGGGCTTTCATGAATGAAACGCGCGTAAAAGAGAGATAGAGAAACTTTACTCTCGTGGGCTCGCTGCTGCTGCACAGAAAGTGACGTAACCTATTCAGACTGGCTCTCGCTACGGAATTGGAGCGGTCAGCCGAGCCGTGTTGTTGCGGTCGTTTTATGTATACTTTGCGGCGTGGGAGAATATTTACTAAAATGTCATCGATTTGGCAGGTTTTTTTTTCAATACATATAAATTGATACGCATCCATGGGAATTCATCATTTTTTACGTTGGTACTTTCTGCGGTATACGCGTACGAAGCCCTACGCGACACGCGAATATATCGTTGTAATCTCACGGTAATCACGTTGTTGTGAAAAAAAATGAAAAACAAAAATTGAAGAGTCACGTGAGAGATGAAGAATAAGAAGCGACCGAGGCAAAGGTTTTACAATACCAAAATTGCGTTACATCTTCGCGTGAAAATCATCTCTTGCAATAATTGCGTATACAACGATTAAATATTATCGTTATTATATTATGAGAAAGAAAAAGATACTCGTTGCGAAACTACGTGCAAATATTATTGTCGAATTTTCAGTCGTGCGCGATGTATCGCTCTTGTTCGTTCGTTCGCCTTTTGCACAGAGAGTGAAATCTTCTTCTTTTTTTTTCTTCAAATTCCACATAAATACGAAGTGTACTTTTCTCTCGTCTCCCGCGCGTTCTCTGTTCTTTGCCGCCCCGCAAGTGCAAAGGCAGAAGGCCAAAATAACGCGCGGGAAAATAGAATAAGTTTCTCGAAAAGCCCAACGGTAGGGGAACTATCCGCGCGAAGAAGAAAAGAAAAACGGGAGAGAGAGAAAAGATCAAGGACCAATTGGACGAAGCACACTTAAATTAGAATCTTGACGCTCTCGGCACTCTACAAACGAGAGAGGTCAGCGAGCGCGTAGAAATCAAGCTAATATCATCACGGTGCTTTACGCACTCATCGAACATTGCGCAACAAAAGTTTCGCGCATCCGAGTCTCTAAGGATATTCCTTTTTTTCTCATACGGAACAAATTAATTCTACGGAGATGACTTCCTCTATCTCTCTTTCATGTACCTTTAAACGCCCGCGTACATAGCCAAGCATTTGTAATCGTCTTTGTAAGAATAGTTTTCGTGCGTGTGTGAGATAAAAATGAAAAGTAAAAAATCACGCTTTAATGGGATGCTTGTAATATATGGTCGCTTGTATATACCTGTACACAAGTACACGATGCTCTAAAGTCGTGAGTGTTCATCATCATCACCTGTTGCGTACTATATCTGCGTATATTTAATAAGTTTTTCCACTTTTGACCAAGAGCTGCTGCTGCTGGCCGAAGAAGAGAACGAACAAAAAAATGAGCCTCGAGCTCGGTGGTCCACCGTTACGAACTCATATACTGTTCTCACAATAATGTACGTACACGCACACACGAGCGCGCGTGAACAACAAAAAACAAAAATCTTCGCGTTTCACTGTGTATGGATGAGAAAAAAAATCAAGACGTTTTCTCTCGTAAAGCAGCAGCAGCGAGATGACACATTGCCAAGATAATAAAAACTGTCCGAGTCGAAGAAAGGTGCGTTGTTGTCTTCGTACGCATGGCGCGTACCATGCAACAGCAGCAGTTTTTTTCTATTCAATATCTTATATCGATGCAAAATGAACTTTGGGTAGTATAAAAAAAAAAGAAGTAAAGAAAGAAGAGTTGGTTATTTAAAGCGCGCAGACACACTGGCTCGCGCTCCGAAGCGATCGATGGGTTATAATACAAAAAAGAAGCGCGCGATGCAACCGATCGTTGTCATAATATAAGCTCGTAAGTATGTATACTCGTTGCTTAAGTGCTCGCGCGCCACACGCTTTATTATTATATAATTGTTTTGGCCAGCCGTCGAATTGTTATTAACATTGTGTATTGTGGCGCGAGCGTGCACGAGATTGGCAAATCGAGGTGTTTTATGTTTTGGAATTTCAAGTTCACATTCGAGACGCGCGTCGCACATGGTGCTGTGCGGGTCGGGCCATAGCAACTGGGAAAGGCCATCGAACTTGCGAACTATTTGACAATTCGCATTTTATAATACACCTACAACTCCGATTTTCGACGCCCAGTTAATACGTGTGTGTTAAGCCGTCGCGCCGTTCGTAGAATATCATTTTTTGACATTGCCTTGACCCTCGCCCTCTCCTCTCTTGCGCGAGCTCTAGTGTGAGAGCTCTCAAGCCTCGCTAAGCTAGTCACGTGAGCGAGAGAGAAACAGAGCTAAATTAAGAAACACCGATCAAATCCGCCTTCTTCGATCGCGAGCGAGCGCCACGAAGCAAAAAAGCAAAAAAGCGACGCGGCGATAGCAAAACCCACGCCTCGTTTGTTGCAAGATCGATTTCTTTTTCAGCTATTAACTGCGCCGTGAAAAATAAAAATCATACATGCAACGTTCGTATATTGTAACGTGTATATGAGCGTTCGCGGGCGCGCGAGAACGAGAGTGAGTGAGAGAGAAAATAAAAGGCCCCCCTCAAACGCGGTCGATAAATATGCAAGGAGCGATGCAGAGAGTAGAGCTACGTCTATAGCTATAGTCATATACGTGCTTCGGTGCAGCGTCGTGATACACACGCGCGCCGGGTCAGATGTGGCATAAATTTTCGCCGTGTACGCGGTCCGAAATAGAATTATCCGCGGCGTACAGAGAGAGCCAGAAGGGGCGAACAAGAAGAAGAAAACGTATTTCGTAGAAATATGTACGCTATGTTGATCTGCGAGCGCGCGAGTCAATGGTTCATTCATGCTATGCTAGAGATCGTGCAGCGGTTTAACCGAGTTCGCCTCCCGCGGTAAATGCATTATCGCACATTTTATCGACTTTTTGTCGTGTACGCTGCTGCTCGTTTTCTTTTCGTTTTTGACTGATGTATTAGTAGGTGAGAGAAGAGTCTCGCATTGTCAGTTTTAAAGGTGTGCAGCAGCAGTGTGACTCTGATGACGATGACGTTGCGATTATTCTACCAGATTGTCATCTGAGTCATATACCCCCGCTGCGAGATTTTTTTAATAATCTATTTGTTAAGAAATATCGTGTAATTTCGTTAGCCTCACTATAACGTAATAATAAAGTCGATTCCTCTCGCTCTGTATCACTGGGAGCGACGCGATTTAATGAAAACGTCGCGCGCGCTTTTATTCGTTTCTTTAATTATGCACGAAGACGGAGAGAGTCATACATCGAGTTTTTTATTTCAAAAATTTTGTGTATCACGAAACGAGATTAATGTGCATTTCCGCTGCAAAGTAGTCGAGCTGCAGCTAGCCCCGAAAGGGCCAAGCGCGTTTATTTTTAAAACAAAATATCGAATTCTCGCGATCACAGGCACTTTTTCTTCTTCGTCTTGTTGGCTGTATAGAAAATAAAAGTGTAACCTAATGAAGTATGCGCGCATGCGGAGCAGCGCAGGTAACCGTAAACCAAGAGAGCAATAACATTGGTCGCGATGCGCGCTGCGATATTGACATTGTTTAGGAATGACGTTGGCCGTGCAAAAGGGGGTGACGAGTTGAAAAGATAATGTATATTTTTAACGATATTACATACAGCTGTCAATTCTTATCAGGTGACTATGAATTGAGTGAGGGACAGAAGTCTGAGCTTTTGCTCCGAAAGATGTAACACAAAATTGTCAAAATCTTTTTGACGTTCGTACTTCGTGAGTCAGTCTAGCGCAGATAAGATTTGGCTAGAAAATCCACAAAATCTTTCCACAATAACAGAGTAGGGCAATCGGTTATTTTATCGTTTATGTGTAGATGAAGTATCACTCAAGAGATGACGCAGTGTATCTATTCACAACTGTAAAAATATTTTGAACAAAAAGTCAAGCTCTCGTCCAATGCCATCGACGATTAACTCCTCCGTTGACCGAATATCCATAGATAAAATCAATTTTTAACAGCCATACTACGCCGTATAGTATAAGAATCGCTCTAGTTGGTTGCCCTCGTGCACTCAAAAATAATTTCGCGTAAAGAAGGGCTCCACTCCTTTTTGGTAAATCTTTGATAAAAACGTATGTGAGCTAGAGCGCGCAGGCATGACAAATGATTCAGAGATTTATCTAAATCCTAATTTAAGATTCTACCCTTTCTCATTCGTGCGCGATGCGGTGGCGTACATACGGTTGAAAAAGTCAGCCTTGTACCGTCAGCTAGGCACAGCATTAAGTGCGCAGAGCTGTGGAACGAAACGAAGCAAAAGGTAAAAAAAAAGAAGAAAAAAATAGAAAGAAGATGAGATAAACCAAATCTGCTAAAGTCTGCTGCTGCCGCATGTGTAGAGCGAGCTGAGCTTTGAATAATAAAACAGTCGAGCAGCTCTCTCTCTCTGTCTCTCTCGGGCGCAGTTTGAGAGTGCGAGAGAGAAGGCAAACCAAAGGATCATCGCTGAAATATTCAATTAGTATCCATGCACGTAAATATAAATTCGAATGCGAGCGAGATACAGAGAGAGAGAGAGAGAGAGAGAGTCCAGGATTATATAGTGTAGTATAACTTGGAGCTGCTCGAGTTCATGTAATATGTAAAGTATGACGATTCAAGCTCTCGAGCATCTATCCTCCTCCCTCCTCTTTCGCGTGCGGCACACATTTTATCCATAAAAGATAATTTTAAACTTAGCCGCTGCGCGCGCGCACGCGATAGGTATATGATATATCCATCTACGCTTTATATATCTATACAAGTATACGAGAAAATCTGCATGACGAATTCATACCATTCACTCGCTGGGGCCATCGTCTGCCGAGGCGTTTATATACACGTTAGCTCTCGACGTGAAAATTACTTCAATTTGACATTTATAATGCACGTATATCGTGCGCAAGTTCGCTCGTTTCATTCACAGCTCTCGACTACTCTTTCTCTCTCGAACTCGAGCGAGTGGATAAATAAAATAATGCGAATGAACGGCGAAGCGATAATTTTAGAAAAATCGTTCTCTCGAAAATTGCGTCACACGCAGATAATACTTGTACGGACAACAGAGAGAAGCTTTCGCGGGCTTAACTCAGCTTGCGGAGACGCGTCGAAAACAATCCGCGAATAACGTTACAATTATTACTTTCTCGTCGACAGAGTTATTTGTCGGACGCGCACGTTAGAATGCACGTATACGACATTTGTGTACGATACGAGCTTGCGACGACGATTACGCGTTTATAAATGTGTATTATGTGTACGAGTGTATGCTGTGTAGTACGATGCAGTCATCGCGTTGCAAAACAACAAGCCGCAACGTTTTCATTATACGACGATCGGAGCTGATCACGATCAAGATCGTGTGCATTGACTGTGCCTCTGCAGCACATATCGCACACACATACGTCACACACGTCTCGTTATCACAGAGAGAGAAACCCGCTGCGTATATTATATTATAGCGATCGCGCGATCGCCCGAGTACGTACGAGACGAGAGCATTTCAATGTATATAAGTCGCATTAGAGATATAACATGTGTATGTGCAGTTCGTACTGCAGAGAGAGGTAGGCGTGGGAGGGGGAGAGCAAAGGCAGCAGCAGCAGTACAGCGTATAAATACTCGATTATTCAATTATTTAGCACTTGATATGGCCCGTTGCAAGAGCGACCGGCCGACCGTAATTGAATGCTTTCGCGTCTGCTGCTACTGCCGCCGCTGCAGTATATGTGTGAGTGAGAATTTAAACTGCCTCTCTCGGCCGCAGTTACGAGATCATCGTCTGCGTCAAAATACATATTATATATAATATTTTAAATTTGTAATATGATGATGATGATGATGATGATGGTGTACCTTCAACGGACGATGGTCAATTGGATATCCCTTGTGCGCACCAGGAGCCACCTGTGATGCTTCGTAAAAGTTGTGTTCTTCTTCCGCGTAGTCATACAATGATTCCATATCCATGTTATGAACCTGCAACGAGAAAAGGAGAAAAGAGAAACCGTAAGATTTGATGTTTTGTTTTCATTCAGTCAGAGATTTAAAGGTCCATTATTTTTTAATTTGTATACTAATACTACTACTAGTACGTGTATAACGTAGTCTTTCAGTTTGACGATTTTGTGAATGACGTATGTCACTCCTCGAAAAATCAACCCCCGCCCAAAGGCATTAGAAAGAAGCGTACTCGAATGTAGAGCAGCACACAAACAATATAATGACCGAGGCCGCCTCTCCTCGCGCGCACATTATATATAGACCAGTAATGCGTATATAAATGGGCCCTAGCTCATAATGTGTATAGGAATAGTAGCCCCGTTGAATGAGCTATTTTCTCACGTTGAGAGATCTCTCCCTACGCAGCAGCACATGTATATATCTGCGCCAGCGCGCGCTAAGATCCCGCATATCCCACACATAGAGCCGCGACGGCGGCATGTAACCCTCGATGTATACCTGCTCCCGTTGCGAGCTGCTCCCACACTGCACATGCTGGGCATTTGCGTACTACGTATAGCATCATGGCCCTCGAGAATTACCGCAGATTATCTTCGCGCCGAGGAAAAACAAAACCCTTGCCTCGCGCGAGCCCTGTTCTCCTCCGCGACGCGCGGCATATTCTCAAGCCGCAAATGCACTTTCTTGCTCTTTTTTTTTTTTAATAAACGAAGGGCCCTGAATGTTACGATATATACTCTACATAAGCTTTGGACATGCTGCTGTAGTATATGTATAGCAAGGCAAGAGTCTATCGAAGAAGTTGGGCCCCGCCGAGTTGGATCGCGCGAAGACTCTGGCTTTCTCTCGCGCCAGCACACGAGGATCGAATTTCGATGCGCTGCGCGGCGCACAACTTCGACGCGACGACGACGACGACAGATGGTACGTGCGTTGCTGCTGTTTCTGCGCTGCAACGTGTGTGCACAAGTGTCTAGCTCATGTGCTGGGACCGTGTGTATATATTTAAACCTGCTAAAACATCCAAGGACGTCTCTCACTCTCTCACTCTCTCGAGTGCATGCAACAGCAGCAGCAGAAGCTTTTTCAGGCGCGGAACTTTTCATCTTATAATGTTATATCGTCTGGGTGGCTAATATACTCTCTAGAGCGCGTTTCCGGACGGCGCGGGCGCGCAACTGTAATACTTGACGCATCGGTGCACGACGGTGCAGCACACGTCTGAGTTTTTCGGACGACTTGACTGATTTTTTTCAAACGTCGCGGTGGTCCTCTCCGTATAATAATATGCGCGCGTAAATCATTGGTGCGATCGGCTGTGTATTTAGGAAATTGATGCTAATTGAGCGGTACATGTCGTATTACACGAGTGTAACCCCGAAAATTACGAAAGTGTAATGTACTACTGGTTAATAAAAATTCCAGCGTATGTAAAGCGCGGGTGATATCTCTCGGACAAGAGCTGCGAGTGATGTGCGCGTAATTGCGCAACGAGGACATTTGAAGCTCGCTTACTTTCTATATGTTACAACTTTTTTATTTTGACTCACGTATACGCGAGAATAAAATTTCCCAAAAGTTCTTAATGTTCAAAGGTCGGAGTGAGTGCGTAAAAGAAAAAAAAAAGAAAGATAAAAGAAAGATTAATTAATAACTTCTCGGGCTGGGTCGGTAATGCACAATAGAGAGTGTAAATATATAATAAATTAGCATCTGAAAAGCAGCATTGTATGAGCTTGGGTCGCCCCAAGTAAAAAAAAGTCCTGCGAGCGCTCAAAAGGCCCCCGCGCGAAACGAGCGAGCGAGCGAGCGAGACAGCGCAATGATCATCGCAATAACGAGGGAATTCGATCCTCGCACGGCATAGCAGGTAGTACATATGAAGTAAGGCCCTTCTCTCATCGTGCGACACATACAGCGAAGCCATATTACACTGGTATATAATAATATAAAACTCAAAGTCACTTCCTTCATTATGTACATCGAAGAATCGTGTAAAAATCGTGAGAGAACGAGCCCTACTATATACACAAGTGAGCCGGCCCATGGCCATCGTAGAGTCTGTGTGACATTTATACGATCCGCGCAGATATATATAGAGAGTTTTGCGAGCTTTACACAGAAAATGGACCGAAAAATGAACTCCAAAGCCTAGGGGGTAGGGATTTGCTCGACGCGATATAATAGCCGAGGCGTGTGTACCATATATTCTTCGAGAGAGACCTGTGCGCCTTGTACATACATGTGGTATTAGCGCGCACTTGACCCTCTTAACTTTGGCAAATATACTAGTCTCGTTGTGTATCCCAAAAAGAAATCAAGACCCAAAAAAGTGGAGAAAAAAAATGTCTAAAAAAATGAAAAAAAGAGGAACGTTCTTTTCTCCATCGTCTCGGGTTTATATTTATTTTTCTTTAAAGCCACGTCTATGCGCCTCCGAGAATATTAAAGAATACACAGAGCGCAGAGTATCATAGAGTTTTCATTGTACGCGGCAAATGACGCTCGAGCTCGTTGATATTACATTATATTTAAAGAACACAGTCGTCGTCTTGGCTCCGTGTGGGGTTACAGCAACATGAACGCATCCTAGGGTTGTTTGTCTCTTATACGAAAACTTGTACAGTATGTGCCGGCGATCGTGCCTGCGCCCATCAAACTCGAAGCGTTCGAAGAATCGCTAATGAAAATATTGTCGATTAAAAGCGTATTAGAACGCGGATCGTTAAAGAGGGGGCCGATCCAGCCGACTACCACTACCACCTGCAAAGTATAATAAAGAACGATTCGTCCTGTTTATAGAACAGAGAGTGCTATCGATAATCACTCGATTCTTCCTTGTGTTACGTTACTTCCGAAAAGTTGACCACAGCGTTAACGTTTGGAGATGATCGTTTCCGCAACAGTAGCAGTAGCATTAGGAGCAGCAGCAGATGAATAAAAAGTTTTATAAGGCTCGATTTTATTTTTAGATCGACGCGATCGTGCGCGCGCGCGCGCGGGGGCGAGACCAAAAAAATGTGTATGCTTGCGTTTATACACACGACATATTAGATGAATAAATACGCGGTTAGAATACTCCGTAACGATCGCATTGGTGCGCGATATATGCACAACAGCAGTAGCAGCACATGCGATGCCGCGTATATTATACATCGCGCAGCATCTCAATACAACAGGCTCGGAAGAAACTTCTCCTTGCTTTTTAAGGCTCCACATGTGGTGCGCTCGTCGTCGTCGTCGCGCTTTATATTCGCTCGCACGTTTGCGCGTATGTGTTTGTAAGGCATAAAAGATCTTTCTCTCTCTCACTCTCTCTTTCGACTTGGCAGTAGCTCTACAAAATTAGCATCACCCTCCCCGTATACGATGGCTTCTTGGTGCGTAGCAGCAGCAGCGAGTGCAACACTATACAACAGTTTGGAGTTATAGAGGAAAATTGCGTAGGATATTTTTAGCAATTCTATAAGAGCCCGAGAGAGAGGTATAGTGTGGCATTATATATGTGCTTGAGAGTACACAAGAGGGAAAAATATATATATAACTCGAGTTTGTACGAATATAATGAGCGATGGCGAGTTTTGGGTAAAATAAAAGAGCAACGCCGAGCCACGAAGAAAACACACTACTACTACTACAACTAAGCTCGCGAGAGAAAGAGACAGAGAGAAAAAGAGAGAAAGATTCAGGTGAATTGACGCAGCTCGGCCATTTATATAAATCTCAGTTCGCCGCGCGGCACATTCTTGGAAAGTCTCTTACTGGCCTTTTCGCTATTGTAAATAACCGTAAGGAACTCCAGCAATACGTGAATGTGCTCCGTGCGCGTGTATGGATATACGAAAACGAGCCACGCGATCGTTTATGAATGAAATCGTATACTCGCATAATGTACGCGCGCGCACCGATTGCGAGAGATTTTGGCAGAAATTTTTTTTCCTCTCTTTTTTTTTGCTGCTTTTGCTCGATTGCCTTGGCTATATAGCAGATATTTATTCATGATAATTAGGCTAGACTCTCGATTTTAATAAATGAAGTCCACTTTAATCGACTACTCGAGTTTGATTTTTATTAATGCCATTCAACAAAATACACACACACGATATACCCATTGACACACACAGGCTCGCGCGCCGGATCCACCAGAATAATTAATCGACGCCGTGTGTATCTAAAAGACACATCGAGCGAGATTCATTTTTCATGTTCCAATGGTGTATGTATAATAAAGTTTGTAAATAATGGATCGATTTCGATTGCCGGGGGTTTGACGAGTTGCGTCGATTTAGCGCCCCGCGCTAAATTAAATCGCAATTGATCAATTGCACCTCGAGGCGAGATCATCGCGTTTTAAAAAATGAATCGAGCGTGTTAAGAGAGCATGGTAGTACGAGGAGGTAAAAAGAAGAATAAAAAACATCTCGATCTCGCGCGCGCGCGCTGACAGTTTTCTCAAAACCGAATCTCGTCGCCTGCTCATAATACATCATTGTTCGCGATCAACTGCGTGCATCTTGCCCATACGTGTATAGCAAGTATTATCTATCCAATCCATCTTTGCTTTTGCTTTTTTTTTCATCATCGTCGCATCGCGTATATAACCAAGCTCGAAGTGTTCCGCGTGCTGTTGTTGCTGCTCATTGATTACCTCATCGAGCATAGAGACGCGACGAAGGAGTTGGAGATGCTCGATCGAGTCCCCCGAAAAATACAATACCCTTTAACGTTCGAGAGATCTCTCGCTTCACCGATCACGCATCGGCTCAAAAGGGCTGCTGCTATAACCTCCTCGAGTTGCATCTTCTCTCTTGGCTGTCGCGGGGGCGAAAGGGGATATATAACGACAGTTTAAACGAAGACGAAACAGCTCCTTCACACGCTGCCACGCTACCCCATAGCAGCAGCCAGTGCATATTATATTGCTCGAAGTGCTAGAGAAGCAGCAAACGCGAAGAAGATGACGAAGATCGACGAAACTCGGGTGAATGTTTTTTATCCGATCGCTCGCGCGTCTTGGCGAACTAGTGAAATCGACGCTGCTACTACATGCTACTACTGTCGCACCCGCATATGGCGCGGACAGTATCTCTTTGCCTATACTACTATATGTAACGCACCAACAACGTATACTAAAGCATGAAAATTGAGCTTTGAGATTGAGAAAATATGCATGGAACAAAATATATCCAAAAGTGCGTATCATCGTTGTTGTTGTTGTTGTTGTTGTTGTTGTTATTGTTATTATTATTATTTTTATTAAAGGCCCCAAGAGAAGAGAATTCTCGATAACGGTACATTTAAAAATCAAATTTTCTCTCTCGTAATACGGGTGCATTACAAAGTAAACTCGGCGCGACTGCTCTGTGCATCCCTTTCGACCTTCCTCCCAATAATTATCTTCAATATGCCGAAGTGAAAGTATATTAGTACGAAGTTCGCGTCGAAAAAGTCACACGATAGCGACAGCACATTGTACGGTAGCCATCGTCTTCTTCTTCGGTCGTCGCCACTGCCACCGCCAACGTCTCTACTATCGCAATAAAGCGTACTAATGTATTTTTTTAAATATAAACATACATCGATGAGTATCTGTTACAAGAGCATTTGTACACATATTACAGACGTGTTTTACTTTTCTCCGGAGCAAACGTAAAATAGAGTTAACGACAGAAGATGTTACTGTTGCAACAGAGAAAAAGAGTAAGAGAGAGAGAGAGAGAGAGATTCGGAGTCTGCTCCGAGTTCGATTCTTCCATGTTTAGGCTTGCGCGGCCGTTACGTACAGACGACGGCAAAGAAAGAGAGAAAGAGAGAGAAAAAACTTGCACGGAGAGAGGAAGCATCAGCAGCAGCACAAGCTAAAACAGAAGAAGAAGGCAAAGACGACGACGAAGAAGACGCGCGAAGCTCACAGCTCGCATCACGCGATGTTGCCGCGCTTATATACTATAATATAATAGCGAGTTGGGAGAAAGGGTTTGCGCAGTAGTAGTGTTTGTGCTCTGCAACAACAGAAATTCTCGCGGCTACTGAATCACGACGCGCATTGCATTTAAGCTGCAGGTTTCTCTACCACACTACTGTACATATAGCAGGCTCGCATAGAAAAAAACTCAAGGTCTCTTTTTCAAGATAACGGGGTTGAGATTTCACGACCTTGGCCTAACCCGACCCGCACAAACCAGCTAGTAGAGAGAGGGAGAGATAAGAAAATTATTTTTGTATCGGGAAAAAAGGATATCTTATGTACCCGTAAGAGTCGAGTGCATCCTCGATAAGGAACGAGTTATTTATTCTATATATCTCGAGTTACTAACCGATCGATTTGTGGCTTAGGCAATCATGATCGGCCGTTATGACATATATTATTATGAACCCGAGAGATGCTGCTGCTCGTTACGCACAATCGCTCCTCCGACTTGCGCAACATTTATATTACAGCCTTTTTAATTAGTCTCTCTTACGAATCGACTCTCATTTTTTGCGTATCTTTGCGAATGAAAAATTTTTGCGCTTTATTTTTATTTTTATTGGCGAACTTAAACGAAACGAATTCAATAAAAATCAAACGATCCGCGTCGCGCATCAAATAAACCGTCAATTAGAAACAATTCGATCAATCGCTCGCATTAATATGGACATCAATCGCCCGTTTGTATTTTATACGAACACACACACACACATACATATCGACAAGACATAGATATACCGCCGAGTGCGCCTCCGTTCATTGATCAACACTCGCGTGCAATACAGAGAAAATGCTGCGCGAGGGACTAGTCGTATCGTAAAAAATATTTTTACTTTTTTTAATTGGAAAAAAGAACGAAAATAAATTTCTTTTTCATGTGTCCGCTGCAGCAGCAACTCCGCGGGGCAGTAGTAGAGCCAACTCCTTTTTTTACGGTAAATTTCGATGATGTTTACTCTTTGGGCCGTCATCACAAAGCAGCACCCGCGCGCGACTCGTTTACGAGTGTATTAAAAGAAGACGAACCAAGAAGAAAATAATAATAAAGTTTCAATTAACAGGTTCACTCTCTTACGCTATAGTAGCATATTTAAAATTACATGCGTGTGTATGTATGTATGCATGAATCAGCGATGAATCACGGGCGTACGTAGAGTCTCGCGCGTACTCGTTCGCGCGCAAAGTTAAATAATAGCAATGTATTACATTCTCGCATCACGAAAATTGGAATATTTGATGTTCAAATGCGTGCAAGTGACTGTGTATGTGTGTGGGTGATGGGATGTCCCGTCGATGGCGGTGGGCTGTTTATTTCAAGTGGATATAGCCTTCGGTGATGTATACACACGACATCGCGAGGAGCGGCTGTTATTATTACAAGTGAATTAACGTTTATCAAAACTATAAACGATGAATTTTTGTTTTTTTTCTTCGTCGTCTTCGTCGTCGTCGTCATCATCGTATTACTTGGCCAATTTTTCGCGTGACATTGAAAAAAACAAAACAAACAATAATTAATTTAATTATTTTTTGTTTCGATCGTTTATACGCAAACACATACATTACGAGTGGAGAGTCTACCAGCTGGTGACGCGCAATTGCGTAATATTTTGCTTGTTGTATGCATACACACTTGTACAATCGCGCGAGAGAGATAAAATGTGCATCGATACCGTACAATACGGCAGAGCAGTTCGCTAAGGAGTGTCTCTAATTTTTTCTCCGATACCTTATCGAATTAGTTAGCCTCTGTGGCTGCTGCTCGGCGTACAGTAACGCGCGTCTAAATAAAAAAATTCAACGAGATAAGGGAATGAAATTGCGTTATTTTCCGCGGAATCAGCGCTACGATGCGTGATGCCGCAGCAGCAAAACCAATTGCGAATGCACACGAGACTCCACTGTATATACTTTGTTCTCGTATAAGATTTTCGTGCAACGCAATATACATATGAATTTCAAAGTACATATTGAGACTGACGAAGAAAGATTTCGGAGAATCGCGGCTCCGAATCGTGTTTCATAGATATTTTTTTTGTAAAAAACACGTGTTTTTGTCATGAAAAATAATACTAAAAAAATAAATCATCAATCAGTATCGAATTTATCGAAAAAAAATGAAGAAATTATCAGCAATATAAGGACCATAATGATACGTGTCGTACACTTACTTACGAGAGAGACACACGCAGCATCACGAAAATCGGTATCTACGAATCTATTAATAATACGCTTATACAAGTGCTTCGTGACTAAGACCCGAGCGAATATCTCGCGCGCGATCGAATTATAAGCTCGAGAGCGTTTTTTACCCGAAAACCAACATTAGATTCGTATTATACATATTATAAGCGATTCGTCATCGACTAATCTCGCGTGTAAAAAAGGTCACGCGCGCTCGACGGTACGAAAGAAAGATCGCATCGTGCCTTCTTCCATTCTTCTTTTAACTTTTTGCGGCTATATTAAAAGTGTCCGAGGGACCCCCTCGACGACGCGTCGCGAGAAAGAAGAAAAGTTCAAAAACCTAAAATATAAACAAATTTAAACCCGCGCGTGAGTGGCTGTGTGTGTGCTTTTTGCGTCGGCAAAAAGGGCAATGGAAACGAATTGCCGGCGCGCGGAGTTTATACATGTATACAAGCTAAAAGTCGCTCCGATGGTGTGTAGGAGGAAAAAGGAGAAAAGATATTGGCGCAAGACTTTCTCAACGGGTTTTATACATATTATACGTATGTGTGCAAGTGTACATGTATACGGTTTGGAAATCATGTATTATACACACGCGCGCGCGGCGAGCTAGGGTACGGCTTATTAGAAACATTTATTTCGAAAAATTCGTGCTGATTATTCATGAGATACGGAATTTTGACACGCATCGATCGTGCCCCACTACACATAATAATAATGAACATAACATAAACTGACGTTGATAAATGAAGCGAGCGAAAAAATTTAACAATCGCCAAGCTCGCGAAGTGTATAGAGAGATAGGACAGCAAATAGCGAAAAAAACGAGGAAGAAAAAGAAGAGGAGAGAATCAATGCCACGGAGAGATATATCTACACGAGCTGCTATTCGATAAGCGCAGGAGGTAAAAAGTTAATACGGTTTCGCGCGCGAGTATGTACAGCACCCGATGCACAGCCGCATATTATATTGCGAAATAATGAAAACTGGCAAGTCTAAAAATGTTATTTTTGCCTCTCTCCTATCTCTCTCGCTCTGTTCGAGTGCAGCGCAGTGCGGCTAGCCCAGCGCTCAGCAGTCAGAGTTGTCAGGATCGGCAATTCTCTCTCGTAAAGCCAGAGCTGTGCTCTCCGCTGTGTGTAGTGCTCGGTCGGTCGTTTGGTCTCCCACTCGGAGTAGAGCCTGCAGAGCAGCAACAGTGCGGGGCCGTTTCTCTCCTTCGATACAAAATACTCCACCTACGGACTCTACTGTGCTCTGTGTTCTGTTTTTGCACTGCGCGGCTGCCGCGGCGAGCTCTCGGCCACATGTTCTTTCTCTCTCGTACACATACACAGAACACATACACACACAGCTGCGTTGGTAGCTATATATATTTTTGCGCGATTCATTCAACTCTCATTCATGCTCTCTCTCCCTCTTTTTGAAACCTCCTCCTACTCCTCCTCTTCTGGCTCTCTCACTGTGCTTTCAGTATGTATGCGAGTGTGTATGCACGCGTCTAGCTGTGTCTGCGTGCGAGAACTGCACCGTTTCAGCTCTGTGTATATCAAACCGAATACTCTTTTCTGTACCATCTCTCGCGCGGTCTCGCTCGGCCTTTTATTCGCCAGCTTCCTTTTATAGCCCTATACACCCATTATCGCGTAATATTATTCAAATCAAAAAGGTGAACTTGCCTGTCGCACGCATTCACACACGCATTCACAGGCATACACAGCGGAGCAACTATAAATGCACTACCACTGCATAGCTCGCAATCACCGCTGTATGCAGAGCAGCAAGAGCAATTACTGCCAATGTTGTAGGCGAGGGACGAGTTTTTATCAGCCCAGATAAATGTAAGCGCGCGCGCGCTCGCGACAAAATAAAAGAATGGAGAAAAAAAAACACGAGCTCCGATAAGAGGACTGCGCGCGGCCGTTGTTGTATATTATATGCATGCGCACGCGATGTGCACTGTGCACAGCGTAGAAGAAGATTATCGAACGGCGTAATATTAGGAGATGGCATTCGTAGAAAATGAACGAATATGTGCATTTATATGGATCATCTCGCTGTCAATGTGTATAACAAAGATCCGCGCCACCGCCGATCAGAAACGTCATAATATTATTATGCGAGAGAGAAGAAAGGGCGATTTTTTCCACAAAAAGAAGAAAAAGAAAATTAATGACTAGATACGGTTTTGTACCGATTTCTGGCGGCAGCGAAAATTTCCTTTTGCCGTGCAGTAGCAGCAGCAGCGCAGGGCACAAAACCGATCTCACTCTCTATGCTATATATTCGCCGACTCTCGACGCAGAGCTCGGAAGCGTGTCTTTTTCAAGGTTATAATATAACGCGCCTCGCTGTGCTTTCTCGATTCCTCTTCTCTCTGCTCTTCTTTTGCGCTCGTCCGCTCCGTGTTCTCTTCTCTCTTTCTCATTCATAGCACTTATAAAACAGCGAGACAGAAAGCGCGCAACAAACATATACACAACACAGCACACGCACACATAAACACATACACGAGAAAAGAGCGTAGGAGAGAGAGGCTCGCAGTACGGAGTTGAAAAAAAAAAGAGGAAAGAAAAAGAAATGTGGTCTGTGTGCCGCTATCGCGCGAATATAAGTATACGTGCGTAAAAAATAGCCAATGTATTGTAATATACCTTCGTAACGATTATTCAAGCGAGTGGTGGAAGGGACCTCGCTGCTGAAGTTTTGATACACGTTATATGAATGTCTGCTCCTCTCTTCGCAATTTATATGTATCGCGTTTGAGAGATGTATTCACATTCGAGCTGGACAACACACAAAACTAACTGTCCGAAACAAAACTGCCAATTTCACATGAATATATGTTTTTATAATATTCCAATAGACAGATCACACTCGGGCCACGAAGCTTCACTTTTTTTATCGATTCGTTTTGAGAACCATTCACTGGTCAATCATGAAAAACAATTGAATAACAAATACAAGCACTGTATAATCGCCCTTTTTCGCAAGGTATGTATGACAACAAACAAATATTGATATCGCAGCACTGCTTCAAGCGCACTGCACTTTAACGGTTTTTAATCCGTAAAATAATCGAACGTGCACTTTTTTCAAATTATTATACCATTAGAGCATCAAAACATTGGAACGACGGGTACAATACAAATGATATGGTGCAGCGGCGCGCCGGGATGGTGAATACACACAACGCGCGTGTATGTCTCGATCTATTCGTATACAAAAACGCAGCATCAAACTGTCGACGAAACGAGACAACAACACGGCGGCACGCAGAACGTATGTTGTATGTGTGTGGTACGGTCGCGCAGACTAATCGCTCGGAACTGTCGGAGGGACCATATCGTTTTGCCCAGCGAGCCTCCGCTCTGTTGCTGCTGCCTGCTAGTTCTGCCTGCGGCTGCCAGTGCCAGCGCCATGCCTCGCGCGAACGCTTCGTTCATCTGTGTGTGTGTGTGACACAATGTGTGTGTGTATAGATGTATGCGTGTGTGTTGGCAACCGGCTTCGCAGCAGCAGCGCGAGCGAGTCTCTCTCGCTCATGAATGAAACGAAAACGTTCTCTCCCTTCTTCTACGGAATCGCGCGTCAGAGACGTTTCCTCCCTCCCGCGCCTACCCAACGGCCAGTACGCATATAGATACTACTACGTCTGCAGCAGCAGCAGTGTCGTCGTCGTGTCGGTTCGGCCGAAGCTCTTCTCCTCTCGCGCTTTTTGTCAGCAGTGCGCGGCACGCTAGCGACATCTGCAGATTTCTGCCGTTGCTGCAGGTACTGCGCTGCAGCCCGCTATGCTCCGTTTTTGGAGTCGCGATATATGAAATGAAGGAGGAGCGGGGACCTTTTTTCGGAGTCGACGCGTAGTTTAGCGTTGGAAAAATCAGCTGGGCCTTTCGGATGGCACCGCGAGTGTGTGACACCTTACTCTCTTGCTGCTGTCGCGCACAAGTGTCGGCTCGGATTCCACGAACTAAGCAGTAGAGCAGTCATTGATATATGAGTCATTTCACGTCAAGTCTCCTAGCGCGGTGCCCGAGCGGCATTATTAATCGAAATTGCTCAATTTGTAACTCGCCAGAAAAGCACCTAAATGCACCCAGAAAAAATATGTGCCATATGATTTTGATAGGAAATTTCCTCAGCTTTCCGATGGTAGGGTCAGATTTTCCGAAATTTTCACTTTTCCCCGGAAAAACTTGACATAAACTTTCAAACTCAAATATCTCAAAAACGGCATTTTTAAGATTTTTTTAAATAGTGCCAATCGAAAGCTGAGAAAATTTCCTATCGATATGCAAGTTTTCAGAGAGTACTTTTGATAATTATTCAATGAAATACAGCGACGAACGTGTAAAAACGTGACATTTCGGCCCGTGCGGCAGCTGTTCCCGCGCGCAGTACCCCGCGCGGCGCAAAATCTCACGTTTTTACACGTTCGTCGCTGTATTTCATTGAATAATTATCAAAAGTACTCTCTGAAAACTTGCATATCGATAGGAAATTTTCTCAGCTTTCGATTGGCACTATTTAAAAAAATCTTAAAAATGCCGTTTTTGAGATATTTGAGTTTGAAAGTTTATGTCAAGTTTTTCCGGGGAAAATGGAAAATTTTGGAAAATCTGACCTCATCATCGGAAAGCTGAGGAGATTTCCTATCAAAATCATATGGCACATATTTTTTCTGGGTGCATTTAGGTGCTTTTCTGGCGAGTTACAAATTGAGCAATATCGATTAATAATGCCGCACGGGCGCCGCGCTAGGAGACTTGACGTGAAATGACTCATATATATAGCCGTGCGATATGAAAATATAAAAAGTATACTGGCGCGATGAGGAATTCCAGCCCGGCTGTGATTTACACTCTATGCGGTGTTCAGCTGCAGATTTGTTTACTAATCGTTATCGACTCCTACGTAAAATATATCGCACTGTTACTAATTATCCCGCGGTGCATTATTTGCTAATGCCACATGTAGCCCCACGCCATGGCTTTTTAATATTGCGTGGGCGGGAAACTCGTCTGTATAGACATGCGACAGTGTAGCGCGTGTAGCGATTCAAAAGGAGCCCCCAATGTTTTTCTCACGCAACGATCTCGTCTGATTTACGAAAATATGACTTTCTCGCGCTGTATACATACATGCATGTAATACGATGACACTCGATACGCGCGCGAGCTCCAGCACAGAGATCGATTTTTTATTTCATTCTTTTTCTTCATTTTGTAAATTTTCTCTCTTTCGCGCTGACTCGAGCACTCGAATGAATCGGAGCCGATGTGCGCGTATAATAATAATCGAGCCGCATGTGCCCGCTCGATATTCCCATGATTCCCATGAGATCGGTATAAAAGCGATAAATTGCCTACCCAATAAACTCATCTACCGCAAACCACAGCACAGCACTCGTGCGTGTGTGTCATATGTATTCGTATATAATAAATATTATATGCACGGCGAGACTCTGGGCTACCTCAAGAATCGTGTAAATGACCAATTATACAAGCTGCTGTGTCCAACAACGCGTCGTATTATATATAGCTGCCCTCGAGCTGTGTGTACATACTCTGCGCTCTGTGTGTCGTTGCTGTTACACACACGTCCACTGCTTATCAATTGACAGCTCTCGTCAATATGCGCGAAACGCAGTACAGCTTCCACGCGAGGCAGTATACCTTATACACAGCTCGTTCGAGATGGTGAAGAGAGAATGAATATAAAGAGAGGAAAAAAAAAGAATACGAACGACGAAACGAAAGAGCCAAATAATGTATACACAATTGCGTGACGGCAACGACGACGACGACAAGGCATGAAGCGCGCACCACGTATATTATCACGGCCACGCATGCACACGACGAGTCCTAAGAGAGTTGCAAGTTGCGCATACGAGATGAGGCTTTAGCGCGTGTGCTGAAACGCATCGGAGAACCGAGAGATGGACTGCGGCTGATGGCTTAGCGACAAAAGGGCTTGTGACTTGCGAGAGAGTGAGTGAGTCGCTGCTACTGCTGCTGCTGCTGCTGGTTTGACGCACACGCGAGAGAGAAAACAGTCAGTGCTGTATATGGCAAAAGAAAATAACAAAATCATTTTTTTCTCTTCTTTATTTTTTTCTTGTACGCACGAGGTGGTAAATTTCGACGCGTCGATGGAATATTGATGATTCAACGACGAGGTGCAGTGGTAGTAGCTGTGTACGTTTTTCGACTTGGCGGATATAAATAAATATACGCAGGGGCAGGAAGTTACACGATTATGCGAGTTGAATGTTATCGCGCTCGCAGCTCGCCTCCCGTATATATAAACCCCGCACACAAGTGCACAAGTGAAAACTTGATGGATTTTGGACAAATCGGAAAACAGCCGCACTCACTTGGGTGAATCTCATTAAATCATCGCGCGGCACTTGAGTCTGACAACAAGTGTCTGCCGTGTATAATATCTGCTGCAATCGCTATACTAAGATCGTATTGCGATTGGCGCCCTGAATTGTCCTCCCCCCACGTAATATATTCGAGCTTTTGTACATTGGCTCATTTGCCTCGCAGACGCGATGGACGTGCATTAGTTTCGTGATTTATTTGCTCCAGAGCTACGTGCGACGACTTGTCTCATACGCACATGTGCAAAGTCGATGCGACCAAAATGCACATGGGATCTTGTATTGGTAGCAAGTTGCGCTCGAGGGAATGTGTGAGATGAGAGCTCGGCATTGATAATATTCACACAACACTTTTGTAATTCTCGAATTACTCGATCATCGGTTCAGTTTTTTGCTCGATCGACTTTGTGGTTCAGATCTAAAGTTATGCTAGAGTAAGAGTTATATGGTAAAAAAGTTTATCGTCTGTTACTATTTGCTCTAAAAATAGTGTAATACTCGAAAAAAAATTTGCTGAGATCAACTTGGTGCACTGACATTGTTAGTTTTAGAAGTCCGAAAAATCCCTCGAAAAAATCTTCGCAATATAAATTTTAAACTGGATCAAATATTATAATAATATATAAGCAGATAATTCGGTAACTTAATGGTAAACAATATGATTGTAAACTATTTTGACATAGTTCCTCGAACCGCTGATCATGTTTATATGGTGAAAACTAATTACTTTGAATGTTGTCTTTCCGATGAAAACAATTTCATACCAAAATATAAGTTTTACTCGTTCAATTTTCTTGGTAATAAGAGGAAAAGTCCATCGTTTAATTTAGGCGTCGAGATGGATACAAGTGATAAGAAATCCGACTCGGAAAATAATTCCAGTGAACACGACATTGTTGTATCAAATGACAAAAAATACGTTTGTGATATTTGCCAGGAGGAATTTACACAAAAATCAAGCATGATAACACACAAAGACACAAATCACAATTTTGCATGCCAACAGTGCAAGAAGAAATTTGTGCAAAAATCGAGTTTGATTATGCACCAAAAATTAATACGTAAAGATCGCGAAAATTTTATGTGCAACAAGTGCGAGAGGAGATTTGAAAATAAATCAACGTTACTTAAGCACAAAAAAATATTCCACGAAGTTTTTAAAGATTACTTATGCGACAAGTGTGCAAAAAGATTTGGAAATAAACAGAGTTTGCTATGGCACATAAAGACAGTCCACTACGATAGCAATGATTTCACATGCGACAAATGCGAACAGAAATTTAAAAAAAAATCACATTTATTCTTCCATGTGAAGACAATACACAGCGTCCTCAAAGATTACCAATGTGACGATTGTGGGAAGAAATTTGGACATAAAAATACTTTGTTCTTGCACGTAAAAACAGTCCACGAGGGTCACAAAGATTACGGAGAACGATTTGGGAATCAAAGCAATTTGATAAGAGATAAAAGAATAATCCACGAAGGTCGGATAGATTACATCTCAAAAGAATTCAAAGATTACTTATGTGACAAGTGCGAGAAGATATTTGGAAAAAAATCACATTTGCTCGATCACCAAAAGACAGTCCACGAAGGTCGCAAAGATTTTGCATGCGACAAGTGTAAGAAGAAATTTGGGGTTCGAAGCAGTTTGATCAGACATCAAAACACAGTGCACGAAGGTCGCAAAGATTTCGCATGCGACAAATGCGAGAAGAAATTTGGACAGAAACCGCATTTAATAGTTCATCAAAAGACGGTCCATGAAGGTCGCAAAAATTTTGCGTGCGAAAAATGCGAGAAGACATTTGGTGATCCGAGCGTTTTGATCAGGCACCAAAAAACAGTGCACGAAGGTCGCAAAGATTTCGCATGCGACAAATGCGAGAAGAAATTTGGACAGAAACCGCATTTAATAGTTCACCAAAAGACGGTCCATGAAGGTCGCAAAGATTTCGCATGCAATAAGTGTGATCGGAAGTTTGGACTTGCACGTCATTTGTTGTGCCACCAAAAAACAGTCCACGAAGGTCGCAAAGACTACGCGTGCGACAATTGCGAAAAGAAGTTTATCCAAAAAGGGTACTTGTTTCAACATCAAATAACTGTCCACGAAGGTCGCCAAGATTACAACTGCGAGAAATGCGATAGGAAATTCGGAGTACAGAGAAATTTAAGAAAACACCAGCAAATAGTCCACGAAGGTCGCAAAGATTATGAATGCAACAAATGCGAGAAAAAATTTGGAGAAAAATCGAAATTGATTAGACACCAAAAATCAGTACACGAAGGTCGTAAAGATTACTCACACGACAAGTGTGAGAAAAAATTTTGACAACAGGGGCATATTTGTCGGTTTTGTGGGCTCTCACTAAAAGACAATCTATGAAAGTTGCAAAGATTAAGCATGCGACAGTAGTAAGAAGAAATGTTGATTAATAATTGTAAATATGTATGGATACTTATATGTATGTATTTTTTAATTTTCAATCAAAATTGTGCTTGCCTGAACCTTAGGCGTTTAACTATTATTACACCGTTGTACTCTGTTGTTGTGGAGAATAATTTATGCTAGTTACTACTTTCTTTTCATGTTTTCGACACTTGGTCCCTGCATTTATTCATGCAGTAATTGGCTGAGAATTTTTTTCACGTCTTGTTTGGGATGTTGAATGGGTTGAGTGTTCGTTGGCTACTGGTTTTTTTTAATAAACTTCACCTAATGATACGTGACCTTGATTAAATCGACCGTCCCTACGAAGAGTATCACCGTTCCAGTGAAGCACGATCAAAAAAATCTCTCCTGAAAATTTGTGGAGAAAAAAACTCTCTTTCGAAGATAAGGTCCAGAAAATCTCTCCAAAAATTTATTTTTTTTTGTTTTTGTTTTTTTTTTTTTTTTGAAGAGATTTTCTTGATCGCAGATTTTTTAGAGAGATTTTCTTGACCGCTTCTTTGAAAGAGAGTTTTTTTCGCCGCCGATTTCTGAGAGAGATTTTTTTGACCGCATTCGCATGAGTGATTGTCTTCGTAGGGACGGTCGAAATAAAACATGCACTAATAACGGATTTTGATAAATTTACCGATACACTGATTATTGCTGATAAGAGAGACGTGATTGGTAATCACAATAAGTTTTTACCAAAAATAACTAACGTAGAAGCTAGTTATTAATTTAATTATGTATTAGAGTTTGGTGAAGATCTGTGGCCCAGAGACGAAAGGCTCTCATTGTGAGTGGACAACCTTGCCATGTAATTTAGCGAAAAAACCGACTTCTCCAGAGAATTTCTCGCCGAGTCTAGTTTTCGACTTGGTGCAAAATTTATATTTTAAATACTAAATTCATTATGTATGCATCTGTACTTGATTGATTCTAACTTATGACTCAAGTTGACGAGTTCGAGTTCGAATCGAGTAAAACTCGAAAAATTGGAAACTCGGACAACAATGATATAGAGGAGAGGCGGAGACTTCTAGGATTTTTTTTATTATCTCGGCCGGGAGCAATAATATTTTTATACTATCAATTAATATTGTAATATTCTAATTTCGTTTGATTATAAGAAGCGTAAATTTTATCAAAAATCCACGTATACAAAATTTTTAGTTAAGAGTTTTTTGAACAATTATTTAAATACAAATTATTCCAATTCCAAATCATGAAATAAAAATTTAATTCTGTGGTGGAAAGGACTAACGAGATAACTCCATTTTTTTCGAAATCGAGTTTATGACATGAATTACCTATATGTTATGTCTACTTTAAGGTACAAGTGTCACAAAAGCTGAAAAGAGCACCTATCGTTCAATATAACACCGTGCCTAACGAGATAAGTCCATTTCGCAGCAAACGAAATGCGATTAGATTGATTTGAAAATGGAAGAAAATGATATTCCAACATACAAATGGCTCTTACACTCTTCGAATGTTGTGAATTTCACTATACGATTGGTACATTTGAAACGCGAGGGGCCATTTTCGCGATTTTCAGTGTGGCCTTTTTTCGTTGCATGATTTGAGATCTGACACCAGTATAACGTTAAATGAGCTATTTAATCCATGAAAAATCACTATGATGCGCCTCTCAATTTCATAAATACATAGTTCAAAAGATACCTCATAATAGGTAAAAATGTCATAGGTACAGATCTTTAGTCGTCCGCGTCTAGCTAGGCCTTCGTGCGCAACTTAAAACGCGTTTTTCTCGAAAACACGAAAAATGGAGTTATCTCGTTAGGCCTTTCCACCACAGAATTAAAAGCCTATCGTTTATTCATTTAAATTAATTATAATTAGATAGAATGAATTATTTTATTGAAAATGAAACTTTGATCAATATTCGTTTATTTTTAAATTGCGGTGTTTGTAAAAATGGATATTTTTTCAAAAATGACATTAAAGATATTCGTTAAAATATTAAATTTATTATCGATATTTGAATCTTGATGACACATAAATTGCCGAGCATAAAAATAATTTTTTTTTACAAATTTTTCATTAAAATTTCCATATTTCCATCAAGTTGAAAAATTAATTTTTGAATATGGAGGGAATATTTTTAATCGTACGCATGAGTATAGTAAAGATTCGTTTGAAATGACCACTTATTTCAAATAGATCTTCATACACAGAGTAGGAGTGGGAAAGAAAGTGAAATCCAATTTCATTTAGATTTGAACTAACGGACGTATTCCCCGTATTGATTGAATTTATCTTTTTCGTTTCAGTACAGATGTCTACGTACAAACACACTTAGTATAGACATGTAGCACACTCAATTGTGTTTTAATCACAGCGACTATCTTTTTATTGATGTGTATTTGATTTTATTAAATTTTGTTATAAAACAAAAATGTATAGACCACAGTGCGGAATTTGTCAAGAATTTATTGACGATAATAGTGTTCTTTTCACAATACCATGTGGTCATATCCAACATCATCATTGCCTGCTTCGTGTGTTGAGCGAGTAAGTCTGAGAAAAAGTTCACGTTTTCTTTTCTATATTTTTGTCTTCTTCGCTAATCTAGTCAATAAGCTTAAATAATTTGTTTGTATGAATTCTTATTAATCAATACCATTAGAGTCTAAGCGGGTTAAAATTTATGAACTCTTTTACCGTGATTTTTGAAGTATATTTTTTTCAGTAAGAACGAAATTGATCTAAGAATAATTTACGTAAAATATAACTTATAAAAAGTAGTAAATGAAACTTCCTATAAAGTATACCAAAGTTTTTTAATTTTTAGTGCGTGATCAAATACACGAACGATTGTAATTACATAAAAATCATTTTTTAATTTTTATCATTCGTGAAATAAAATAATAAAGTTATGCAAATTCCAATCGATTGTCAAAAATTATCCCATTTTTAAATTAAATTAAAAAGACTCAATTTTTTTCTGAAATATACCAATTTTATGTCTCTTTATTTACCTTATTCCTTTACACATTAGTCGGTCAAGTGCTTAGCAACCAACATGATAAAAATGATGATAAAAACGTCGACAGCTAAGTCGAGCACATAAGAAGCCATCAGGAATTGCCTTGATCGTCATCGATTTCATGTCATTGTATTTACGTCATTCATCTCCGCATCAGAAGGTTATTTGCTTAGCCATTGACTGAACCAATCAGAAGGCGAGCCCACGAAAACGCCGATATGGTCACTTTACTGATTTGCCTGGAGGAATAACAAACAAGGTCTCTCATTTACTTAACCCGCAACACCTTCTTTGTTATTCCACTAGGCAAATCAGTAAAGTGACCATTTCGTGATGTACGGCGTGACAATCTGAAAGCGCCCTTTAGAAGATGGGCACGAACCACCAGTGATCGTTTGGTTCCAACCTATTTATCTGTCAGACGCTGTAGTTTACATTTGTCTCCGCGATATGTTCCGGTATTTCTGTCGTTATAATCAGTAACTTTTCTGTATGCTTAATTCCATACCTCCACTGCAGTTGGGTAGAGCCTCTCTTTGCTTTGCGGTGCTCGTTGATATTAGTGAGGGCCAATATTTCTATCATCCTGTAAAATCTACATTTTCAAAACTAAATTGGTTTCTTGAAGATCTCAAGATTAACGAGTTGAACTGATGCTTTCGCCGATCAAGTTGGTTAAACAAAGACAACTTGGAAGCCACAACACTAAGAAGAAATAAAAATCTGTCGACTTTAACGGCAGTCACACTGAAGTACATCATGCAGATAATTATAAACTACATGGTTAGTAAGCTTAGTAAATTGGAACCAATCGATCACTGGTGGTTCGTAACTGTCTTTTATTTCGTCGTTTTTGTCTTTTCAACGTCTGATCGATTCAACTAATAGCTAAGCACATGACCGACTGATGTGAAGATGAATAAAGTGAACGAAATGACATAAAATAATTATATTTTTAAAAAGCTGAGTTTTTAATTAAGTTTAATTAAAAAGGTGGATTTTATTTTAACAATCGATTAGAATTTTTATTTTTATTTATTGACACTGTTTTCTTATTTTATTTCATTGACGCAAAATGTATAAGAAATCTATTGTATTATCTTTTGTATTTATATTGTTCTACATTTTCTATGATAATAAGGTTCGATTTATTCATGCGTGCTGCTTATCGATAATTTGAATGTAAAAGTGTCCAAATTAATTGGAAAGTTTATAAGGGTTATTGCATCTGTACAGATGAAACGTGTTAAAGTATATGTAATAAAAAAATGTGTAAAAAATGTACTACGAGCCCAAAATCATTTCCGCACCTCACATTTTCTTATACTTTTTTACTTATTGGTAAACCTCACAACATTGCTTATTCTAGCTAGAAAAATTTTCCGTAGGAGATTATAAACTTAAAGTTTGAAAAAATGTTCAAAATATATTCACAATTTGTAGATAATCTATAAAGAACCCATGTAATATTTTAAATTTCAATGTTATATTGTTGTAGTTCACAGACATGTCCCATATGCCGACAGAAAGCATCGCAATTGGATGCTAAGAAAGTTTTTTTAAATTTTTCTGCAATCCATGATGACGAGGAATCGCCAAGAATAAAAAAATTACGTAAAAAAAATATGAATTTGTTAGCGAGGCTGCGTTCAACTGAGCTCGATCACGAAAACTGCAGAGTGAAATTAGAAGAAGCAAGACGGTACGCGAAAGTTCTTGAAAAGGACTACTGGATAGCGTCTGCAAAAGAAATAAAAAGTACTCGCGCTTTACTAGAAGCGAAGAAAAGAATACAAAATTTGCAGTTGAAAAATAGTGAACTCCAAAAAGAATCGACCAATGAAAGGGAAAAATTTATTGAAACCATAAAGTGAGTTTTTAATATTTATTTTGTGCCATTAAAATATCTAATATTTATTGTTAGAGAAGTTGTTAAATTAATATTTATTGTATTTCTCTCAGAAAACTGGAAGAATGGAAACAAAATACCTATTGGGTAGCAATAGGGTTTCATACTTGCTTGTTGATTATCATGCTTATAGACCAATTAGGTGGAATAGAATATTTTGGTATTTCGAAAAGTACGTTTCTTTCGAACCTCGTTTTTTTAATAATTATTGTTTCATCGACACTTATAGTAGATGGATTTCAGTGAGTATTTTCGATCGAACTGCGTTACATAAAATAAGTATATAATAGTATAATAAGTAGTTAATTGTAACTATTATTGTGATATTATTGTAAATATGGTTATAAATATGGAATGATATAAATTACTTTGGTAACAAATATCATGCGACACCTAGTGTAAAAAAATTATAAATCTTACAGTCCTTTTAAAGAATTATTATGATAAACAATTAGAAATGTAATTATGATCAACGAACTATTGCGAAATTCATGAAAATTTTTATGTAAGATGTGACCAAAGACTGTGAAAAAATTAAGGTTTATGTTTCTGGTTTCAAAGTCAAAAAGAAATGATTAATTGAATCCGATATGAAAAAGTAAAAATTATACTTTTCTAGTATAAAAACTATTACTACAATTATCTTACATGAATAAGTTATGCTATAAAGACGATAATATTAATAAGATGTTATGAATTCATAATCACATTTTATATTAAGGTCATTATTATCGCATTATATTGTCTGGTAAAAAATAAAACACGACTTCTGATTACTTATTACAGTTTTTATTTATTTTTATTGACTTTCTTTGAATAATGATTTTTTTATAAGTGAAAAATCACTGAAAAATACAAGTTTTATGTTATTCAGATCTATTTGTACAAAATAAAGCTTAACAAAAGTTTTTAATGGTTCATTATGCTTTTTTAGTTTTCTGGCAAGACTAAAAATTATCTGCCAACCAAAAAATGAGTATTTAAAATTCAAAATTTTAGTTTACTATTTGTAATGGCTGTCAAAAATACAAATTCAACCTCGAAAGATGTTAGAAAACCAAGTAAAGCAGATTTTGTTCTTGGAATTGAAATTTTTATTCAAAAAATATTTTTTTTAATTATGTTGTATTTATTATCGTCAAAAATTGTCGACTTGTGACATTTAACATTACTGCGCATGCGCGCCTCAAGACAGTTTTCTGCTATGTTGATTACTCCCACTCCCTACGGCAGTTGACTTCAGTAAAATCGAAGAACAATATGTAAGTCGAACATTTTTTACTTCTATTGTTTATTTTATTTCGCACAGTGAAAGTTTTTCAATTTTTTTGATTAAATAGGTTTTATTTGACACTTTTTAACTCATTACAAGTTCTAATGTTCGACTATGATTTGACAAGTGGCTCATAATACAATTAACCTCTAAAGTACTATAAATCAATTCGCGGGACGAAGAATTCGCAAAGCGCAGTTATGTAACGCGTGATTTTTTTAACGATTTTTAATATTTATCAAATATTTTTTTTCCAGCTCATCAAAACAAAGCAAGAATGCTGTCAAAACGCTTGGTTGCAGCTGTTCCACAGCTTGCAAAACGCAATTTTGGAGTTGCTGCTCCAGCCCTGAAACAAGCCACTGACCCTATTCAACAACTTTTCCTCGACAAAATCAGGGAGTTTAAAAACAAGTAAGTCTTATTTATTTATTATTATTTTTAGATGTTTGATTTGTTATCTATAATGTATGTAACATTTCATGAAAGAATTTTGAAGTAATGTAAATTTACTGCCAACGCAATTCAGCATTCTTGTAAAATAAATGAACCTTTCAAGTTAATTATAAAAATATTCAATTTGCAGAGGTGGCAAAGCTGAATTGACCCCTGAACTTGCTCAAATGAGGAAGCAAGAACTTGAAAAAGTTGCCAAACAATTTGGCGGTGGTGATGGTGCTGACATGACCGCTTTCCCCAAGTTCAACTTCCCAGGTTAGAATTGTTTTCTATTTTATTTAAAAAATATTAATATTTTCAAAATAATTTTCAATTTTATTTATTTTCTTTCAGAACCCAAAGTTGAAGTTAATCCCGTCAACAATTAAGTATCTTTATTAAGTGTAAAGTTCACAAAAAATTTAGAATAAAAGTTATTAATTGTTAAGGGTAAATTTTTATTCTTTTTGATATCCTTATACTTGAATATTATCTATACAGCTAATAATAACAAATTTACAATTTATTAAATCAATGCTATTCGATATTTGTCAACATGAAGTCTAGGCTTTCACCTAATAAAGGCATTTGACATCTTGTAGATATAAGCCTCAATATTTTCAAAGTTCTTATAAAATTGTCTCTTGACAGCATTGTTTTAAAATAACCAGAGCATGAACATCGTTCAGCTATGTTATCTTGTTTTACTTCATTACATGTTAAACACTGAACATCTTGGATCATATATCCTACACTCTGTCTATTCAATGAATCAATTAAATTAAATTCAATCTGATCATTATCATATGAAAGATGGCAATTCGGACATTTCCACATTTGTCTGAAATACAATAACAATTATGTAACTTTATGTTTAATGCTCAATATAATAGCTGTAATTTGAACTCACTTATTATCTTCGATATGCTGATAACTATCTTTACAAAGATCAATATTTCGAACGTGATTACAGTTTTCACAAAGAACTTCTGGCAATGTAAAGGACACACATGGATCCTTCCATTCTGCTTTATCACTAAATGCTCCTACATCTATCAGTCTTAATAAATTTTTATGCAAGTTAGAAACCTCTTCTTCGATTCTTGGATCCAAAGACAAAACCTATTAGAAAAGAAATAATAATGAAGAAAATAATTTAAATTAGATAGTAAAATTTCAAGGCAAATTTTACCTTGCATATTGCTTTTGATAACTCAAGGGCTGGATTTATAGTCATCTTTTTGCTTTTATGATCAAAGTCTAAATGAGGATATTCTTCAAGGGTCAATTCTTTTTCTGGATGTTTTTTATGTATAGCTTGAATGTAACTAAAAAATAATTTTATTAGTTACAAATACGAATACGAATTTTATTAGATACAAATTCAAAAACCTTTAAAAATTTTTAATTGACTTACTGAAATAGTTTCTGAGACATTTCACCAGATATAAGATCTTTTACAGTTTTGACAACATCTTCTGGTTTACTTGTTAGTAAATTTTCATATAGAGTACCATAATAGGTAGAAATTGTTTTTGTAAAGGTCAATTGACACATTTCTATTGGCACATATTCAATCATGTTCCAATTCATTACTAATTCCACCTTAAAAAAGAAGATTTATTTACTTATTTTATAATTCCTATATAATTGATTAAAATTAAATACCTCTTCTGATCCCGATTGAGACTGTGCTACCTCTGATTCTTCAGGTGGAGTCATATTTACGTCTGTTTCTTCTAATCTTTTATTTTTTCTAATTCCAGCAAAATTTGACTATGAAAATAAAATTTTTTTTAATAATCATTTTATCATTTGGAATCATTAATGTATGAACCTACCGCATCCAACCAAACAAGAAATTCCCAACATCTACGGACTTCAAAATGAATACTATGAAAGAGTTCTTTGTTCAATATTGATTGAATGATAAATTGGGTATAACCCTGCGCATCGCTCGTGACTTTTTTCTGTGTACACAATATGATTTTTGTAAAATCTGCATGAATTATGGTCGAGCCCATTCTTTGGAGCTCTGACACCAGCTGGACGAATAATTTTTTCGTGTAATTGTGTAGAGTACGACGTAGAGCCGGGTCATACAAGAACGATGTGGGCGAACGCAACCATCTATTCGATTAGAAATGAATTATTACGTTAACAAATGATTCCATGTATCAGTGAATGCTTTTAATTTATTCTTACCGATAAAAGTGCATGAGCAAATAGTCAGCGAATGGATTTTTAAACTGACTGACTTCTTTGAGCCAAGTAGCTACCATATGCTTCATAACTTTGAAAGCTGGGTTACACAAGGCTGCCTCATCATAAGAGGGTATTCCATTTATTAATGCAGCATCGCCCGATACAATATCCTTTAACGAATTATTGGATTAATAAATTATATTTTTTAATCTAAAATAATTGATTTTTAAAATTTATACCTGTAACGATGCTTGCTGCGCATTGTGAAACGCCACATACGAACTGGTACCTTCAATATCGTTGATGTGATGCGACTGCACCAATGCAGTCACAGCTAAACTGATTAAATCCAACTCGAAGCAAACGTTAATATAAACACCAGGATGAGTTTTAGTACACCCAGATTTCTCTTCAATATCGGTGAGTAGCCTACTGTCGTCGTTTTCGCTGCCTCCGAAATCTGGTTTTTCGGTAGCCGACCACCAGAGCACAAAATTGGCTTTCTGCAAGTGTCGGGCGTAAAACAAGTCGGCGCCGAACATAATGACGTCGGTTGGTAAATTTCCAACCGGAGCATAAAAATATCGAGCCTGCTCGATCAAAGTCCTCAGGACCATTTCGTTTTTGAAGTAATGCCGTAGCATCATCTTGGATCCAGCCCTCTGCCAATCGAGAGTATCGTAAAGATCGTCCAGATCTTGAATGTGATTTTTCACTACTGGAAATTCGTTCAAGTACGGCATTTTCGACGTCAACATCGTTAGTGGCATGGGTGTTTGAGCAACTAAAATTGTAGCCCCACTCACTTCTTTTTTGTAATTTTTCAAGGAGTTCTGTATACGCGTGTAAATGGCTTTTACGTCGGTTTCAAATTTCACTTCGAACTGCAAAGTTTCGGGAGTTTTATCGACAAACTCTAATTCCTCCATTTCGATTCTATATAACAAAAATTGGTACTTTCAAATTTCGAACGAAATTTCATTTTCTCACAATTATACTTACGCTTTGTTTCTTTCGTTGGTGTACAAGGTATTCATATTAGGCATGCGATCGGTTCTAACGGTGTCCAATGCAAAAATTTGACAAATCTTCTTCTCGGGCAAAAACAAGCTCCACATGCCTCTTTTAAAATTACTACTGACAGACCAATGGTGATACAAAAATATTTTCTTCATTTCTCCGATCTGTATTAAGAATAACATTTTAATGAGTATTCGATAATGTCGATGGAGAATGATGTTGTTTAAAATTAACGCACTTGTTTTAGATATGGCTGTGTGGAAAAAGTTCTAAAATTCAATTGTTCCAGATCGAAGGTATCGGTGTCTTTGAGCTTGGGCATCGCTGCCCTGTCAACCGCGCACACGCATCCCAAGTTCATTATTGCACGAAACTCCAGAGACATTTGCGTTTCGTAAATACCCTCGATATCCGGTTCTATGATGTCGTTCATCAGCGCTCTAAAATTAATGTTAAAATTAAAAATGTACGTTCCGAGTGATGAAAATGAATCTCAATACGCACCCACTGTGTGTTTTGAAGGATCGTTCGGGTAAAGAATACCTATAGAGATGATAAACCGGTCGCGAACGCGGTAATATTCTGTGGCACTTTTTCCAAGCTCTTTTCTCATCATCTCCTGCTTCTTGTCTCTCTAGGCGAGTATTGACGTAAAAAATCCTCGGCACGTTGAGTTTGATCAGCTGCAGCTCTTGGTCCACGAGTATCCAAACTCGGAACAAACCGGGTTCGCTGGTTTCTATCATCTAAATGAAAAATCATCTCGTTAGTCTCAAGCCCGATTAAAAGAGGGTGTCATTGAAATTACCTGAATAATTTGCCACGGTGTTTCCAATAGCTTTTGTTGAGCGCGTTGCAAAAAGCCACCGAGTAATCCTTGATTCTTGGATGCCGGTTTACTACTCGAGGGAACTGCAAAGCCCATATCCATTCTCGATCGTTTCGGAGCACCGAATTTCTTTTTCGCGGCTCTTTGCTTCGCTTGGTAGGCCCACTTTTCTTTGTGGAATTTCAACCACGCTTCAAATTCTTCCTGTCATAATGAAAATCAATAAAATTGTTAACGTTGCTTGAAAATCAGAGAATAAAAATTGAAACTTGAGCTTACGTGAGTGGTTGGATTTGCCGGTGGATTACCCAAAACTTTCCTCCAATTATCCTTCATTAGGCTCTCGTGCTCCTTCTCGGCCGCCTCATGCTCTTCGTCGGAGAACGTTCTCTTCCTCTTGGTGACGGTGTAACCGAAAGGTCGTTGACTCGCTGAACCAGGAGCAGCGCCGATGTCCTCCATGTCCATTATCGAGCGCTCGGCCTCGGCATCCGAATCATCGTCCTCCTCGCCCTCTTCCTCGTCCTCGTTCACTGGTTTCTCGATACGCTGAAACACGTCGGTGATCTTTCGCTGCTTCCGGCCGTCCGTCTTCTCAAGCATCTTCTTGTGCAGCCAATCGGGATGCGGCACCCTCGGTACCGGATTGGAAATCCCCTGCAGAGCCGCCGGAATGGTGATGATCTTCTGTATGGTGCTGCCCAGACGCTCGATGTAATACTGCCAATCGAGAATATCTCGAATCTCGATCTCCTGGATGCTCGGATCCTTCAGCCAACGTCGCAGGTAGTGCCGGGTTACCGAAGGTTCCGACTGGAAAATAGCCAACGGCACGGCGCGTTCCGTGACCGGTGCTCCGAGCGGCTTTCGCGATATAATGTATTTACAGGCCAATCCGGCGTCTTTGACCATCTCATCGCCGAGAAATTCGGCGAGACGCTTGGCCGTCGATATGGACGTCGATTTCTGGGCTCCGTACTCGTCCAGTTTCTTCGACATGCTCTTGTTTTCCGAAATGAGATCGAACAGCTCGGTGTCGGTCACGTGGGCGCCTTTTTGAAACAGAATGTCGAGCCAGTAATTGGCAACTTTGGCCACCTCGGCGTAGCACTCCTCCAGCGTGCCTCCCTTCAAGAAAGACTCGAACACGTTCGATTGGAAGAGTTTAATGAGGCGCAGCTCTCCTCGTCTCTTCACCTCGAATCCCTTCAGTTCCGCCAGCGAGCCGTCGAAATTGAACACGGCGTATCTCTTCTTCAGCTTTCTGCCCTCCTCCTTGGCGGCTGGCAGCACCATCGCGAGGTACGGTCCGTCGACCTCGAAGAAGATCGAGTTCTCGCTGCGTATCTTGTAGCCTCGGTTGGCCGGATCGACGAGCTCGTGGTACTGATCGTTCGTGAACTGGTCCTTCACCATGAAGTTCAGCATGGCGTTGGGATAGGACACGACGAGCTTGCTCTTCTTCGGGTTCGTCGTCTTGACGATGAAGTTGTCGGGAAAAGAGCCTGGCAGGATGCACCAGATGCCGTCGGTGTCGAGTTCGAGCGGTCGGCCGACTTGCTCGACGATCTCTCGAGCCTTCATGATGATGTGGGCACCGGTGTAGCACACGATACCGCCCATCTCCATGCTGAACCAGCGCGAACCCTTGCGCATCACGTATCCATAAAATGAATTCAGAATGCACTTGTGGGCTAGCTGCAAGGAGTCGTAGAGAACCACGCGACTGTTGGCCGATTTCACGGCTGCCGCATCTTTGTTGGCCTTGGCCTGATCGAGCTGAGCCTTGGCTCTCTTCGTCAGGCCCTTGTACTCGTATCTTCGATCTCGGAACGCCCTGACGGTGTCGACGTAGAACGAGTTCTCGCGCTGACACACGGTCTGCGTTCTCTCCTCCGTCTTCGTCTCCTTCACCTTCTTGTACGTGCGCTTGCAGTAATCCGACAGTCGTTTCTTCTCGATCGCAGCTTGCTCCTGCTTGCTGAGCTCGTGGAAGGCCCGCTGTCTGCCGCCCGGCAGCAGCGGCGGAAATTTCTCCGTCTCGAGCTGCTGCTGGGTGCGCTGGTACTCGCCCGCAGTGGCCTTGAGGTACTCGCCTCGCCACATCCATTCCATGTTGCGCTGGCACTGGGCGCCAGGCTTGTTGTAGTCGCAGGCGGCGCAGGCCGACTCGTCGACCATGGCGTACGGTTGAAGACGATTCGTCAGGATGATGTTGGGGTACATGGCGCCGACGTCCAAATGATAGATGATGGGTTTCTCTGTTCTCAGCGGCTGGGCTCGCAACGCCGCGAGTTTCTCCTTGACCTCTTGCACGACCTCGTCGAAATTCGTCACCTCCGACATCGGTACTTTCTCCTCCTCCTCGATGGCGTGTCTCAGGGCGTTCTCGACGCCCTCCATAAGCTCGTCGACGGCGCTGGGTACGATCTTGAATTTGTACGGAATGTCAGCGCGGAAAACGCCCGATTCGAGGGCCTCGACGTGTCCACCGACGTATGTTTCCACGTCCAATAAATGCCCGTCTCGAGTGAATTTGGTCCACTCCGCTTCCTGTTTGTTGGGATAAATGACGTTTACTCGTTTGGCTTCGACCATGAGCAGCGATTCGCACAGAGTTCCCGAACCCTTGCGCAAAACTTCCTCTGGCTCCATGGGAATGATGGTGCACAGAGCGAATATGAACGGATGGACGTATTTGTGATAGAGATAGAATGTGGCCACGGCATCGGAGACCGAATAGTTGCACATCGTTTCTGGATCCTCCGCCGCGAGACGACACATGTCCTCGGGATCTGAAAAATTTCAGAATTCAATGCCGATGCATTTTACGATCGATGCCAAAGCTAATTTGGCGTTTTACCGATTTCAACCGGATCGTAGCGCAATTTCGCTTTGGAGACGGCTTTGAGACCTTGTGATCCTACGGGTAGATACGAATCTCTTTTTACCCAACACAAACAATCCAAGTGCATCGCTGCTCTACTCGTGTAAACGCCATCCTTGTTTTTGGCAAAACCAATTCGTTCTTTCATGTTGATATCGTGAATTGCTGCGCGAGCCTCAACGAACGGCCAATCGAAAAAATCGCCGTTGTATGTAACGAATATGTGAGGTTTTACTTCATTTATATGATTGAAAAATTTGTTTATTACAGCTTTTTCGTTTGGCTCATTCCAGACTGTGAAACGGCCTTCATATTCAGGTTTAGGTGTATACTCAAAATCGTCTACATCAGCTGATATGATTTCTCTGTTATTAATCAAATAGCCCTATTAACAGAATCAAGTATTAACTAATTGAATAAAATATTCAATTTAATATTTCAAAAAAGTTTACCTGTCCATCTAACATATAAGAGATCATCATAATTTGATCAATTGCAGCATCTGGAAATTTGAGAGGTAATTTTGTTGTTTCAATATCATAAGCAAGAACTACTGGTTCTGGAGGTTCAACAAGATCAGCTTTGGCAGAGATAATTGGTGGTGCAGTAGCTCCTAAAGTTCTGACATTGTACCACTTGCCAACAAAGATTTCTAAATCAATTGATACTCTTACATGATGGGGAACATCATGTTCTCTAAAAAAAACATGTACTTGAAAATGCAAGAAATACTTTTTCAAATGTTAATTTGAGTATCATTTACCTTATGTCAATGACATTATCCATTTGATCAATAATTTTCCTTTGATAGTGTTCTTGATTTTGAAATGTTTCTGCCAATAGCTTAGCATAATGAGTATTGCTTTTTTCTCGTTCTTTATTAACTTTCACAGCACTCATAATATCTCTTTTAACTTTTTGTAAATTAACAATATTTGTAAATGATAATTTCAAATAATCTCTTGTCAAACCGGCTAAATGATTGGGCTGCAATAATTGAAACAAGATATTTTAATGAGATTAAATATTTTTATATAATATATATTGTAATGTATAAAATTATTACCAAATCTAGATCTTCTTTAGAAACAATTTCTATTTTTAATAAAAATCCTGAAAATTTCTTTTGCATGTATGTTATTACTTCTTGATTGGTACCATCTCTACACAATACATAAAAGTATGGATTATATGGTAATGAAATTTTAAATCTTGAACCATCATCTTCAAGAAAAAACAAATCGACTCCAGAGAAAAGTTGTTTATCATCTTCAACGATTTCAGTCTAAATAAAAGAGTTATTTATGAATTTAAAGTTTTACATGTTGCATAAGTAGTAATGAATTTAAATTGATAGTAAACATTACTGTGTGCATATTTATAAGGAATCCGACTCTGTCTTTGACATCTGTAACTCTGTGAAATCCATAGAGACCTTCGCTATGATTGTTTTCTTTGACTTGATACAATCTACCCTCTGGAGTATTCTCCCTAAGCATAGAAATTTAAATATATTGACATAACTTCTATAAGTATATCACATCATAATCATGTCATTTATTCATAATTTTTTTAAAATAATGGAGTAAATTATCTAACCTCGGAATACCTCCATCCTGGTAATTGTAATCTTTACTCCCCCTATCTTTAGTATATTTTCCCGTGTTGACAGGCATGATGTTGACTAAAAGTTTGATCAATAATTAGTGTCAACACCTCACTTCATCATATTTGGCTTTAAATGAATATTAAAGTTTCAGCGCTCTAATGTCACACTTATTAACGTTGAAATTGCTAACAACTTTTCGCGCGAAATGTGACGGCTGAATCCCGAAACTGTGGCGCTTTCGCAGTATAAAGCGGCAACGCGCTTATTTCAAGTTTAATTTCTATAAGTGAATGAAAAGGTTAATGAAATAATGTAGGCACATTTATAAATAGTGATAATTTTTTTCTTAAAAAAATACGGTCGTTTTATTTACAAAAGAATAAAATAAATAAAATAACAATTAGGCTATCTCTTCTAACTCGCTTAAAAATGTTTTACACTTCTCCTTCAAAACTTCAACAGCTTCAATAAATATGGTGGAAGAGGGCAATGCTCCAACCGATTCAACAGTAACTGTAACATAATTATTTTAAAATGTTATCAAATAATGAATAAATTAATTAATTAAATATTTATGAATTGAATACTAACAAATGAAGTGATCAGCGACCCTTGATAGCTTAATGCAATCCTTCAAATCATCGTGTCTGAAAAAGTTTCTGGAGCAACTTTCATATCTAGCATCTTTTACTACTGCTTTTTTAATTCCCTGAGAAACTTTTACATCAATAACTCCAGGACTAAAACATGATTGCAGTCTTTCAGCAGCCTCTCCTGTAACTTCCTTGACTATCTCTATGTCAGGTAAAAGTCTGTACGCAGCAGTTGCTAAAAAATAAATTCAATCATTTAATTTTAAGCTTAAAGCTTTAGAAAATTTTTATGTTTGACAATGGAAATTTTTATAACTCTTACCAACTGGTGAGAATTTAGCATGATCTTTGCCTATTCCTTTAACAGCATATAATTGTGCGTGGATTTCATGCCCTGGTCTCATTTTAGCAATTAAAATATCATCATGAATTGGACCAAACTTCTTTGCTCCATCAGGATGTAGCAAATGTTGCTCTCCAAGTGGTACCCATTTGATGTCACTGCTGTAAACTTTTATCAAAGTAATTAGTCTCTTAATATCAATAAAATAGAATAAAATAGAATAAAATAGATGATAAAATAGATAGAATAGGAAAAATTTAATATTAGCAGGTGCTTACCATTGTGATGTAAGTAAATGTCACTTGGTCTTCTTGCGTCTTTGGGAGCTTGTGGATTTCTTTTACAAGTAACTTTTAATTCAAAGCTCAAAGTAGATTGTTGATCAACTTCGTCTTGCTTCCATTCGCCAGCAGGCCATTCAAGTAACTTAGGATGAGCTTTTAATGGTATCAAACCCAATCTATAAAATTATTGATTATATTAAGTAAAATTTTTCTATATTCTAAAATCAAATAAAGTTATTTCCTTTTTACCTATGAGAAAGTACTTCATCCTGTATGATGCTGGTGTTATTAAACATATACACTTTTTCTATTGCTATTGTTGGCACTTCGCTGAGGAGTATTCTCCTAAAAGCATTGGCCAAAGCAGCATTACACCCAATCAAATCAAACTCCAATTCGAATTTATCAGGAGTTTCTCTGACAATTTTAACAGAAAAACCCTAAAATGTTGATTGATTTAGTTTTAATTGAAATGATTCAACGGTATATTTTAAAAAAATTTAAATTTCAAGTACCTTTTTAAACTTTTCAAATGACCATACAGACGATCCATCGAGAAGGTTAGCAAATTCGAAAGTCTGAAATAAATGAAAATTAACGAATTAAATCAATTTTGTCTATAACTGTATTTGTAAAATATTTGAAGGTATTATTTACATTGGGAATGCCGTGTTCTCTCATGAGAATTTTACGATCTTTTTTGCTATTTTTTTCCATTTTGACAGATTTGTTAACCGGCTCACACGTGTTCTTTGTAACCTCGAAAAACACCAACACTCAGAGCAGACGAGAACAACGAACACTGAGTGAATGATGCTAGCAGCAAAGATGTCATACAACGTGCTCTCGATTTGAAACGCCGATCACGATCGATGCTCGCAAGAGGGAGTGAGATAGAAACATTGTTGGCGGCGCACATGATCGACCACATATTTAATTTCATATATTTTTTCTCACTTTTTCGTATTTCTGTCAAATTCGAGCCGTTTTCGGAAAAGTGACAACTATGCCGAAAGATTTGGGGTAACAGTACGGTTTTTTGGTGAGTGCCACTTATCCAAACACTGAATTTAAAGCATGGGTATTATTAGCCTCAAGAGATTTCAATTATAAGGCGATAATAATTATAATATTAACAATAAAATTAATAATTACGATGTACTTTCAATGAAATGAAAACTCATGGTTTTAATTAATTATAAAATAATTATTTTTATTGAGTCTTTCAAAAAGTGCGTTTTATGCTTTTTTAATTTGAAATTAAAAAAGCATTTGTAAAATATTTTATGTTACATTGTTTCATTTCAAATTCAACATGAATAAAATTGTATCTAATCATTTAGTAACTACGACCAAACAGAGTATAAAACTTTGGTGTCTCAGAGCAGCTGTTGTGAATGCATTTCAAAGATTTGATGTTTTCCGCAGATCCATCAGGTTGATTGAATGGTATACACAATCCTTTAGCGCCCATAGCTGGAGCACCGTCGTCAGCTTCATCGGATCTGGATTTAGAAAATTTTTTATGAGAAAAAAACGTATGCTATATTTTTGAAGTATAAGAAGTTGATTTTTTAAAGTACCTTGCACTGTCAGCCTTTATCTTTTCTTCACATTCTATTCTACCACAGAATGGAGCAAGAATGACATTCTTTTCGTCAAGGTAGCTACAGAATTCATTCCAGTCATGGGTTTGCTTTGTGTGCTGTTTCAAATCCATTTTTGCTCTATAAAAAATATATTCATTAGTAGTGCTGCATTTTACAAAGAAAAACTACAGTTATGCAAAACAAAATGTACTTTTCAAACAAGCTCATTTGAATATCATCCAGCAATTTCAAAAGCATGGAATAAGCTTCACTCCTCTTAGCAGTTGTTCGTTCAGCTGTATCTCTTCTAACAAAGGTTACTTGTCCCTTTTCCAAGTCTTTAGGTCCCAATTCAATTCTGACTGGTACACCCTTGAGCTCCCAGTGATTGAATTTCCAGCCAGGACTGTAATTGTCTCTGTAGTCACCCTTTATTCTCATCACGTCATCTTTTTTGAGTTCGTTTTCTAATATATTGCACTCAGACATGAGTTTGTTTTTCTGCTCTTCGGTTGTAGAGGCAGTTATACCGCAAGGAACAATTACCGCTTGAATGCTAGCTACTTTAGGAGGAAGAACAAGACCTTTGTCATCTCCGTGAACCTTGAAAAAAAGTTAAGATTAGCGGATATGATTCATAATTTTGATAAGTTAAACTTACCATAATCATAACTCCAATCGTTCGTGTTGTAAGACCCCAAGAGTTCTGATACACGAATATCTTTTCGCTACCCTCTTGAGTACCTTCGACCTGAATGTCAAACATTTTCGAGAAGTTTTGACCCAAGTGATGACTCGTACCGCCTTGAATTGCACGTCCACTTGCCGATATAAATGCTTCGACCGTTGTGGTGTAGTCACCACCAGCGAATTTTTCTTTTTCAGTCTTGCGACCCTTGACTACGGGTATGGCCAAGTATTCCTCGTAAATACGCGCGTACAAATCTAAAATTTGTAGCACCTCCTCGTCAGCCTCGGCTTTAGTCGCAAACGCTGTGTGACCTTCTTGCCATAAGAACTCCCTCGTGCGCAGGAATGGTTGAGGATGTTTGAATTCCCATCTCTGAAGAAACAGAAATTTTCATTAATTTATATTATGAATTTTTTCTAATTGAAAAGAATCGTATTCACTTACCACAACATTGTTCCACTGGTTAAGTTTGAGTGGCAGATCTCTGTGCGATTTAAGCCATTTGGCATAAGCGGGGTACATGACGGTTTCAGAGGTCGGACGGATGGCAATGTGTTCGGCCAGATCGGATTCGCCGCTCTTGGTGACCCAGGCAACTTCTGGAGCAAAATCGGCTATGTGAGTCTTCTCTTTTTCCAGTACGGTTTTACTGACGAAAATTGGGAAGTAGCAGTTTTGTACTCCAAGTTTCTTGATTTCCCGATCGAAGAAATCCTTTATGACGTCCCAAATGGCGTAACTCCATGGTCTGAGGATGTAACAACCAGAAACGTCGTAGTACTCGATCATTTCACCTTTGGTAATGACTTGTGAATACCAATCTGGCAAGTTTTCAAGTTTCTTCGCCTCCAAGCCAAGCCTCGTTCCAGTTTTGCTAACTTCTTCTTTCACTTCAGCTTTTTTGTTGGCCTTAGCTTTTTTCTTCGACTGTTCAGCTTCCTTCTTTGGAGCTTCACTCTTAGCTGGAGCTTGGGCAGACGAAGAAGATGCTGTGCTTGGTTTCCAATCTTGACCAGTAGCTGATTTGTATTCAGCCTTGAGGCTCAGAAGAGTTTTTACTTCCGCGTCGATTTCAGCTTTTCCGGCTTTAGCTGCTTTGAGGTCGCGAACCTTATTACCTTGGGCAACGATTTTATCATTGATGGTAGCAGCAGGTCCATTACCAGATGATGCTGGCTCACTCTTTGGAGCAGCTTCTACTTTAGTATCCGCAGGAGCTACAGTGCCTGGTTTCCAATCTTGACCCGTAGCTGACTTATATTCAGCCTTGAGACTCAGAAGAGTTTTTACTTCCGCGTCGATTTCAGCTTTTCCTGCTTTAGCTGCTTTGAGGTCGCGTACCTTATTACCTTGGGCAACAATTTTGTCATTGATGGCAGCAGCAGATCCACCAGTAGAGGGTGCTGGCTCACTCTTTGGAGCCGCTTCGACTTTAGGGGCAGCTGTAGGAGCCATACCTGGTTTCCAATCTTGTCCAGTGGCTGCTCTATATTCTGCTTTCAGGTTCAAAAGAGTTTTGACTTCAGCGTCGATTTCGGCTTTTCCTGCTTTGGCAGCTTTCAAGTCTCGCACTTTGTTGCCCTGAGCTACAATCTTTTCATTGATGGCAGCAGCTGATCCACTTGCTGAAGAAGCAGGCTCACTTTTGGGAGCAACTTCTACTTTAGGGGTAGCTGGTGGTACTGCGCCAGGCTTCCAATCTTGACCAGTAGCTGATTTGTATTCAGCTTTCAGGCTCAAAAGAGTCTTGACTTCGGTGTCGATTTCGGCTTTTCCTGCTTTGGCAGCTTTTAAGTCTCTTACTTTATTGCCTTGAGCCACAATCTTTTCATTGATAGCAGCAGCTGATCCACTACCTGACGAAATGCTTGTAGCAGTCTCAATTTTAGGAGCAGATGCCGGTGGTACTGTGCCAGGTTTCCAGTCTTGGCCAGTAGCCGATTTGTAATCAGCTTTGAGACTCAGAAGAGTTTTGACAGCAGCGTCAATTTCAGGTTTGGCAGCTTTAGCGGATTTCAAATCTCTGACTTTATTGCCTTGAGCTACAATTTTTTCGTTTATTTCAGCCGCTGAACCACCACCTGATGATGTGCTTTTAGCAACCTCGACTTTAGGAGCAGCTGCAGGTGGTACTGTGCCAGGCTTCCAGTCTTGGCCAGTAGCCGATTTGTAATCAGCTTTGAGGCTAAGAAGGGTTTTGACTGCGGCGTCAATTTCAGGTTTGGCGGCTTTAGCGGATTTCAAATCTCTGACTTTATTGCCTTGAGCTACAATTTTTTCGTTTATTTCAGCCGCTGAACCATCACCTGATGATGTGCTTTTAGCAACCTCGACTTTAGGAGCAGCTGCAGGTGGTACTGTGCCAGGCTTCCAGTCTTGGCCAGTAGCCGATTTGTAATCAGCTTCCAGACTAAGAAGAGTTTTGACGGCAGCGTCAATTTCAGGTTTGGCCGCTTTGGCAGATTTCAAATCTCTGACTTTGTTACCTTGCGCGATTATCGATTCATTCAGAGCAGCGGCGTTTGGTTTGTCGCTTACAACCTGTAATTCAAATTAAAAATAGATGTGAATGTTTTATTACAATAATATAAATATCAATGTTTCTTAAAATACTTACAGCACTTGTCGCGGCAGCAGGTGGTGCATTGGCATTGTAATCTTGTCCAGTAACGGATTTAAACTGGGCTTTTAAAGCCAACAATTCCTTTACAGCTGCGTCAATTTCAGCCTTGGCAGCTTTAGCAGTTTTGAGATCTCTGACCTTGTTACCTTGAGCAGTAACTTGGCTATGTAACTCAACAGCTGATTTTGTTGATGAAGAGCTCTGTTAAATAAGTAAAAATTTATTTTTAGTTAAAGAAAATATTTTACACGGATTAAAAATAAATTTGCTTGTGTACGTGTATGGCGCGCGTAATGTGAATGTACGATAAAAGTCCCTGATTTTTGGCGAAAGGAGAAAGGTCATTCAAAATTCAACGCGAATGTAGGTGAGACAGAGTGGGAGAACTCCCAATCACTCCTGCCCCACTTTCTCTTTCATTGTATAATCATAAGCATGTAATCAATCAAGTTATTTCAAAACGCTTAAATTTTAGTAAGATTTTGAAAAATTACCTCTTTAGACTTTTTAGAGTCTTTGGCGGAGGCTTTGTCGACTGCAGCTGATGCAGTGCCGGAGCTGCGCCCATCAGGTATGTGGAACAATATTAGTGGTTGTACCCTGTTAGAGTAAGGGCTTGGACCTCCATAAGGTACATCACACCTGAAGAAACCTTTTCTTTGAAGCTCGATAATTTCTCCCTGTTTCACGCGTCGAAGTTCGGGCTCACCGACCATTTCGACTTCTCTCTGTAAAATTCGAAAAATATTTTTAATATTTAGAAAAAATTTTACGTGACCATACGCACAAGAATATTTACCCTAGTATCTTTGGCGATGAAATCTTTGAAGTCATCGTCCTTTGCTAATACTGGTTTCGTTATGATGTGTTCGAAGTAGACGGTGTAACAGGGTATCGTCGTAGATTCAGGTTTTTTATAAACATCCGTAGGCTCATCGGCGATGATCCACGTTAATTTGACGGTGTTTTTGAAATCTTTGTTATCAAGATTTAGAGAAGCGTTAACAGAGACAATTTTGTCATTTTCTTTGTTAATCTTTTCAATCATTAGATTTCCCCAGTTGATAAATGTAGCATTGCTGCCTTCTTTAAGTTCTAGTGCATCTTTGGCTTCGATTAAGATTTGTGGGCCAATTCGCACTTGTTTGGTTCCTTTTGATGGGTCTTTGGGATGATTGTTAACAGTGAGGACACCTGCCTCAGCTCCTTTTACGTTTACTACTACCGTTTCGCCGGCTGTTAAGGCAGTATACCTAAATGCAACTGGATCGATCACTTTTTTGTTGAATGCCCAAATTTTATCCCATTCCATAAATACTACCGATCTCGAACTGCCTTGGGCGATGATGAATTGTTTTAAACCCTCGACCGTCATACCCCGACGCAAAATACCTCGCACAGTTGGGAATCGTGGATCATCCCAACCATCAACTAAACCTTCAGCCACGAACCAAGTCAATTTACGCTTTGATAAGACGGTGTTGGTCATATTCAAACGAGAATATTCATAAATGTGAGGACGGTTAAGACCAAGATGTTCGATGAACCAGTAAAATTGTTCGTCCCGATCATGGTACTCAGTTGTTCGCAACGTGTGCGTAACATTTTCTACTGCGTCGACGATGGGGCACGCAAAATCGTAAGTTGGGTAAACCCTTAAAGAATTATTGCTTTATTAAAGAAAAGCTTGTTAAAAATAAATGAATAAAGGACAAGACGTTACTTGTATTTGGTGCCAGTCCTTGGGTGAGGTTCTGGTTTACATCTGTAGATGGTTGGATCACGCATGCAACCATTGGCAGATTCGTGGTCAATTTTGGCTCTCACACAGCATTCTTGACCTTTTGGTGAACCCTTGACCATTTCTTTCCACATCTCTAAATTTTTCTCAATAGCTAGATAATTGGAAATAATGAATAAGTAATACAATTTTGAACAAAATTTAATTGAATAGAAATTTCAACTCACAGTTATTTCTATTTGCTGATGGTAACTTTTGATCACGGAGCTCTTTCATCTCTGCTGCTGGAGTATTATCAACATAAGCTTTACCTGCCTTCAATAATTTTTCACAGTATTCTAACATCAGATCAAAGTAATCAGATGAATGAGTAAATCTATCTGGCTTAATTTCAAGCATTTTAAGATCTTCTAAAATGGCTTGTTCAAACTCAACATTTTCCTTAGCAGGATTTGTATCATCAAATCTCATGATAAGCTGACCTTGGAAAGTCTGAGCATAATACTGATTTAGAAGAGCTGCTTTAGCGTGACCAATGTGCAAGTATCCACTAGCTTCTGGAGGAAAACGTACAATAACTTTTCCCATTTCTGCACCAGGCAGTTCAACAAATTTGGCTTGCTCTTTGTTGGAAGACTTAGCATTCTTTTGAGCTTCAGCTCTACTTTTGCCACCTACTCTTACTACAGGCTTAGATTTTGGTTTTGCACCAGGCAGTGAACTCAAGCATTTTTCAACTTCAGGCATAGAGGCTATCAGTTTGTACCATCTAGCAATATTAGGGTATTTTTCTGTAAGCGTATCAATGTCAAATTCGCTGTGAATTTTTGAAAACATACAGATGTCAGCAATAGTGAATTTTTTAGCTACTAGCCAGGTTCTGGTTGCAAGAGCTTTTTCCAAGTATGCCAATGCTTTTTCAGAATTATATGCATTATTATAGGGTTTTTCAGCATACATAAGCCAGTGATCAACTTCAGTGGTTTCAAAAGGATCTTGGCAAGCTGTAATTTAAATTTTCATTATTGTTCTGCACTCATAAAAAATCTTATTTCGTTTGAAGAATAAGTTAAATTTACCATAAAGTTCAGGAGCCTTTGATCTGGCTAAGTATCGAGCAACATCACAACTTCTATTTCCCAAATCAGAACCGTCATTGGCAATGAATTTTAACTTCTCGTTTGGTGCAAAATCTTTGGAGAAAGTGACTTCGACACTTCCAGCTAACTTCGATGCCAATAATTCCAAAGTAATAAGAGCTCCTGCAATATTGAATTTATTTTCATTTATAAAAATTCATAAAACAATTACGTTAACTTTGCACAATAATTGAAGATGATGTTTTCATACATCAAAAACAATTGAATGGAATTCATTGTTTATAATAACGTAATAATAATAGCCACATATTGCACTATAAGAATCAAAGAATATCGAGATAAATGTACTAACCTACTGGACGATTAGTTTCATTGATGATGATTTTCACCATTTTGGCAGAGAGATATCCTCTCGGACGATAATAAAATATTTACTATTTACTATCACCCAAAAAAACACAGATATCGAGTTTTGCCGAACCGTAGGTTAGAACTTGTGTCGAATTCTTCGAGCACACGTTGTTTCCTTTTCCAGTATTTTAAGTATCGTATACCGTATTGCACCGCACAGCAGAGCCGAGACGGGTTTATTCACCCAATTCGCCGCTATTCTTGAAACATGCGGCGCTTAAATCTGACGTCATTCGTGGAGAGATTCGTTGAATATTTGACAGTAAGAGGACCCCACTAAAACGTGCATGAAGAGCAGTCGAGTGCTGTCATAAGACCGAACGTAGAAAACTCGGATTGCGAAAAGCCCCGCACATCGTGCGAAGCAAGTCCAGCGCGAGCGTCGACTGCTTCGCTGCAGGTGCAGCAAATTGCAGACAGACGATCGGGGCTGCACAGAGTAGGGCTCTCGAGAGCTTTTGTAATATTTGTTACACCGACCATCGTGTGCCCCAGTGATTACGTTACGTGCTAAAATCGTGCGTTATGCAAGTGTATAAGGGGATCACGGCGTCGCTAGTACTGTTTTGTGCAGTTGCACTTCTGCACTGCACGGGGTGATATTATAGATCATGCGCAGAGCTGAGCTTGCAAGTTACGTGTGTACGTAATATAAACCCTCGTCGCTCGGCGTTCTGCTCTCGAAATAAGGGTGTATTATAGAGGCGGTCGTATCATTTGTACTACGATATGTAGGTGGACGTACGCGTACTACAATTTCTTAGCGTTGCATATAGCTTTCCAACCATAGCAGATCTATATTGCCGTAGAGCTATAAGCACTTGTCAAGCTTGCGTCTACTGCAGCGGCGTGTGTATGTACACACCTTATAAAAAGCTTAGCCGTGAATTGGTCGATAGAACATATATACGTTTCGAAGAACTTGAAGTAATTATTTGATTTAGAGCTGAAAATCTACCGAAGGTGACATTTGCTATAGCTCCAAGTGTACGGAGAGCCGATGCAATACCTGACTCACAGCACTGTCGTACCTGCTAGCTCGTATGTACACAAGACATTTATTGCCGGTGTCGCGTAGAATGTAATAGCGCAATTGCAATGTTTTTAGCATAAAAAAAAGGGATTACATTGCACTTGTGCCCTCGTGATATCGCAGTTTTATAGTCCACAGGCACGCGCATACTACACGAAAGCCGCTGCTCGACGGCACATTATATACTGTGTTGCTTTTCTTATCTTGAGAGGAGGCGAGCGAAATATGCAAGTGCATGTGTGAGCGATCACCGAGTGCAATTACAAATCCAAAGATTATTTGCTAGAATATACTCGATATGTACCGACACGTATCCACGTAGGACGCGTAACACGTATTGCCTAGTCAAGAGTAAGAGAGAGGCCACAAGATGCTTCATCGATATTTGCTCAGTATTATATACACCGCGACAGGCCGCAACACTCGCGAGTGGCCGTTTTATTTGATCTAAGCTATAAGCTTTGAAAATTATTCAGGCAGGAGCGTACACGAATAGATTTATGAATGTGCGAGAAACCAACGTTGTCGAGGTCAGCTGTTATTGAATTAAGAAGTCATTTTACATGTGAATTTTCTCAAAAACACACACCGCATTTGCATAATAATAGTGATGAGGCTTGGCAGAGAGTACGTCAAGATATCTTGCCAGTGTGTTATTACTTTTAGTCGATAAAGGATGCAAAGGATAGTATCCATTTGAGCAACAGTATTTTCTTTGTTTATTGATCAGCAATAGAAAACAAACATGAAGGAAGAAAATGAAAAGTTCACGGATGTGCTTACAGAAAGGAGGAAAACTTATGATTTCCTTTGGGCATCAAGAAGCTTGCAGCTTCAACCAGCTTATAAAAGGTCTGGTGGTTGGATATACTCCAGAAAAGAAATTATCGACCATGTTTTGGAGAATCAAAATGTAGAACTTGCCCTTAACGTTATGGCACGTCAAAAGAATGTTCCATTGACTGTTGTTCAAAATGAAGCTCGACTAATTATTGAAGAAATAGCTGGAAAAATGCATATGCCAACAGTCAGATGGCTAGGTGAGTAAATGTCTTTTATGAATTAATTAAGCAGTAAACTTTATTTTAATTGATGATTGATCATTTTTGTTTCAATTTATTTACCTTACAGCTCTTATACTATCAAAAATATTGAAAAGGATACTAGTTAGTATTAGATTGAACGACGATATGCTTATTCATGTAAAGAATGAAATGCGCAAGAATGTTTCACAGTTTGTTTTTGTGCCTACCCATAGAAGTTACATGGATTTCATTTTGTTATCATATTTATTTTTTACCTACGACATGACAATACCCAATATTGCTAGTGGAATGGATTTTTACCACATGAAATATGTTGGAGAAATGTTGAGGAAATTAGGTGCTTTTTATATGAGAAGGACTTTTTCCAATGATCCATTTTACAAGCATATATTTAAAGCTTATATTAGTACATTAGTCGCACACAGTGACAGAGCCATAGAATTTTTTATTGAAGGAACAAGGAGTCGTAGTCAAAAGACATTAACTCCTAAATATGGTAAGTTCTCAATATTTCTATATTCTACTTTTCAACACGTATTTTTATCTTTGCACTCTTCTTCTGATAAAATAAATGATTGTTGTTATACTGACAGCTTTGTAATCTGGAGATAAGATAAAATGATTTTTGACTTATTTCAATATCTTATTAAAATATTACGACAATTGAGAATGATTCTAGCTTTTATGTCAAATGAATTTTTATAAATTTAATTATTGAATTTGAATTTTTAGGTTTATTGTCTATGATTTTGGAATCTTTGTATCTCAGTCAAGTGCCAGAAATAACATTTATTCCTGTCAGCATTTCATATGACAAGCCATTAGAAGAGCGTTTATTTGCCTATGAGCTTTTAGGAGTTCCAAAACCTCCAGAAACTACTTCTGGGCTATTTCGTTCATTGTCAATACTTAAAGAACCTCTTGCTTATGGAAATGTATTTTTCAAATTTGGAACACCAATAAGAGCTGGTGATTACATTACTCATCAAGTGAGGTTTGAAAATGTTTGCAGACCAGAAAAAAAGTTACCACACGAAATCACTACAAAATTGGCTTATGATATTATTGAATGCCATAAACAAAATACCATCTTATTGCCATTTAATCTTGTTGCATTGTTATTCAATAACAGAGTATATACAAATCCAAAAGATTTTTATTCTGTGGATAATTTAATTCTTGATTATAAGTGGCTGAAACAAATTTTAATAGAAAAATTTCAAATTAATTTTAATCCTACAGCTGTAAAGTAAGTTCAAAAGAAAATATCTCTCATAATTTACCAAATTTTTAATAAAAATAAAAATAAATTTTGTTTTAGTGCACCTACACCTGAAAGTATGAAAGAAGATATTGACAAATATGAAGTATTAAATTCTTTACAAAATCATAAAGACTTACTAGGAATTGATTCAGATCAAAATATAAAAATTAAAGATAGACACATTGGAGGTATTCAATCAAAAAGTATTAAAGGATACTCATTGAAAGAAACAACTTTGAAATTAGCTATACCAGTAATCAATATAATGATATACGTCAATCCTGTTTTTGCATATTTAAGTAGACCAGCAATGGCAGCGTTTTGTATACTAACATCTCAAAAAGGTACAATTTTCTTATATCATTAGTCATATGAAATTACTATTTTAAAAAGAGAGTCATAAAAAAGATGTAATTGAACTTTTTTTTTCAGATTTAGTATTGAAAAATTATATAATGTTGAGATCTCTTTTGAGTGGAGAATTTGCTTTGCCCACAAATTTAAATGAATCGGACATACAAAAAGAAGGAGAGATGATGACTGAATTTTTATCTCAAGATATTTATATACAACCTTTTGATGAAAATGCTATTGATAACAAAAATCGATTAAATTTAATTTTGAGTATTTTAATCTTGCCATTTGTAGGATGTTTACAAAATATTTGTAAAGTTTTGATAGAGGTGAGTTATTGCCTTTTTAAAAATTAATATTATTTTTGGAAAACTAAATGGTTTATTTTATTAATTTTTAGTGGTGTAATGTGCATAACTTATTACAAAAAACCATCGTGATAGAATGCCAAAAATTAATGGAAGAATCGTTGTATCATGCAACTGAATTAAGTAGACATCCGTACACTCTTGCTTTGGATGTTTATCCAGCTATATTATCTAGTCTTGTTAAGTGTGGACACGTTACCCTTGATGAAAATCAGTTTTACAAACCAAACAAAGAAAATCTAGTATCAATTGTTGTTGAGCTAGATAATATGTTAGGACAATGTTCGAACGGATCATATTTGAATGCTTTTCCCTCACTCATTCCAGAGGAGATTTTAAATCTCCAGGCTAAACTGTAATTACCCTAGTTTCATTCTCTAAGTCATGTTCATTTATTGTATCTTATAAATTGCAATAAATTTTTATTGTTACATAAATATTAAAAATCTGTCTTTTTATTTTTATTTATTTCACAATTTTAAAATAGCACTTTGTTCGATCGATAAAACAGTGTCAAATTTTGAAATATAGAGACCGTCGACCGGCCGGGTTCTCAAACTCTCAGTAGTCGTCTATATTTACGTATCGCGCGCGAACAAAGAGCAAAACAACAGAAAAAAGTACATTCTCAGTCATTCTTCACGCATTCTCAAATTAATTGTTGCTTACAAGTGATCAAGGTCAAGTTCTTTGAAGAATTAAGAATTTTTTATTAATCCCTTAGGGGTTTATTCAAAAAAACGTAGTTGGACACGTAATCGGCATAATCATTCTTTATTTATAACAGTTTTGTGTTAAAAATTTTTGGCAAGATGAGACGTAGCGCATGCTGCTGCATATGTTCCTTATTTGTCGCTGTTTTGATAGTTTTCGGGACTTTTTACGCCTATTCTTTAATTGATTCTGCAATAGGTTTGTACAAATAATGATTCAAATAAGTAGAATGAAAGATAAACTTCGCTCTTTGCTTTACACATAAAATCTTTATTGTTTTTTTTTTGCAGCCGGTCATAAAGATTGTGAATGCATCAATTATGATTGTGGTTGTTGTGCTCATGTGCACGTAAGTGATATACTTGATGGGAATTGTAAGTATAGGCTGTATAAATTGATTTATAAATAATAACATTTGACAACATTAAATATTGATAATTATTAACCAAAATTTTTTTTTCAAGTATGTTCTAACTTCACATATTTACCTGATCCTGACTATGGTATTTCTACAACGATAACTTATAATAATCTAACTATATTCAATAAGACTGTATCAGGTATTAATTTCAATCATTATATTGAATTATATTTTAATTCTTTACTAATACATTTATAATATTTTAGCAAGAAATCCACCACCAATTTGTGTAATCCATGTAGAGAAAATTGAAATGGAATTTTGCCTTCGTTTTGAAGACTTGGAAATAAAAGATAAGTGTTTTACTGGACATACAGAAGTTGAAATAGAATTCTTCCATGTCGTACCACTAAAACATATAGATCTAGGACATTTTGCAATTAATTGTCCTAAACCCCTTGCTTGGTATACAAAATTATGGAATTTAGTTAACGTTCCTATTTAAAAATAGTGTATGAGTATTGGGATTATAACAGATAGAGGTATTCATTCGATTTTTTGTTACTTAATTGTTTTCTGATATACTATGTTTTTATAATTAAGAAAGAAATGACAATTTTATTAGGCATCTTCTTCAAATGATGTAAATGCAATAAACTATGCGATTGCATTTGAAAGCTGGACAGATGTTGATTTTAAATAGACACTGAACTTCACTAAGGTGTATTGATGTATCTTCAAAAATTTTCTAATTCAGCATTCCAATAAGCATACGTTTTCGTTCTCCTTCAACATCACTCTGCAAAAAGTTCGATAAACAATCGTACTAACTAATTTCATTATTGTATTCAAAAATTAGTACTAATAGACAAAAAAAATTAAGGTCAATTTTTTGTTTAAATTGGCGAATTTATTAATGATATGACAAAAATATTATAAACGTATTATAAAAATACTTGTGCAGTTTTATGCGAGCAGATTGTAAATTAATTGAAATGTTTGGATGATTCGTGTTCTTCATAAAATTAGAATTAATTCAATAGCGCAATCAGAAGTCGTTTCAATTCACCACCGCAATCGCTCTGCAAAAATATTAGAAAATACAATTTCAGTGTTTTTAATCGTTATTTGACAATATTCTCTGGATTGATTATGTTTATCCAGCAATAAGTTAGATTAAATATTTATAAACCATTTCGTTAAAAAAAGCGTACCCAAATTGATCTTAAACGCATTTACTCCGAAAAAGTATAATTATTAATACTAAAAAAGCGAGTTTAATTTTAGTTAAATTTTTCTAATACCAAATATCAACGTTAATGAACAGATTTAACTTATAAAGTACAAATGAATAGGTATTTTTCTATGCTGTTGACAAATAATTATTTATAAATGAATATTTTTAATAAAAATTTTGTTGAAAAATAGAAAAATAATACGTAAAATTATTTGAATTTGTCCTTTCTACTTTTTATTTCGTCTATACAATCCTAGCAGTCTTCTTGATCTTACACAAAATACAACAGAATACATTTTCAACCGATTACATGCAAATAATACGGCGCACGAACGCATGAAATTTTTTCACGAGATACAAATCGTTAATCGCAATTATACAACGGAAAATCGTTACAAGTATGCGTAAGAGAAAAATAAGAGAAAATAATCCAATAACCATTTATATAGGCGGTCATGCTTTATAAATTGTCAAAGTTCAACTTTGACTTACACAGAATATTTATTTAATGTATGAATAAAATAAATATAGAATTAGAGGCGATGTAAAACGGTTATAACAAACAATAAAGTATAAGCAGATCTACGTGCGGCATGTATATTACACTTATATATTTATGATTCGTGGCCAATCAAAGTAAGCAATAGTCTCTTGTAGTCTCCCGAACAGTCGCTCTGAAAGTATGCATTAATTCGTAAAGGTGATTAATCACGAATGACGTGATACGATATATTGAGAAAAATTAAAAGTGAATCAAGTTAGGATAGAAAAAAAAGGAATGAATAAAGTTCGAGAAGATGAGGGAAAAAAAAATTTAATATGAATAGTGTAACTCACATCGATATCGGCAGCCAGCTGCGTTCCGTATTTTTGCTCGTAAGCCTCCTTGATGTCGCCCAAATCGATTTCCGAGCGAGCGATGATGATGCGCATGAGGGTCTTGTCGTCGGTGCCCATGCCCTTCATCGCGTGCTTCAATCTCTTGGCGAAGTACGTCGTCTTGTCGCGAGCGCATCTCACTGTTCGACAATATTTTTCAATTTTCTTTTTCTTTTCCTTTCAGAAATCGATATTCTTGTTCTTATGATAAGTTATATACGGACCAACGGCGAGATAGCCGGACTCCAAGTGTCCGGAGAACTCGCTCTTGACGGCGTCCTCGATACTGTTGCCGGTCAGCCGCTCGTACTCCTCGAAGATCCGCCTGAGGTGGGGGAAGCTCTTGGTGATGAGGATGGCGTTGAAGGTGCTCTCGTCGGTGCCCCAGCAGCCCTCGCCTGCCTCGATGAGGCGCTCGGCGTCGGCCGTCGCGGCCGCGGGATCGACGTCCGGGTCCTCGTTGCGACTGGCGCAGCACAGCGAGACCAGCAGCCGCTGGAAGTGGCCGGAAGTGTCGCCCTTGATGTCGCTCTCGAGATCGTTGCCGTACACTGCAGAGACACGCGTCATAAAGTAAATCCAACATTTTAACAATAACAGTTTAATTATCAAGCTTATAACTCACGATCTTTGTAGACGGCCGAGATGGTCTTGATGCCGTAATTACTGAGCGAGGCGAGGATCTCGATGATGGTCTCCTCGTCGGTGCCCGCGCCGCTGATGGCGTCGTGCAGCTCCTTGGCGTAGAACTGGGGCAGGGGCGTCATCAGGCCCAGCACGGCGTTCTCGAAGTCACCCCCGAGCTCGGACTTGAGCTCGCTCACGAGGTCCTTGCCGTACATGGTCTTGAACTTGTCGGCGATCTCGAGTCGCTGGACGACTCCGCGATGGGCGAGGACGTCGATGATGGTGCGCTCGTCGGTGCCCATGCCCTTCATGGCCTTGCGCAGAAGCTCCGCGTCGAGCTCGGGCTCGAAGGGATCGGCCGGATAGACCGTCGGCGTGCACTGCGCAGAAAAAGATTGGAAGATGAGGATCGATCGTTTAACGATGAGTCGGACAGGTAATTGCAAGGAATTATGCATTAGATTATGGAGCTGGAGATCGTTAAATCTCGACAAATGTTACAGCTCACGGCCCGCGAGATATTTGGATCCTCGCACAGAAAACCGAATTATTTCGACGCGGTATCTAATTGCTACATAACGATGCGCGAGCTTTGCAACGTAGTCGCTTCGAAGAAATGCTCATAAAAGTCCATTAAACGAACGCGGCCGAGGTCGCGTCTATGTGCAAGTATATCAACTTTATACAAATAGCTGCACTTACCGCGCGCGGAGCTCGTATGGCATTTAAATGGAAAAAAGAGAGAAAGGAAAAACATCGATTCGATGCTTTGGATTCACCCAGTGAGATAATATCAGATACGATGATATTGGCGATCGCGAGCGCTGTGGGAATGCATACATAATACATAATGCATCGGGTGACACACGCATTACGAAAAAGCTAATTATTAATTTATATCCATAGTAGGTACGTGCGTACGTAGCGTCGCGCACGGATATTTTTAACGTCGTGATTAAATAGACGAGGTAGATTACGAATCGTCAGCGCTTCAATTTTTGATATTCGTTGCACGAAAACAATTTTTTTTTCATCGATTAGAAGTTTGAATTATCGAAACGGAATACATGTTATATATTGTGGCGACCTCGACGCTCCTCTTTCTTCCTTTCACACTAGACAGGATATATGTTTGTGTATTATAGATGTGCTGCAGGCAGGATCGATTCTTAATTTCGCTATTACGACAATGCGCGCGACGTCGCGCCTTATGCGCGGTGGTGATTTCATCGCCTGTCAATGGCATTTTTGCACCGACACTATATAGGCTCGCGCCGTGTGAGATAATAACATATGAAATGCCTCTATAGCTCGTTATACCTTTCTCTATCGGGCGCGCGCGCGCTGCAGGTGAGTCATTCGAACGCATCGCGCTAAATATTCATCCCGAAATCTTCCTAGACGATTTTTGCATAATTTATTTTTTCTACTTCGAGATCTATCGTTCACAAACAAAATAAATAAAAAGACTCGATTTAAATAGATGCTCGATGGTACTCAATATAAATGTAATACGGCGATGCTTATAAGCGCGAGCGCATATATTTATTGTCTGTACTTGTCGGCGTGCATAGCGGCAATTGTGCCAAACGACGACACGCATAATCCATCAATTGCAAAATGAGGATATTTAACTCGTCACGCCACGACGCGTCGTGCTGCTGGCCGAGTGCAATGACACTTGTTACGATATATTTAATATTAAGTTTGCGATTTTATAATTTTATAATGTGAGCACTGACCTGGACGTGGTAGTACTGCGAAGCTGCCATTATATCGCGTTCCTTTGGATTTTGTCTGGAAAATGTAAAAATTTTTGGGTAATTCTACGTGACTTAACTAGAGTAGAAAAGTAAAATATAAATTTAGGTCGAGTCGACGAGTTTTGTATATGTGCGGCGGCATGGGTGCAGTTTCTCGACGCGTGCAGTGCTCTCCGGTACGTAACGATTCTACATGTCGGCATTTCTCACGATCGCGTTTACGATGCACGGTTATAAATTCATTTAGTGTGCCTTAAATTTTCTCGAAACTCTGTGACAGCACTTTCTCAATTGCAAAAAATCTTCACACATACGCCGGTTCTGCGAGTTTTTTTTGTGGCGCACAGCTTGTGGAGAATAAAAAACTCGAGTTTGACACACATCGATTCGATTATATACCCGTAGGCATGTGCACTTCCATGGGTGGGTTAAAACTCGTCGACCGATTTCTTCGCATCGTGTCACTGCGGTATGCGAGCAAATACATAGAGATAATATAAAAATCAATACAATGTATGGATGGAAAATAAGTATGTATACCGAAGCAAGCGAGACAGAGGCAAACTATATATCGTCGTATTATTATCTATATAATATGTTGCTGGTTGGAGAGTCGAAGCTCAACTGCAGCTAGTGGCACAGCTTGGCTTCGGGCCAGTGGTAGTATAGCGAGCGTACGGCGAGAGGAAGTTACCACGTACATATAGCGCGTTACAGAGCTCGGGTGTGGTACCGCAAGCATATACGTGTATGTATACTATATCGCCGGTCTCTCGTCGCTATATACTCCGCGCAGCACGACTACAAGCTCGTTTCTCTTTTTTCGCGGAGCTCTGTGCGCGATGATGACGCTGCGTGACTATATAGGATGTAGTAGATGCACGGAGATTTCGCTGTAGGTGTTTCTTTCACTTTTGGACAAATCATCATCGCGTTGTGTACCGTACGCAGCTCGATTTTCGTTTTGTTTTCGTGATAATAATACCGATCGTCGTTGAGTTACGCAACCGATGTATTATGATTCATATAAAGCTACGCAACGGCAAATTTAACGCGCGTATTTTTTTTCTCTCGATCTGCAAATGGAATCGATACCTCTATAATACTTCGCAAATGAAAACACGGTTTTGTAGCGCAGATGTATGTTTGGATCTAGAAATATATATATATATACGTAGCAGTTGTATAAATGGATGAAGCGTAACGTCGCTCGAGCGCGAGTCGAGACGTCCAAGGATGTACACAGTCTGGAAAAGCGGCGACACCGTGACGGACTACGTCACGGAGCGATGACGATATATATGGATGTTTTGTATTCCTTAAGACTGTGTAAGCATATACCTATATCTCTTTACATACTTACGCTCGCTATGTACTATAATATGTACTTTTGCAGAGACGAAATCCATTGCGATCGATTCAATTACGTTGAAAGTTTTTATTTTAAAAAGTAACGCGACGTGAGTTTATTAAATTGCGATTAGCTAGGTTGCGCGAAGAGGGACAGTCGTTATGCACTCGGCTTAATTAGAAGCATAATCCATTGGGTATTTCCTTGGAGGCTCGTGCAATGTGCAAATTTTTTAAAGATAAAAATTAAAAAACAGTACGCAAATCATCCAAGAAATGCGAGCAGTTTCGCGCGTGATTCATTCCGACGATGTTTTCACAACCGCGAAGATTACGTGATTATGAAAATATCCTTCGTTTTTCCAGTCATCGCGTGAGATGTATCACGTCCATGGACAACGAGGAGTCGTACATATATTTTCGTCGCTTCCGTGATCGCACGTGCGTCTTCTAGACGGATTTTAATTACGAATTCTATTTTCCCGCATTATATAGATAGACTGGGTGCGATCGATATAGTGCATTCTTTTCTATATACGCTCGATTGCAGATAAATATAGTTTAATGAATATGTCTCTGCGAAAAATGACTCACCTTTCTCAATTTAATATACTGCTCTATGATTCGTTCCTCGTCAAAAGTACTCGTGCACAACTGCAACTCGCTCGTATATACTGTCACTCTTATACGATAGTGCCGCAGCTTTGAAATTTCGCGCAATAAAAGAGCGCTGATATGTAGAGGGAGCAAAAGTTCGAATTTGTTGAGCGAAAAACGATCAAAAAAGAGAGCCGGAGAAATGCGCGCAGAAAAAAATCGTCGTTCCTCTTTCTATCTACTTTGCGTTGCACATGCCAAACACACAAAACACAGCGCAACACAACACAACACAACACACAACAGCAGCTCAACAAGTTGGTGCTGTATATCTGTGCAGCGCGTAGCTCGTCGCACAAGTTTTATTTGTACACGGAGCAGCGTCGTGATAAAAACAAGGCTTCGAGCGTCACTACTCTCGCCCATATAGAAGATCAAATAAATTCGTGAAAAATGTCTCTCAAGGTATGTTAGTTTTGGCCCTCGATACGAACGATTCATTTATTACGTTTTATTAATTAGAAATTTTGATCACGATTTTTTGATCGACTCGAATACGGACGAGCTTTGAATTTATAAATACACATAATCTCGACTCGCGATAAAATGATCAGCTCATGCGTGGAAAGATAATAATACTATGTTAGGCCATTTTTTTGCATATCGATGATATTCAATAACGATTTTTAATAAGGACTTATTCGAATAATAATCAAAATTTTTCAACAGCCTATATTGTACTCGTACTGGAGGAGCTCCTGCTCTTGGAGAGTCCGAATCGGTAATTATAATCCAATTCAAAATTGATCAGTGTAGATTCGCGAGCGTCGCTGAGCTTTTTTTTCTTCATCTCTTTCATACATTGCCCCGCAGCTTTGAACTTGAAGGGAATCGCTTACGAGACGAGAACGATCGACTTGTTAAAGAATGGAGGGGAAAACAACAGCGAGGATTATCGAAAGATTAATCCGATGCAACAAGTGCCTGCGCTCCACATCGATAACCACACCTTGATCGACTCGGTGAGCTATCGAAATTTTTACTACTTTTTGTGAATTAAATCTCATACATCGTTATATCGGTTTATTGAAAAAAAAAAATCCTCAGCTCAACATAATAGAGTACTTGGACGAGACGCGACGCGATCCACCATTGCTGCCGGCCGATCCTGCAGAAAAGGCGAGAGTACGCGAGATGTGTCAAGTTATCGTGGCGGGCATCCAACCGGTTCAGAATGTCACTGTGCTCAATCGACTCGACAAAGAGCGCCGCTTGGAGTGGGCTCAGCACTTCATCTCTCGCGGTTTCACCGGTAAGCTATCGCGCCACCGACGATGCAATGCGGGAAGAAAATTTTGATTTTTTCTTTGTGCTTAATTATGAATTTCAGCTTTTGAAAAATTACTCGCCATGAGCAACAGTAATGGCAATTATTGCTACGGAGACAACATCACTCTGGCCGATTGCTGCCTCGTGCCACAGGTCTACAACGCACGCCGATACAAAGTCGATCTGACGCCGTTCCCGAAAATCGTCGAGATCGATCGCAATTTGAGCAATCATCCCGCCTTCCTGGCCACTCATCCGGACAAACAGCCCGATTGTCAACCTGACTAAACTTAGAAAGACTGTACCAGTTGTACTATTTTTTCTACTTCATTATTTATCATAATATATTAAAATCATTTATTACAATTTTTTATCATTAAAATTTCTTATTTTCACAAATAAAAAAAAAAATGTATTCCTTTGTCTTCATCGAGTATCAGAAAATCATGAAATTCGGAGTAAAAAATAGTACCAGCGCCATCTTACTGCGATTCGAGTTACTTCTGCTGCAGAGTGGAGACGGCTTTTTTCGTGAGAGTTGAAAAGAGACGGGTATATTGACTCTGCGGTCGTTCGTCGCATTGACAGACAGCCACGTGGTCGTCGCATTGGCGCGCCGGGCCCCCACATGTGTTCATTTTCAGTTGCACTTGAACTACAGTATAACCTAAGCAGAAGATTTAAATTCTGCGTACACGTGACTCGTGTTTTTATTTAGTATATTTATTTGAAACCGTCAAATAATTCACCATGAGTTCGGGTTTGTTTGTTTCTAAAAACTTTGAAGATGAAGTCAGTGCCGAGCAGGATCATTTGGCTGTGTTAAGACAGCAAATTGCAGCGAGAGCAGCAGAGAGAGAAAAACAACAAAAAGAGGCAAAAAAAAATGAGGTCAATGAAAAAGATCTTAATGCTCCAGCAAGTAAAACACAGACTGACAACAATGTTAAATCAATTGAAGAGAACGAAGGAAAACAAGGTGAAGGAAAGAAGGCTAAAGTGCTATCAAACTTTACAATTTTAGGCAAAAAACAAAGTACAAAACAGTTGAAAGTTAAAAGAGTATTGCAAGATTGGATAGCTCATCCAAAAGTTGTGAACTCAGAGCTTAGTAAAGGTGAAAGTGTTGACAGTTTTGAACCATTGTTGGACTCGCATCTAATAACAAAACTCAAGAATGATGGTTTTGATAAATTATTTCCCATTCAAGCAACTGCATTGAAATGGTTACTTGATACTCATCAACATTATAGACAAGGCATGAGGCCACGAGATACATGTATATCTATGCCAACTGGAAGTGGTATGTAACATCTGTTCACTTTTATGTTAATAACTAAACTTTTTGATGTTCAATTAATAAACTTGTAATGTTTATAGGAAAAACGTTGTCCTATGTTCTACCAATTATACAAATACTTAAAAATAAGTTTGTTCGGTTGGTTCGATGTCTGATTGTGTTACCAACGCAAGAGTTGGCTACACAGGTGTATAAAGTTATGACTACATATACTAAAGACACTCATTTAAAAGTAGCTGTAATAACAGGAGCTTCATCATTTGATGAAGAACAAGAAAAATTAGTGAAAAAAGGTAAAAAATTGTTAATTTAATTGTTACTGAATTTCAAACAATTTGAAAAAACTTTATGAATTTAAAAATTTAATTAAAAATTTTTTTTTCTAGAGGAAAACGGAGAATATATTAGTAAAGTTGACATAGTAATTGCTACACCAGGGCGTTTGATTGATCATATAAAAAAAACAGAAGGGTTTAACTTAGAAGCTTTAAGATTTTTAGTAATCGATGAAGCAGATCGCACTACAGATTGGCTGCGATATCTTCCACCTCTACAAGTTACACCTCCACAGATAACAGTGAATAACTCTTTTGTTGGTCTTAATTGGTAATATTGAATTTTTTTTTTTTCTATTGCATTTATAAACAAAATGTCAAAATATAAGCTAAAAAATTATTTAATTGCAGTAAATTACCAGCTCAGAAGATTCTTTTAAGTGCTACTTTATCTTTAAACCCGGAAAATCTTCACGATTTTTGTCTTCATGATCCAATACTCTATACATCAGCAGCCGGTGATCTGAGTGAATTAGATGGAGATTTGAATCTTGACGAAGATTTCACTAGCTGCTATGGAAATCCCAGTGAACTGACTGAGAGAATTTTCCAGAGCTCCCAAATGCAGAAGCCTCTTGCAGCCTATCATTTGCTCTTGAAAAAGAAGGCATACAAGAAAGCTTTAGTTTTCACAAATTCCTGTGAGTCTGCTCACAGTTTAGCTCTGCTTTTAGCATTTCTTGGTGAAGAAAAGAAAATTACAGTAGGAGAACTCACTGCTCAACTTGGCTCTAAACAACGAGAACAGACTCTCAACAAATTCAAAGATGGATCTTTACAAGTGTGAGTTTAAAAAAAACATCTTTAATTTGATTATTTTGTATTAGCCTTTAGTTGATACTAATCAATGAAGTTCGTGAATAAAATTAAACTAAACTCAGTCTAATTTCAAAGATAATTCACGTACTTCATGGAACTGATTGCTAGTATTAGCTCAAGGTGGATTGAGATCACTTATTGTGTAGCAAAAAAATTGTGCATCCTAAACCGCAGAAAAGCATTGGTCTTATGAATCAATGTTGAACCAATGTGTTTCTGCACTTTAAGATGGACATCGTGATGTCAAATTGAAAAATTTTCCAGTATTATATAATAATATATTTTTTGCAGACTCGTGAGTTCTGACGCTCTAGCTCGTGGATTAGACATTCCTAAAATAAAATTAGTGATCTCCTACGATCTTCCAAAACACGTCAAGGGCTACATACATCGTGCTGGCAGAACTGGACGTGGAGGTGTTCCTGGTACAGCCGTTTCTATTCTTTTAGACAATCAGATTCCTCATTTCTCCAAGATGTTACGTAATGTCGGCAAGACTGTACCAGAGGTCGAGACCGAGAGTCTCGATGAATTGGCCGAGTCTGTGGGTTACAAGAAGCATTTGGAAAAACTGCAAGAAAAGCTTGACTTGGAAGACGAGGAGAAAAAGTTGTCAGGCAAAGCAGTAAAACGACCGAAAAGAAACTAAAAAATGTTCTCGATGCCCATTGAAATAATATTTTTGGTCCTACGTTGAAGACGAAATAGTACATTATGCAACGGGGGCAGGAGATTGACGACCGTCCCAGTTGCGTATTATATTTTTGTTGTCAAAGCGTACAGGAAGTCGATTTGAGGATTTTTCCGTACGCTGTGCTGTGTGAAAAAGTAGCACTTTCATCATGTAGTGATAAAAATTTTATTTTCTGTCGGGGGTTGAAAAAAAAGTTTGAGCATCATCTGCAACATTATCATCATTATTAGGAGCATTATAAGAGATGAAAAAGAATGTCTAGATCGCATGTAAATTAATAATCGAGGCGACAAAGCAGCCGTGTTTTATTTCGGCATCGCTTCGGATTTTTTTTTTTTTTTTTTTTTAAATATAAATTTAAGTATATCTATACCAATTACATAATTTCATGCCTGGGTTGAAGATTTATATGTGATCCAAGATGTACCTTTTATCTCTATTGATCCGTAATCGAAAATTTTAAAGCAGTGTAAATCAATTTTCATCAATAAATAAACTGGAACAATTAACATCGATCATAACATTTTATTGTCTTGAAGTTAATAGTATTATATATAGTCTTCACTTTTCTCATCAGCTGCAATAGCTTTCACACTCTTTTCACTGTTTTGCCATTTTTCCTATTTTTTTTTCTCAACAAACACTAAAAAATTCTCGCGTTCTACACTACCTATGATATCGCTCTAGTCGTGCATTTTGTTTGCATTGACCAAGGCAAGATACGATTTAATTAATATAACAAAAATAATCATTGCGAGATCATTCATCTCTTTATAATTTTTCCCCTTTATTGCTATTATTTTTTATTAACAAATTCGATATGTTAAAAAACAAACAAAGAACTGTTTGTATGCCGCGCTGTTATATTTTTTCGTTGTATCCAGCATTTTTCATACATCAAAAATAATGATTTTTTCCCCATTTTCGTCAATGCAATTGCAAGATTCAACTGTTTTCCTTCTTTTTATTTATTTTTTTTTAATTTGTACAAATATATTTTACAAAGTTAACCCGCTGATTCAAGGGTACAAGCTAAGAAAAATGTTTTAAAAGAAAAAGCTTTGAATGGTCGTAATTACATGTTATTTATCGTTTAACTTTACATTAATGAATTCGTATTTTTTGGACCACTCGAAAAAACATTCCTAATGTATCGAATTGAATACGATCGATCGTAACTTGCAATTCGAAGATTTTGGTAATTTTTCCACAAATGTTCAACGCACATTAACTAAATCATATTTTTTTATTTCGCTGGCAGTGTATTTTCGCAAAATGGAAAACAATTTTATACGCAACTTCACGAACTATATTTCTTCACTCTGTCGTACAACAAAAAACAATACACCAATTAATGATTATTTTTTCATATTGCTCACTAGTGTCTCGGTAATCGAGTGCCAATGACGAAAAATAATCGAACTTTTGTTCCTTTTATACACCATTAAGATATGCACTGTCGATTCATCAAAAAAGGATGAATTTACATACGTTGTATATTATTTTTTTCATAGATCATAACAATATTCGAGTTTATTATTTATTTTACGAGTTATACAAGTTACATCTCTTTTAATATATATAATTTTTTTATTTATTTATTGTCGTGATTCACCCTCTCACAGGTTCCATACATACTACCATATGTACTTTACGAGTAATAATTTTATAAATATAATACGCTGATGGGCGTATCGCTCGTTTTAATAAAGCACCTGAGTGAGTTTTTTTCCTGCTCGCACATGTTTAGCTCGTCTATACAATATGTTTTATATTATCCCTTTTTTTTACGTCATTATACACCGTTTTATTTAATTAAATTTATCTTACCGGGTTTATTATTATTATTATTCATCTTTTTTTTTTACAAATGTTTACAATCGTTTGCGCTCGTACCGTAAAATTGCGCCGCAATAAACGCAACGCTCGTCAGCCTCGTAAATACACGATTTACCAAGGAAAACAATTGTAATACCGCACTAGACTTGCTCGGCATACCCACATTCACACACATACACACATACACACATCTACACGCGCATACAGTCATTCCCTGAGCGTGTTAAAACTGACCACTATCTCGTATGGCAGTAGCAGTTGCAGTAGCAGCGGCAGCCGCGTCGAGCTTAATTAACATCGCGCTGCGGAGCTTAATCCGCATCAGAGTAACGCAGTGGCACGTATATCGGATACTTCTTAAGGAGCAGAAAAAAAATACACACACACACATGCACACGGGGTGGACACTGCTCTGGGCTTGAATAAATTAAACGGGATTTCAGAGCAAAGCGTTGTGAGCACGCGTTGTTTTACGAGGCTGGACAACAATGAAGAAAAACAAAAAGAAACACGCTTGCACGAACTTTGAAATCAGAGTAGATTATTTTTCTCCATTGGATTTGCTTTTTACAGTATTGTATTATTTTGGGTACCATAGATATAAAAACTTTGATTTTCATTGCTGCGTACATGTAAGGATAGGTATATACAGTAACTAGGATTATTATTATTTCTTTTTTTTTCTATTTTTTTTTTTTCGTAACTCGCTCAGCTGGAACGGTATGGAATTCGATGAACTTGCTCAATTTTAATTTATTCTCAATATATATTTTAAGTACGCGTTATTCATCGCAGTTATTATTATTTTTCATATAAATACAATGTGGTTTTGTGAACCACGAATCATTGCAATTTCCCCTTGATTCGCTGTAAACAGTGAATCTTTTTTTTTTATTATACCATTAACTTACGTCTACGATTAATATATGTACAATCGAATAGTCTGAAGCATATTGAGCGATGGAACTCTAGATATTTGAAGATGGATAAGTATCGTATGTATGCATGCATCGAATGCATTTATAATGATAATTATAAAAAAAGGAAGACGAAGTTATGCTCCTTTTGTCTTTGGATCGCAAGGAATAGATAAATATATATTATTTATATTATATACGTATCCTATATGTATATGATACAATATTATATACATTCACGCACGAGCGAAACTGCGCGGGTCGATTTTTTGCCGGTTCACTTGTCTTTCGCGCAGCAGCTTCGGCTTCTTCTTCTTTTCTCGCTGACGCAGTGCAGTTGTTCCGCGCGCGCGAGATATCGTAGTCGTGCTGCTGCGAGTGCCTTCCCCGCCACACACAGCAGAGACAGAGATAGAAAAGGAGAGAGAGCAAGAGATAGTCAAAGAGAGAGAAAGAGATAGGCAAGAAAGAAGAAATATATCGCGAGTACGTGCTCGGGGTGAGAGTCGCAGAAGCGGTTGCGTTTATTACGCGCGGCCCGGAGTTTCGATATCGCTCGCGCGAGTCATACGCGCGCGACGACGACGAAGACGACTTCCGAGCGAGATCATCCGCGCGGATTGTTAGAAACGTAAAAAAAAATCGATATGCACCGAAAGAGCTTTTCTCGTACACGATATGAATCGTTTGAGAAAAAATTAAATTTTAAAGATCTCGATATTATTCGATTCGACTGCATGTAAATAATTTTTTTTCGGGCAGCGGATGACGTATATATTTACAAATCGCTTTGTACAGCAACGATAAATATCCCCCTTTACTGATTTTAAAGTATCCTCGACACGATACCGATCATCGCTAGCATCTGTAGCGAGCCGAGGCTCGTGGTTGCTCTCAGCATAATACCGATCGAGCCCGAGCCCGGATACGAGGACGATCTCGGCTTGTCGTAGTTGCGATGCTGCTGCTGCTGATTGCCCGAGCCCGCGCTGCCGCCCACGCGCTGATGGCCGTTCTTGCCGCCGCTGCCCCCGCCGCCGTCCATCGTCTGGGTGCTGCTGTGGCCGAGACTGTTGCCGCTGTTCGAGGAGGTCAGGAGCTCGTTGTCGTGGCCCTGGCCGTGGCTGCCGTCGTACTCGCCTCCGCCGCCCAAGCCTCCCTGATTGTCGTCGTCGTCGCCGCCGCCGCCGCTGTCGTGATGACGCTGGCTGAACTTTCTGCGCGACGACTTGGAGCCCTGCTGCTGTTGCTTCTTGCGATTGGGTCGCAGATCGTTGGGACGCGACTGCGTGCCCGGCGCGGACGTCGTCTGGTACACGTCCCGCACCAATTCCAGCTCTGCGAATCGATCGTTCACAAAAGATCGTTTTTAAATTATAATTGTAATAGAGAGGGTGAGACGTGTATTGCATGGTCCAGACGTACCTTGTAATCTGACGGCACCTTCGGCTTTGCCAAGGGCATTTTCCGACGAGCAGACGTAGCCGACAAAGTCACCTTTGTCCAGGCTACGGATCGTCAGGTTCATTTCCCAGGAGTAGTGATTTATCGGGGCCTCCGACATGGAGTATTTGTCGTTGGGAAGTAATTTTTCACCTGCAACGAACACATTCACAGATACACGTATACAATACCCCGTGCGGAATCGTTTGTATCTATATCAATCATTATTTTTTCTTTTGGGGATTTGTTTTTTTTTTATATCCGACCGATGGTAACAAAAACAATAACAAAAAAGTAAAAAGACTAAAACAATTCGTTAATTTGTGAGCAGCCGAGTGGAATGCCTCAAACACAAAAACTAATTCCTCTCTCTTTTCTCGCGCGCGTAGTGTGCTTTCCCCCGGTGGGGGTGTATGTGCGTAGGTGCATTTGATCCCTTTTTTTTTTACTTTTCACATAACAAGTCGAAACGGATATCTGCGCTACGATTGAAAGAGTATGCGAGCGCTTTGAGAGAAAAAAAATCAATTCGCAATGATTGCAAATGCCGATGGCTGGCGTTGTTCCACTTTTTTCCTTCTCTCTGTCGGCGCAGCACACAATCGCGTATCTCTCGAATTGTGCACCCGTGTAAGAATTATCCCCGCGCGCGCCGCGTTTTGCCCAACCAGTCGAGATTACACACGCGAAAAGGCAAAATGAAAAATTCAATGTACAGTTTATTCAGCGATAAAATATGATACTCTGGCTCGCGCCCTGTGTATATGATACAGCAGATCATTAATTACCTTTGTCAGTGAACCACGTGTTCATGGCTTGGGGCGAAGCTTCGACGATGCACTGCAGCGTGACGTTCTTTGTCACCGGCGCACCCACCACGTGATTCGTCACTTTTATCGATGGCTGGACTGCATCGGCCCCGCACAGAATGAAATGTAAAGAATTTTTTTTTTTTATATATTGATAAAGGTATGCGCGATTTGATATTATATAATATTTTGTAGCTTCGGATGCGTATGCCGCGCGCGTCTTAATATACGTATAGGCTTTGGCATGAATTTTGTCGATAATTTGCTGAGCGCGCGTATTTTCACGTAATTCTTGTGTTGAAATATTTTCATAAATGTGCAGAATTTTTGTAAAAGGAATTTTTTCCTGTACCCTTCTATATCGATGCAAAACAATGCACAATTTAAACAAGGACGCGTTATATTAATTGTGCGTAATGTAGGACACGCTGCATTGTTAATTAATTGCTATTTTCTTCCTCGAGCTTTATATATTTTTCGACCATCAGTGAAAATAGCTTTCGAATATTTTATCGATCGGCCCTTGGGATTGGATCGCAGCGATCCGAAATATCTCGCATCGAATCCGATACATTTAAGGGAAAATTACAACAACTCACACTGCACATTAACGGCGTAGCGTTTACTGACTGTCGGCGGTATGCCGTTGCTCGCTATGCAGAGATAAGTGCCCATCTCTTGGCGCAGCACGCCGGTTAGCTCGAGCTGCTCGCCCTCGTATTTCTCGAGTACTGCAAAAATAAAAGAAGAATCAAGAAAATAGAGATTTTGCAACGTTTAGATAAAAACACATTTTTCTCTCTACTATCGCTCTGCGTGCGCGGCGCATAGTTGAAATTTCAATTCAGTCAATATAATCGTAGTCGTCGAGGCTTACATTTTTTTTGTCCGTTCTCTCTCAGCACAATCTTATGGCCGTCCTCGCGCTTCCAGGTGACGTTGGGCTCGGGCGAGCCCGTTGCGACGCAGCGCAGCTTGATATTGCCACCCTCGTGCGCCACCAGGCCCTCCGAAGTCTCGTCCATGATATCGGGCGGAATGACGACAGTCATGTAACCCATCTGTTTTTTTCCATTCGCCCCCCGCACGAATTCGGCGCAGCAGCGGCAGCATCGTGTGCAGAGAAAGAGGGAAATGAAAAATTCAACAATTTTTTCCTATTTTTTTTTTCTACTCGCTCCCTCAGCTCCTTTTTTCATAAAAGAAAGAGCTGGAGCTGCACACGTAAGTATCTAAGAAAATCTGATAATATTCACCTGGCTGAGCATGGGTTCGGTATTGACTTGGCACATGTAGGTGCCGGAATCATTTTTCTGCACGTTCGACACGTGCAGCTTCCAGGTGTTGTGGCCGTTGTGCGTCACCGACAACCGTGGATTGTGCGCCACCAAGTGCGTGTGTATGGCCAGAATCGCCCTCGAGTCCGACTTGATCCAGGCGACCTTTAATTATGATAAAAAAAACAAAAAATCACGCAAGTTCGAGTTATGCGCCGGACATTGTTTCAGAGCTTATGACGTTATATAGCTTTCGTATGTATAATGCGTGCGGCTGAAAATTACTCGATTAATCTTACCCTGTAGGACTGAAGATGATTGACGACGCACGTGAAGGACACTTCTCGGCCTTGGATGACCGTGTGGTTTTCCAGCGGTGCCAAGAATTCCGGCATAATCTCCGGCGCTATTTGACCTGCAACAGCGTATAGAACAATGCCATTTTTTACATCATTCTTATAAGATATTTATACATGTGCATTTCGTATTATATACGTATAGAAGAGTGAGATTCAATAAAAGAAAAATAAAATCGTAGCTAAGGGTAAAAAGCTCTCGGTACACGACTTTTGTTTCGCGAAATTTGATGTAAGCGAATATATCCAATACAAAAACGTCTCTACGATGTACGAAGATTTATCTGCCCGCGCCTTTGTACTTGATTTTAAGTCAGCGAATTTTTTCTCGCGCTTCCCATCCGCCCGCCCTTGCGCAAAAGGAGAAGGAAGTAAATAAATGCCATAAAAAAATTCGCGAAAGAGAATAATACAATTCAATTTTCACCAAAAGTATATATAAGTACTCTTATACATGAAAAATAAGCTCCGGAATTTGAATCCCTGGCAAGAGTGAGCGAGCGAGCGAGCGAGCAAGGAGGAGAGTTATGAAACATCTTTAATACGAATGCATTCATACTTTAATCTTATCTCACATATTTTAAACACACACGGACGCGCGCGCGCAAACTCATACTCCCTCTCTCACACATGCATACACACACTTATAGACACACATGCACACACGTGCGCGCATTGAGTGCTCGAATATCTCGCACGCGTTCGTGCGAGAGAAGCGATAAATGGAAAAATTCTTCGTTCGTTTTCCTGAAGAGTAGAAGCAGCAGCAGCTATCCTATATGCTATGTAAGTGTGTGCTGCTGCACGACGACGACGACGACGACGTGTCGGAGCGAGCCTGAAGCATCAAACACTCACAATGGTAATCCCAAAACTCGCGAAGAGCGAGAAGCATGTGTGCCTCGTGCGAGAGAAAAGATATCTCTGATGCATGTGCCCAAGAGTGCTAGCTGCGCGAGTAGTCCTTTACCATATTATATCTCCTGCGCAAGCTGAGAAAGAAAAATCTCAAGCTTTTTTCCTCATCTCCCGTTCGTTCGATTAATTGTCAAATTTTTTGCTCCTCTCCCGTGTACTCTAAGTAATCGGCATTAAAACAAAATCTCGGGATATTATACCTCCTCCTAGCCCGGGGAAGAGGCTACTTTATACATAGGCTATATATGCTCGAGAGTTTTATTGTCGGCAGTGCAGCTCAGTAGGAGGGGAACCGTATAAGGAATTCTAATTTTGCGTTTAACTCTTATTTGACTGGCACGCGTACACGGAGTAAGCCACTTTGAGCTGTTGAGAGCTTCAGCAGCAGCAGCAGCAGCTTCTTTTCTGCCACTGTCCCCCTTCATTCGTTTATCTTTTTTTCTCTCTCGTTCTTTCTCTTTTTTTCTCTTTCGATCCATTCACTGCTTTAAACCCTCTCGTTTAACCGATATACATATATATTATACGCTTCGCGAAAGAAAAGCGGTGGTGACGGCGGCGACGATGATGATGAGATTTTCAAGAATACGCGTCCGCGAGTTGTGAATATACTTGGGCGGGGGAGATGGGAAAAAGATGACTGCGAGAAATTATGCAGCCACAGCAGCACAGAGTCTCTGTGTAATATAACGTCTGAAAAGGGTTATATGCGAATAAATATATGCTAAAAATGTTGCGCTTTTCAAAAGTTAGCTGCCTCTCGCGCGCTTCCGAGCTCGCTCCATCTCTCTCTTTCTCTCTCTTTCGCGATGACGACGATCGCGATAGCTTTAATCGCTTTCAAAAGTGTAGCATAGAAACTGACTGGCTTGGGCTAAGCGCGCGGCGCAGTACGGCAAGGGTAAAAGGGAATAGTAGTGGTAGTACGACTACGACTACTGCTACTACTACTACTACTAATCTCTAGCCGAGCTACCGGGCGAGAATAGTAGGATTCAGTCGTAATCTCCAATGTTAACTGCGGATTAAATTGGAAGGGAAAAATTTAATTTAAATCCCTTTCTCGTTGAATGCAGAAAAGCAAGAGGGAGAGGAGGAGGAGGTGAGCCGAGTGAGTAAGAGAGAGAGAGAGAGAGAGAGAGAGAAATAGTATATAGTAGAGACGCAAAACTTGGACGCTCCTCTTGCAGGCGCGTGAGAGTAATTTTCTGAAAAGATTGTTACGCATGGATTATAACGTGCGCGAAAGCGGCCCGGCCAGCGTTATTATCATACTGTTTCTTCGAGTCTCCAGTACATAAATTCATTTTCTAAGCTGTGTTGGCCGTACTCTTTTTGCTTTTTTTTTAATTTTTAAATTGTCTAAGCCTCGTGTGCGAGTACGGATAATTGGAAGATATATTATAAGTTTTAGCCTCTCCTACGACTAGCTCGTACAACATCGCCTGGCTCCGGGAAATATTCTTCTTTCCGTATACTGTGCACTGACGTCTCGATCCTTAATGGTTATGTGCTTTACGACTTTGGTACACAATATCCGCGTGGTAGAGAAAAAAAGTCTCGACGATCGCGAAAGAGAAAGAAAGAAAGAAAGAAAGAAACGGAGGTAGAGGTTGCGAGAGAAAACTTTTTTTTGCTCTTCGATTATCGCATTACACGACGAGGCGCCCACTCCCCGCTTCACAAACCGTCCTCATAGACCCGAAGATATAGCGTATATAAACTTCAATTTTACGCTCGAGAAGACTCGCCTTAAACACGCGATGGAGAAAGACACTCGGGCAATCAGCAAACTTATGCATTCGCCGCGAGGAGGGAACAGTTCTGCCTTCTTTATACAGACACACACAGGGGAGAGAGAAAGTGAGTCAACTTTTCTTTATTCTTTCACTTCGACTTCTACAGCCAAGCTTGGCGGATCAGGGTTAAAGCGCGCGGGGGAGAACGAGGTAAACTTTCGACGGACGATCCGTAGCGCGGGGCCGCGGCGCGTCATGGATATAGATACCGGAGCATCATTATCCATACGATACGAGATTTACCTCGATGCCCATATATATTTCCTTGGGACGAGCAAATTATCGAATGTCCGGGCTGAGTTATACACGCATAGGGGATCGTGTATCTCGTATGTGGAAATTTCATCGCTCGTTTGTTCGCGAGTTTGCTTTTGAATTTGGAAAATCAAATTTTGGAGAAAAGATTCGTTCCGACTTATTTCACTATGTGTAATTAGTCGTGTAAATAGAGAGAAAGGGATGGAGGCAAGAGAGGAGGTCGGGTTTGTATACACGTAATTTTCCGCAATGCTTTTCTATGCACAGCTTGTGTTATATATACACACACACTGCACAATCGGGTGGTAGCCGAGAGTTGTTTATTTTCCAACCAAATGAGAATTTATACGAGTCCCCGAAGAACTCAACTCATCAAGAGTCTCTCTGGCATATCCGGTTCGTATACCCGCCGTAACATCTGCCTCGGCTTCGCTCTCGATTTCGCAGAATGGGCCACGGGGTTATCCGGGAGAGCTTGTTCTTGCGCTTTCTATGTACGCGCGGCAAGCTGCAAGCTGTGCATATACTGCATCGCACCGCAACGAGCACAGGTTCCTTTGCATAATGATTTCGTGTAAATTTTCCTTCGCCAAAATTTATTTATGCATATACAGGGCATCGATGTTTATTTTTACGGACTCGTCTGCGAAAGCATCAGCAGTTGAGATAATTTCATCCCCGCAGCTTCGGGGAGCTGTTAACACTTTTCCATCCTTGTTTATCGCTCTCGTGGCCCCCCTCGACGCAGCACAGCCTCGACAGACTTAATATTTTCGACAAGAATTTTGATTAATCAAATTTCATCGTACAACTAAGATTCGTTGCGGAACTAAAATCGCGCCTTTCGCTCTCTCTCTCTCTCTCTCTCTCTCTCTCAGCCCCTCTTTCTCAACTCGACTCAGTCAAATTGCTCCAGAGTGTCTTATTTAATTTGTACAGGGATGGAGCTTGTTTTATTAAATTAAACGAGAAATTTCAACTTGATGTAATTACAGCCTTTTGGTGGTATCTGTACGTGTGCCGCGCTCTGCCTTCGCGTGTAAAATCACTCGAGTGTACCTATATATACCGCTCGATGTAACTCGTTCCAATAACGACGACGCCGGTGATACTTCAAGGTACGATCCTCGCGTGTTAAGTATCTGATCTCTTTTTAACAAAAAAAGAAAGAGAGAGAAAAGGAAAAAAAAAGATTTTCATTTCAAACGGACTTCCATGGTTTATATCGATCGCAAAAACTCGTATGTTAGCCTCGGACTAACCGCATTATATATATACGTCGACGAGAGAGAAGACAAAACGGCCAGCCCGAGTCTTGATTTAGTTTTGAACCTCCGCAAACGTTTCTCTCTCTCTCTCTCTCTCTCTCTCTCTCTCTCTCGCAACGCCTGTATACGAAACAGAAATAGTAGGAGGATTCGGCCTAGCGGAGATGGTATTTATTACGCTATAGCATATTGTGCAACTATCTCTCTCTCTCTCGCCGCGCATTGTTTGCGTTTTGTGCACCGTGGCATATGATCCTCCCCCGTTCCTTTTTTTATTCCATCTGGTTTCTTGTATTAAACACTGCCTGCACGCGCAAGCTTGTCAAGAGTTGTGTAATTTTCCTTGTTTGTTGCCGCTACACGCGCGTACCACGCTATATAATGCAATGCCGCGTTTTTGGGTACGCTTTTTTTTTTGTAAGTTAAATTTTTGCCCAAACGCGCTGCATGTGACGCGAAGAAAAAAAAATTAAGTAAATAAAATTTAACGTTTTTGGGATCGATGTGCACGTGGAATATATATGCTATGCACCAACGTACCGCCGGAAACGTTCATAAGCCTCTTATTAATACAAATGTATTTACAGACTATAAGCGAAACATATTTTGGAGCCGACAAAACTGTCGCGGGCTTTCGATGTATGACAATAAATACTTGCTTGCAAAAAGCCCCCGAAATATCATCCGGATCCCGGCTGAATTTGATACTTTTAATGCGCCCCCGCGTGTGTGCCCGTATCTATATATTATTCATTTCCCACGCGACGCTCAAGTGTGCGTATACGCGCATATCGCTCGAATTGTTAAAATTGTTATATCCCGTGATCCGCGGTAAATAACATTCGCGAAGCCAATAACAAAATATTCCCCCGTGCTTGTGTATTTCGATGGAAAAAAAATTTCGTTCGCGCACGACGCACGCAAGTTTGCCATAAATTTACGCCGGACATCGTGACTTTACGACTCATTATCGTCGATTTTCTTTTTTTCCCCGCGTCAGGGGAGACAATAAGGTAAAAATCGTAAAGTTAATTATTGATTTTTCGATGACGCGAATGCGATTGATCATAACGTATTCCATTTACAATGTTCACCGACAAATGAGGGCCTCTTTAGTATAAATGTCTGCTGCTGCCTTTCACGCGCGATACCCATTAACTGCATCATTCCTGGGGGTTGAGTATTCAATTTTTCGAGTTTCAGTCAACTGAAGAAAATTCGAGTACAGTAGTTTTTTTCAGAAATCCAAATTTTTTTGCAGAATAGCCCAGTATTTCAACATTTTCAATGCGCTGGAGTCAGGGTCGGATTATGGAGTACGCTAATCACACCATGGTGTGATCAACATTTTTCAATTATACATATGAATGAGGATTTATTCAATCGATGTTTTTTTTCGTGAATTCGATGATATCTGTCGAGAGTTGATTTGGAAGTACTTGGTTTTAGAAGACCAACAAATTTGTCAAAGGAATCGTCGCCAAGTTGGAATTAAAGATTGTTTCAAATATTTTAGGTATAAACAGATAAATCGGTACCTTAATAGTAAACAATATCATCATAAAAGATTTTGACATCGTCGCACGAATGCTTATCATGTTTATATAGTGAAAACTAATTAGTTTGAATGTTAGCTGTCCTGATGAAAACAAGTCCTAAAACCAAAAGATAAGTTTTACTCATTCAGTTTCCGTGGCACTTCATAGAAGAATCCATCGTTTAATTTGGTCATCGAAATGGATAAAAGCGTGAAGAAATCAGGAGAAGTTGACTCGGAAAATAATTTAAGTGAACGTGACATTGTGGTTTCAGACGAAAAAAAATACATTTGCGATATTTGTCAGGAGTCATTTACATTGGAATCAAGCATGATAACACACCGAGAGACGATTCACATTGATCAGAAATATTACAAATGCGACAAATGCGAAAAGACATTCGAGTTTCGAAGTCATTTGAGTAGACACCAAATATCAAAACACAAAAATAGCAAAGATTTCGCAAGAGACAGATGTGAGAAGAAATTTGTGAAAAAATCAAGTTTATTCACGCACCAAAAATTAGTACACAAAGATCGCCAAGATTTCACGTGCGATAAATGTAAGAGAAAATTTGAAAATAAATCAACGTTACTTAAGCACAATAAAATATTCCATGAAGTTTTTAAAGATTACTTATGTGAAAAGTGTGCGAAGAGATACAGAAATAAACAGAGTTTGCTCTTACACATAAAAATGGTCCACGATGGTCACAAAAATTTCCCACGTGACAAGCGTGAAGAGAGGTTTAGAAAAAAATCGCATTTGTTTATGCACATGACGACAATCAATGAAGGTCACAAAGATTACCCATGCGACAAGTGCAAGAAGAAATTCGGAAAAAAATCGGATTTGTTCAGGCACCAAAAAATAGTACACGATGGTCGGAAAGATTTCGCATGTGACAGGTGCGAGAAAAAATTTGGAGGAAAAAAAAATTTGCTAATCCACATAAAGACAATCCACGAAGGTCGCCAAGATTACGCCTGCGACAATTGCGAGAAAAAATTCGGACAAAAATCGAGTTTACGGTTCCACCAAAGGACAGTACACGAAGGTCGCAAAGATTATATATGCAACAAATGCGAGAAGAAATTTGGGGATCAAAGCAATTTGAGAAAACACCAAAAAACAGTTCATGAAGGTCGTAAAGATTACGCATGCAACAAGTGTGAGAACAAATTTACACAAAAACAGAATTTGCTCAACCACCTAAAGACGGTACACGAAGGTCAGAAAGATTATGCATGTGAAAAATGCAAGCAAAAATTTGGATATAAATGTATTTTGCTTTTACACCAAAAGACAGTCCATGAAGGTCGAAAAGATTACAAGTGCGACAAGTGCGAGAAGAAATTTGGAAGTAAATCAGATTTGTTGAAGCACCAAAAGACTGTTCACGAAGGTCGCAAAGATTACCCATGCGACAAATGTGAGAAGAAATTTGGTTATAAATGGATTATGATTCAGCACCAAATAAAAGTTCATGAAGGTCGCCAAGACTTCGCATGCGACAAGTGCGAGAAAAAATTTACACAAAAAAAGAATTTGTTCTTACACATACAGACAGTCCATGAAGGTCGCAAAGATTTCGTATGTGATAGGTGTGAGAAGAAATTTGGACATAAACAGTCTTTGCTGTTACACCAAAAGACAATCCACGAAGGTCGCAAAGATTACGAATGCGACAAGTGCAAGAAGAAATTCACACAAAAATCGGGTTTATTTAAGCATCAAAGGACAGTCCATGAAGGTCGAAAAGATTTCGCATGCCACAAGTGTGAGAGGAAATTTGGGGAACAAAGCAATTTGAAAAAACATCAAAATACAGTCCACCAAAGTCGCTAAGATAACGCATATAACAATTATGGTTAGAAATGTAGACATAAATCGAGTTTTATAATACACCATAAGACAATACTCAAAAGTCGCAAAGATTGAGCATGCGATAATCGCGAGAAAAAATGATGAATGAAAATTGTAAATATGTATTGGTACTTATATATACATTTATTCTAAAATTTCATTAAAATTGTGCTGAAATGATTCTGTATAACCTGAACTTTACCTCTTATCTACTACACCTTTGTTCATTAACGTTGTGGTTTTTTTCAGATTTCGCGAACTACTGATTACTTTACTCTCTATTCAATTTTTGGTCACTCTGTTCTGTATTAATTTTTTCGGTCAGTTTACGTAAAAAACATCAATAATTATATTTATTTATTAGTAATTATATATACGTTTTGTGTTTTTCTGGACACTTGGCATGTGCATGGAAGAAAATTGTTAGCCAGAATTAATGGAATGTTCATTGCAAGTTGGTTCAATAGTTTTAATGACATGCGGTACCGACATAAATCGCAATACATAACATGCCTAATATCGATGGTAGAGGGGGAAAAACTATGAAGAGTAGTCACTAATATAATAAGTAGCATAAGTCAGTCTGGTATCTGAGTCTCTACCTACAATCAAGGTACAGTGTTGGCTACATAATACACATAACCTCGAAAAATTATTAGTGTAAATCGTGAAAATTCACAGTAATTTCATATAATAAAGTTAAAGATGGAAAGTAAAGAGGATATAGTTAGGTGTGCTTATTTTTGTGCTAGTAATGATATTGTTTATGAAATCCTTTATTCGAATTTTATTATTTTATAGGGTAAGAAAAGAGTTAAACGATACTTGGACCAATGCACCCGATGATAATATTTTCTATGTAATGAATTCTTCCAAAGCCAAAAACTTTGAAACATTTCCGTACTATGAATTGCCAGTGAGTTTAGTGATATGAATTATGTTTTAATTTCCTACTATCAAAAACTACAAAGCAATTTAAATTTTAGACCAATCTCAAGTATGAGGTTATGGCGTTACAAGAAAAGTTAGACGAAATAATATTTATAGATTTTGAGTGTAAGTATGTACCTATAATAAAAATAGAAAAGCGAATTCAGACAAGTTACACGAATGAAAAAAGTCTAATAATTTTAATTGAGAAAGGATTCGATTACGATAATAAGTGCCGATTTCAAGAAAAGTCTCAATTAAAAAGTGACGAACATAAGGAGGTAAAAATATTGAAAAAAAAAGTCTCCGACCAAATCATTTTATGAGTATAAAAAGCGTCCAAAAAATAAAGAAGTGATTCTAAACAGATGTACAAGCACGCCACAAAAGAGCATTAGACCATATAAATGTGAGATTTGTTACAAATCATTGGCAAGCAAAAATAGCTTCAAAACTCATGTAAATAAAGTACATATTCATCGTAAACCCTTCGAGTGTGATATTTGTCACAAATCATTTGGAAAAAAGGCAACCCTCAAAACTCATAAAATTACAGTACATGATCGTATCAAACCCTTCGAATGTGATATTTGCTACAAATCATTTGGACAAAAAGGTAATCTAAAATCTCACGTTAATACAGTACACGATCTTAGTAAACCCTTCGAGTGTGAAATTTGTCACAAATCATTTGGAGTCAAGAGCAATCTCAATCAGCACATAATGGCACTACACGATCATAGCAAACCCTTTGAATGTGAAATTTGTCACAAATCATTTGGCCGCAAGAGTGACATTAAAACTCATATAATTACAGTACATGATCGGAGCAAACTCTTTGAGTGTGGCGTTTGTCACAAATCATACGGCCACAAAGATCGCCTCAAATCCCACATCAGTTGAGTTCATGGTAATATGAAGCCCATTACAAATGTGACATTTGTCACAAATAATTTGGATACCAGCAGGGAATCAAAAAGTCTTCGTGAAAATGTAAGCACTCACATGCGTACACTGCGTAATTTTGTAAAATGTTATCTTAATAAAATATTTCAAATTGTTATTATTTTGTTCGATTCATTCTTTCAAGTATTGAATTCCCAATTCTCCATATTAGTATTGCGAGTAGAAAATCTTGATCTTAAGAAATGATTATTAATTGATATCTTCCAGCAACTCCCGCCCGTACGCAGTAGATTTAATAGCATCTATCTAAACTCTGCTAAGGAATGGCAATTCAGTTAACTTGTGTGGTGCCTGCATGAGCCGCAAAGAGAGAGTTGGTGTGCAAGCAATAATTCCAACTGCTATCACAATACGTTCTGCGATGACACGATCAGGCCAACACTTTTTTAAAAGAGAAAAAATATATTCGAAAAAACTTCCTCTCGTTTCTCTAACTTTACGCTCGTATTTTTTAAAGACGTATCATCCGTATACTTTCTGCACGATTAATGTACTAATTTGAAGTGTACTTTTTACTGCCTTAAATTATAATATTATAAAGTATATATCTCGATAAATAACTCATTTTAAAGCTCAGAAAAGTTGAATCTCTTGTCAGGCGTCCATAAAAAATGCAGTCACGCGTTATCGTATTAAATCGTCGTAAAATCATGCGTATAAGCGTAAGCTGTCCACGCGCGGCTCGGATGCAAATGCGAGAGCCTCGCTCCCCTCCGCCGTTAGATTATCGTGAATATTTCAAGTCACACACTCGCGGGGGGGAAGATATACGTTTAAATATATGTATATATAACGTCGAGGCTCGACATCAAAAGGATATATCCCCGGCAACAGGTTTTCCGACGTCTATATGCATGGCATTCGTCTGGCGTTGGCAGCAGCTGCTCCTTTTGCGCTCGCCGTATCTATATATTGCGGCAGCCGCGCCAAGCCTCTATATATAATATCTATATGTTGGCATTTGAAAGGAAGGTACCTCTAATAACGTGTATAATGCAGGCTGAAGTCGATAATATAAAGCACAATATTGTGTATGAGGAGACAGACTTACACAGACATAACTGAAGCAGCAGCAAGGTGGCGAGGAGGAGCGAGGTAGCGGCAAATTCGTGCGATGCCATCGGGACCGAGAGACAGCGCCTAGCTCCTCCGCTTGCTCGGGCTCGTCGTCAGGTACCTGCAACGAAATAATCATGTTATAAGACATGCGATGCAGACTGCGCGTCATGAAAAATTATCAATAATTCATCGTTTTATATACCTCTCTCTTTCTCTCTCTCTCTCTCTCTCTCTCTCTTTCGGCGCAATAAAGAAGAAACGAAATTGTCGCTTGACGTCGCGCGGGGGCCTTTGAAAATCAAAGAGCGAGGAAGATAGAGAGAGACGCGATGACGTATAATCCGTTAATGGCGACATGTATAATATACCGTACATAGTAATGCAGCCTCGCGACTATCAACCTGCCTTAATACTACGGTGTATATACCTTTATATGCACGTGTAAAAGCTACGAATCCTCAGCTATTAAGCGGAGCTTCAAAAATTCTCTCTGTGCTGCCGTGAGCGTACATATATATAAAGCTCACATCAGCAGCCTCAGCTACTCTTCATTCATCAAAGGAAAATTCACTGCCGCCGCCGCCACTGCTGCGTGCGGCGTACTGCACTGTGCAGCAGCCTTCAGCGATCGATCATCTCTCGCTCACTTTTTTTCCATAATAAACATCAAAGTTCAATTTAGCCATATATACGTGAGTCGAGAAAGGGGGGAGGGGGGTCAGGTTTGAAAAAAATTGAAAAATAATATAAATTATGTCGATCGATCCATCGAGCTCGCTCGAGCGTCGCGGTGCAGTCAGTGGTATAGTCGAGGAAGATGTGTGTATAATTGAACGATTTTTCAGCGCATAGATGCTAGTTTCGGAGAGCAGTGCTATATAGCTGCTTCTCTCTCACTCTCTCTGCATCGAAGTGTTTTCCGTCAAGCGCGTGGCGCGCGGTGATTTCGATGTATATGCGTATACAACGGCGCGAACAAGGAAAAAAGAGAGAGAGAGGGAAATGTATATATGTATATAGGCGCGTCCTACTGCACGTGTACAGCGGCGAGAGTGAAGCGACATAAGTTATGACTCGCGCCGCGTATGAATTTATGCATGAGATACGAACTTTATGCTTTATGCATTGGACGCAACTGGCGATAAGAGAGTAACTCGAGGTATATACACACACACACATACTAATGTATATACGTATGTGTGGATGTGTGTGTATGTGTGTGGAGGAAAATGGAGAAGAGGTGAGGTGAGAGAGAGAGAGAGAGAGAGAGAGAGCTTTGTGCTGCTATACACAGTCCTAAGGGTAGTTTCATCAATTTAATCGTGCGAATCGTATTCTTTTCAATTTATAGACATTATATAGCCGAAGCGCGTGGAAGTATTTTCAACTGCGATCTGCAGTCTAGTGTATGTGTGTGTGTGCTCGCGGCTGCAAAGTCACGTGCGCAACGCGCTTTGCCTCGACTCGCCCACTTTCTTCGAGTGAAATTTATATACGAGCTCTCTAATAAGATAAGAAAAACTAGTTTTCGCTCTTTCTGTCTTTCCTCGCGCGGTCTAACTCGCTCCCTCTGCACCGCAGCAGCAAGTTGTGCGCCTAGGAAATTTATGCTATTGTGAAGTATACACAAAGTCGTGCGGTGCGGCGCACACACGTAGGTATATACGCAAACGAATATATAATATATAATAATAAACACGGATTCTTTGCCCGAACAAATAACTTCTGGCACAATGAATAATCATAAGAGTAGATATATAATTTTTGCGCGCCGCGCCATGCATTCGCGCGCCAGAGAGCTCGACAAAACATTTGTCTTGCTCCGCTTTCACGCGCTTTTAGTGACTTTATTAACTCTCCAGACCTCGTGCGCAGCACACACGCGTCTATATATATCTGGCTTTTATTACACCTGCCATATATATAATAGTTGGCAGATAAATTTCCAAACTGTTTGTGGGTTTGTAGTGTGTTTCTCCCTCTCTACCTCTCTCTCTCTCTCTCTCTTAAGCGCGGTGCACTCGCGATGTAAACGCGATAAAACGCAGGTTCCACGAAATGAGTATTTATCGCTCTCGGGCCCGCGCAAGCTCGCGCGAGCTTGCAGCACCAAGTTTTTGTCCGCCCCCGCGCACGGAGCTAGCTCGCACACGAGAGAGCGATAATAGACATTGCATATTTAGCCGGTGCTCGCGCGCCGTGCGCGGGGTTTAAAAGAGCTGCGCCGCAGTTTGCAGCGACCGGGAGCTTTTTCACCCTCTCGTCGTTAATTATACATACAACTGCGCTGTGTAGTTTTGCGCTCGCACACTTTTGAATGGGAAAGAGTCGAGCGTGGCTCGAGTGCAGCTGGGCCGGGTGGGTGGCGGCGCGCCGGTAAAAACGTGTAATGAATATAATTGTGTATTTATTGTGCGAAATGCATCACGCGGTCTCGTAATTCAAAAATAAGTGAGCTCTCGCACGGAATCACAGTGCAGACTCGGACGTATTATCTTCGAGACTTTTCGACGTAGACGATCGAGTCGGTTGAGCGTTAAGTGCGTGATAGTGCTTACAAAAAGCCATTGAAAATGTGTAAGGGTATCAGCCCCGGACGCGCGCAGAAAATCGGTATGAAATTTGTCGCCCGTAGATATTGCCAACGACGCCGACGCACGATGACGCAGCTCTCAAGCCTTTCTACATATATTTTGATCACGCAGGGCAATTCTCCTTTTTGATTTAAGTTCAAAAGGCACTTTTCTAACACGTTGCAGCAGAGCCGAGCGGAGGGACGTCGTTTGGAAAAGCTGCGCGACGCAGCAGCAGCAGCCGTAACAGCATAGCAGCAGCAAGCAGCTTCTAGCCCCGGGAAAATATACTTGGTATGCGCGACCGCGAGCTAGCCCAACACGTTTCTCCTATCACGAGAGAGCGAAAGCGAGGTTCTCTCTCTCTCTCACTCTCTGGCCATCTCGTTGCGAAAATGGACCTTTGCACGCAATATATTTCATAATATTCGCCTTTTCTCCTTCGCAGAGCAGAGCAGCTATATAGCGCGTGAGAAGCCACGTCGCGCGTATATAGAGAGAAAAGGTGACTATTAATCCTCGCGCGCGCTCGAGCGCATACGAACTAGAGGGAGAAAGATCGTCATATAGCCTCGATTTATCCTGTTTTTCCATTTTCCCCGGGGCGTGAGACTGAGAGAGAGAGAGAAAGAAAGAAAGAAAGAAAGAGAAAGAAAGTGAGTGCACGTAGCGATTTATATATAATAAGTCGGAGCTACAGACGAGGGCGAGTAATTTTTTTCTATTGCATCCGTGCGCGCTCGCGATATAGATATCGCAATTGATCGTAAAAGCGAGTATGAAAATGCGTGCCCACCGTTAAAAAATATATACGAGACACGAATCGTGAATAAACCACTGCAGTGCTATTAATTAACGATGATATTTTCGAAATAATAAAAAAAAAGGTAGATAATAAGTCTGAAAAAAAGAAGGAAAAACACATTTAATCATATTGTGCACAGGTTGTATTCGCCGCGTAAGCCGTGGCAATAAAATAAGGAAAAATCGCCCCGCGACGTTAATAACCTGTATTAATATCAACGACAAAGAGGGGACAAAACTTTACGATAAAAACACTCCTCTCCGTTTCTCCTTAAATATATACGACAAAAGAAAAAAAGTACAACTGCACACACAGCTCTGCTACTGCTGCTGATGCACGAACAAACCGCAGGGCGCGAAATACCTACTTTTCTCGTCAAAACAAAAGCTTTCACCCAGGCAGCTCGTGCGATCTGCATTTTCGTAGAGAGAAAAAAAGATGGCGCATTTAAAAAAAAAAAAAAAAAAGAGCGAGAGAGAAGCAAGAAAGTAGAAGCGCAAATGCAAATTATCGTAGCGGTAGAAACGAAGCAAAGAAGAGAGAGAGGGAGAATGAGATTTACATCCGTAATGCGGTACATAAGCGCGTAAACTCTGTGCCGGTGCCGCTGCTGCTGCGCGATTGTCATTGCACACCGCCGCGTCTCTCGTAAAGTTTTGCTCGCGCTGTCCCCGACGCTACCATAGCGGACGCGTTATATACAGAAGGCAAGATTCTTCTTATGCGTTCGGCCTGCACTCGTGGTAGAGCACGGCGAGAGATTAGATCGGTGAGAACGATTATTTCATACTGTACGTATTATAGATAAAGTTTTTGGTGGGGTAATAATTGTTCGTTTAAAAAGTCGTCCAACGCGTCTTTCTTTTTTTCTCGGATATATTTTTTTGTCACCAATGAAAATTGCACGAGACGCATAAGAAAGTTTAGCAGCAGCGAGAGAACCGCAAGCCGGCTGTATAGTAGGAGGGCAGTGGCCGAGGCGCGTGAGCGCAAGTAAAATTAACGAGAGTACAAGATTAACGTAATACGCGCGTGGTCCGTAGTATATCTCGTTGGTACCCTACAAACTTGCCCATACGCGTGCTGCGAGTCTGCCTCGTCGCGAGGAAGGGTTAAAAGCAGTACTCTGGACGTATGGCGCGAGGTATAATAAACTTTTTCAAAAATAAAGGATTACCATTAATATCCATGGTAATTTTGACGGGGTTACGCGAGAGAGCTAGAGCCCCAAAAAAAGGAATATTAATGAAGCCGTTTAAATTTTTTTTAACCCTCTGGATTCTACGCGCGAAAATAACTCGCGGCTGCGGCGGCGTCGCAAAGTACGTCACGCGTGTGCGTGTAAAATTTTTTAGACAGACATTTATTTTGTTTTTTTTTTCGTAAAATGCGTGCGACACTCTTGAACAAAATATGTATGTGCTGCAGCGGTATTTCTCTCTCTCTCTCTCCTCGTAACAACGGAGATAAAAAAAATTTTTTTTTTCATTTTTATCTTTCAACAAATTTTCAACGTTACAACCTTAAAATCATTCTTTAGGCAGCCGGGGGAACTTTATCTATATGGCGTACACGTTTTTTGCACATCATCCAAGAGGCAAAAAAAGAGTTGGCGCGCACACGCATAGATACACCAAGAAAAGCTCATATAATTCGGGCTAGCTTGCACCAGCAGCGCAGCCGTGGCAGTGCTGTGCTCGCGCGAGTAAGCACAAGTAACAATCCTCTAGAGAATTTCTGTCTCTCTCTCTCTCTCTCTGCAGTGCGTGTGTATTATTATATGGTGACTCGTGTTGTGCAAGAGAGACAGAGAGAGAGAGAGAGAGAGGGAGAAAGGGATGGAGAAGAAGAACAACAATAACAACTACAACAACACGGTGGAGTCTCCGGGAAAACTTAATTCAGGACTCGACGTCAGTGTTTCTGGCATTTTGGCTGCAGCGCCGAGTGTATTCAGCTCCTGGCGCAGAAAGTGAAATTCTTATACGATTGCGAAGTCGTATATAGGTTATACCTACGAATCCGATGTTTATATTACGCGTGTATAGTATATGCGGTTACCCTGCTGGATCCGCGTCGTCGTCGTCGCCGTTGTCGTGCGTATAATACGAATACGTATATGGCGCACCGTAAAAAAATTCATTTCACGCGCTCTATCTATTATTTTTCCTTTTCCGCGAATCATCGCTCAATTTGCATTTCATTTCACTTTGGCGACAGTAGTAAATAAAACATTCGCGCGCATCTAACGATAACGCAGAGCGAAGAAATTCGTGCCGTGCATAGCTCTCGTATGCATGCGTCTTCGTTATAACCGACCGCACAGCCATGAGGCATGACAGCCTCGCTAAGAGATCGTGATTGGACTTCCTTCTTAATGAATATCTATCGGTCCGAACTGAATATCTTCCAATTTCGATTTTGAAATAAAAAAGCTTGACTTTTGACACAGAGGTGAGCTTGCGGTGCGGTGCGGTGCGCAGTGAGAAGGGATATGAAATACCCTTTTTTTTTTTTCTCAACCACCGAGACTACACGATGAAAAAGAGAGAAAGAGAGAAGTATGTCCTCGAAATCCAGCCGTTGAAACGATGATTTACATCGCAGTTTCAAACAAAGCCCGAGCAACGGAGCTTCGCTAATAATAAAAAGCTCGAAAATATAGTATATATATTTTCGGTGACTATACCTGCCTGTGAGTGTGTATGTGTATGTGTGTGTGTCGAGAGTCGCGGGGGCCGATAGTCTCTCGGGGGAAGAAGAGAGAGGGAGACACGCGAAAAATGGGACAAAAGCCAATTGAAAGTAATGGCATATAGATATATCCATCGGATCGCGCTGTACAAGAAAAAAAGAAAAATAGAAATGAAAAGCTAAGATCAAAGCTGCAAATTTCTCATATCCTTTTATATTTTTTTCCTCTTATTTCCTCTTTCCTTTATTTTTTTTGTCTCTCTCAAGGCCTAAAAGAGAGCCGCACACAAGACGTACACATAGAGGTACGCCTGCCGAGCATAAGACCGAAAGCTCCTGGGCGAAGCGCGCCAGGTGGGCCGTATAGTCGAAGATCTATCGTTGTGGTGGATGACGCTGGCACCCAGGGATTAGGATAGCCACCGACGTCGCCACATACAAACACACGCACACAAACACTCACCTATATACAGCTAAAGTCCTGATGCTGAGTTACAGCTAGGCCTAACCGCCGCACCACGTCCCACGATGACTGACCCGTAAATATACGAAGCGTATAGCAAGCAGTGTGTGCTGTGTATACACACAGCTTGCCGAGAGATCTTGACGCGCTCCGCAAGCTCGAAAGATATCGTGTGTGTGTGTGTGTGTGTGTGTGTGTGTGTGTGTGTGTGTGTGTGTGTGTGTGTGTGTGTGTGTATGTGTGTGTGTGTGTGTTTGTGTGTGTATTAGGGAATCACTGAGATTTTTCTTTCTTTTTTTTCTCTTCGCAAAAATTACGCTTCGTCGTGATTCGTGTAAATTCGTACACGATAAATAAACTACAGTAAATTCCCAGCTACGAAGGGTTGATATATAATTCAATTTTGGTCGGCGTGCGCGACGCGATCGTCCTGCGCCGGGTAATGGCTTTATATATTTTAGCGTGCGCGCGAGATGCGTCAAATGATACTCCCCTCCGTGTGGGGTCCAGACCTGCAGCGACGAATATAAAAAATCGTATATTTTTTTTTCTCCGTCGCGCGACCGCCGAAAAACCGCAGGTTGTAAATCGAGTGTCAAGCCGATAATCTTCCGGCATCGAAGTTCGTTGCGTAGTGTATCTATGTATTCAGTACAGTAGATGTATATATACGCTTGCAGAGTTTCCGCAGTAAATATCCTTCGCAAAAGCGACGTTGCAACGAGCAGATGCAGCATCTGGTCGACGCAGTATCCATGGTCATATATAGAGATATTAATAATAACCAAAGGTCAAAAGCAGCCTCTTGCTCTGGTGTGCATGTCTACATGTGCGTGTGTGTTTGTGTGTAGGGTGCTGGGATTATTACGAGGGAAATCAAGGATACATGTGCAAATTGTACGTGTATGTGTGCTCGTGTATCCCCAATATATATATGTCTATACATATATTGCATACACAGAGATCGCGTTACGTTTGACCCAAATATTATTCGATGCAATGCACTTGCCTCCGTCCCAGTCCCCCCTTGCACCGCCCTGCGCTGCACCTCGATTTATCGGCATTTGAGCATATATAACGCACAAACACAAGGTACACAGCTACTGTACAGTACGGAGCTCACAAGAGCGAAGGAGGAAGGGTTTACTCAACCTCTCACGAGCCAGCAGCAGCAGCGCATCACGGTCCTCCGCTCCCCTCCGGTGCTTGTCTCTGTCACGTCTGCACACTTCAACGCGCCTACCCCGAACATTTGATTTTAATGCACGCCTGTGTTTGTATATACGCTCGAGCTATATAATAATATTATATATTCAATGCCGGACTGGCGCGTGTGTATGTGTATGGGTGCGACGAGCGAAATATAAATTGCAGTTAACCCCGCGCGTTCGCGGAATTAACAATGATCTTTCTATTCTTTTTTTTCTCTCTCTCCATATATACGGACGACGACGGTACGAGTTTGTGTCAGTGCACGTGGCGAAATTTCGCAGCCCGTGGCTATTACGGTGAATTTGGCTCCCCGTACTACGGCAGCAGCACATTCGAATGCGGCGCGACGACTATGCAACAGCAAAAAGCAAAAAAAAAAAACGGTAAAAAGAGAAAAAGTTTTGAATCACATTTAACTTTATGAAAGTATTTACATTTCAATTTAAACGTGTATGTATAGCTCTGGCTCGAAAAAGGCGCAAAGTTTGGTGTGTTTGCAAATAAAGCAAACGCGTTTAAATGCATAATGTAAGGTTATCGTTGCGCAATTAATAGATTGCGCCCTTTCGAGCGCGCGCACAAATCAAATTTATATGTATACACTCGCGCGTAAATCGAAGCGATTACCGCGGCACAATTCGTATAATCAGTGCATCGACGCGTTCATTTATGCACATATGTGTGTGTGTGTGGGTGTGCCGAGATTATAGCCTGTGACTCGTAGATTGATTTTGTCATGCCGTCGACATACATACGTTACTGCACCGAGGAGAGAGAAAGAGAGAGGCAGGTGTATACCTGCAATGCTCGTGAGTATTAAATATCATCGTCGTTATGAATTTGTCATAAACAGCTTCCTAAGTAATCCAACACTCGATATACACACACGACTCGTAAAATTATAATTCTCACCCTCTGGGGAATCCCACGCAATCGAGCTGGCCAGTGCGAGGAGCACAATCGGGCTTCCAATTAAAAAACAAAAAAGTCCGAATCACGCGCGCAAATAAAAACATCGCAACATATACACACAGATAGAGGCAGACACGCGCCAGTCCCTTCTGATACTTTCAATCTGCCATCCGAAGAGTAGAGAGAGCGAGAGAGTTGGATTTAAAAAAAGGGCGTAACAAAAAAGTCGGGTGCAAAATAAAAAGCTCGCTCGGGCAGCGTGCAGCAACAACGACGAAAAAAAAATAGCCAAAAAAAAAGGGACAGAAAAAGTAGCCAGAGCCTCTATCTCTCTCTCGCTCTCTGTGCCGTGTGCCAGTAGTAGCGTCGTCACGGCGTAATTTTCGGACTGACGTATATAACACTCACTGGCACCGACGCACACACAGACACGGACACATGCCGCCCACACTCGGTAATGGCTATTGTATGCCTCGAGCGAGACTCTCTCTCTGTATTTGTATTTATGGTATAGAGCGTTTATAGCTTGGCTGCGCGCGAAGCGTATAGTATAGTAGCTAGCACTTGTGCGTGCCACGTCCGTCCGTGTGTGTGAGTGCGAGTGCATGTGCGAGAGCCAGCAGCCGCACAAGGGAGATAGAGAGTGAGAGAGAGAGAGAGAGAGAGCTAGCTGTCTCACGGATGGCACCGTTTGATTAATTAGTCCACGCATAGCAGCCCCTCCGCAGCTCGCACACACAAGCTGTTACTACTTATAACGCATCCAGCTATTATATACCGCCGGCAGAGGTATTATAGCACCACCTCTTTTCCGGCGTCCCTCTCGCCAAAGTATGATTTTCATTATTCTTTTCTCTTCCTATTTTATTCTTTTCCATGCGGCACTTCTCAATCGTTAGCGCGCGGGGACAACAAATTCGCTCGGCGTTTCGGTAATCAAGATAAAGTCGAGCGCTTTGTACGCGCGTGTACACGTTGTGCATTTCAATCAGAGCATAATTGTAAACGGCATGGCGACAAACAAGGGGGAGCTTTTTCTCTCACTGTCTCTCTTTGTTGTGCGTGCGCGGGATGGCAGTAGTGGCGGTGGTGTGTTTTCAGCGATTGCAGAGCATTAGCAATACTTTCTGCTGCTTCCAGCTATAGCAACCGAAACTTTTTTACGCAAAACTTTTTCTTACGAGATTTTTCCGCTTGTCTTTTTTGTTATTCACCGACGGAGGAGGAGGAGAACTCCGAGATGGAGGAGGCAAGGGGGAGGGAGGAAAAAAGCTTTTTCGCGAGCTCGTTTACGCGCATAATGCGGCCAAAGTATCTTAGTGATATTTTTCCCTCGTCCTCGATTTATAAACATTACACGCGCGTGCATGCAAAAGCTCGCGCGTACTAGTGTACCACTGGGTGCGGAGCTGGGCACAAAACGTTGCTCGAGCATACATTAAACAATTGTGTATTTACGTCTGTTGCGAGTTTCTTTTTCATTTCTTTCCTTTTTTTTGTATCGTTTTATTTTATTCAACTCACTTCTTCGGTTTTCTTCTTCCTCTTTTTGTTGCGTCCTCCTTTTCCAAACGAGGAACGCGATGTAAAGTAATTACTGAATTAGAAAAGTGATCCAATCTATTGTGTTTCGTGTGACATTGAGCTGTTGAAGTAATTAAAGGTAAGCGTGCTCGGGTGCAAAAGTTTCTCTCTCGAACCGAGCCCGTTGCCGCCAACGCCGCGTCCCTCGCATAAGGCAGAGAGAAACAACTAGTCTCCGACAGAGAAGAGAAGTATAGCAAAGCTTTGTTCAGCACCGAGGCCTGACTTAACTTGGCTTAATGCTACTTGAATGATGAATTTTGCTATCTAAGGATCAAGAACCAAAAAAAGGAAGAAAACAAAAAAAAATACAACAATAACCAGGCAATTTGAGGAATTTATCGGGGGAAAAATAAAAATACAATTAATGCCTCGGCGCTTCGTATGCATCCGAATAGAAAAATGCAGTCTGCTCGCGCACACCGCTTTAGCATATAAAACCACTTTTGTAGCAGCTTACGTATACCTATATGGGCTTTATTTTGCTCTGCGCAAGAGTTCGTATATTGCCTCCTCTTCTTTTTCTTGCTGCTACTGCTGCTCTTCTTCTTTTTTTTTCACTCAAAAAATAGTACCAAAGTTAAACAAGTATCAACTGCAGGGTTTGTGTGTTGCGCGCCGCTCGCACGCTCGAGCTCGTGCCTCGCCAATTTTTCGCCCGTGCAGAGAGTGAGAGAGAGAAAAGTAGTTCATTCTTTTGTGTCCTTCTATCTGTGTGCCGCAGCACACACATACAGGACTCGAACAGACGAAGTGTATTGTACAACCAATCGCGTCTGGTATATAAAAATTCGCAAAAGTTTTGGGTCCGCGACGCCCGCACCGCAATAGTTTCCCCATAATACGGAACTTTTTTAACCCGAATGTAAAGTGCGCGCGCGTGCAGTATGACGCGCCGCTGCTGGAAGAGGAGGATTTTTTTCCCGCTGTTGCGGTTGCTGCCGCTTCGCGTCGTTCTTTTAATCCATACGGCCAATAGCAGTGTCATCGATTTTAATAAGTAGCCGAACGTCTTTGTTTCGACGCTGTTGAAGTTTTTCCCTCATCCTCCTCTGCTTTTGGAATATAGAGGAAAGAATTTCAGGCAGCGGCACGGCGGCCAATTGTGCACAGCAACAGCAGCAGCAGTAGTAGAGATAACAGCAATAGTGGGTGGAATGCGAAATTTTCTTCTAGCTTGAATTTATCGAAGGTGGTTGACTCGTGGGTTGGGGGGTATATGGTAGTGCCTCTCTCTGTATACACGAATAATGGGGTATAAATTTATTCCAAACGTTTGTTCGAGGTGGTATGCTTTGTGTCGAAAGTTTTGCCTTGAAGTGCTGCTGCTGCTGCGACGGGGGGCGCCCGCGCGAAATATGGCTCTTTTCGTAATAATTTAAAGCATTAAAACGTCAAAGTACACTCGATAATGTAAATCAATGTTGAATTGTAAGCGCTCGCGTGGCGCCTCGCGAAAGAGGTGTGTAATGTACCTTTCGGATAAAGTCGTTTTCAGTCGAGTGTGACGCGATAGAGGAAGAAAGGGGAGAAAAGAAAATTTATAAAATATTGCACAATCGTCTACGGCTGAAAAGTCTAAGGAACTCTCGGGGAGCTCTTTTTGCGGTCGGTCAAGCTTTTGATGTGCGTTGCGTAATATTCCCTTACACGCCGCTTCTATACCGTCTACTGGTATACATAAACATTCATTCCCCTAGTACATATACCGGCGAGCGCGCGGTTTATATTGCCCCGCGCGGTTTTAAGGTTTATGTTATCTCACTCGCTCATTGTATAACTCCGAGAGAGAGCTCGCGAGCTCAAGCTAAATCAAATGGGGTTTGGGCTGTATAGCAGCAGCAGCACATGTATGTGATGAATCGAGCCTCCGCTGGATACGGCACGTACATGTACGCGATATATATTTCAAATTCGTATTTACAGGCATTACATTATGCACTGCGTATACACTAGGCAATTGAATTATGACGATTTTATTCATTCAATTTGTAAACAGCAGCAGCAGTGGCAGCAGCCGAGAACGTGATGAAGCTGCTGGTCCCTATATTATAGTAAAGTAAGATATTTCAGGGCTCGTACATAATACGCGCGCCGTTCGATAGATAATGTGTATACACAGTGTCAATAGACCTCCTAGTCGTAAAATAAATCTTCGGAAGATTAGCAAAGTGTATGTATTATGCGTGTACGTGAATGTGTGTTAAAAAGCTCAACTATTGCACAATGGAGCTTGCGTAGCATCCTTGACGCAGCTTTATCAATTCCACAGACGCACACGCAAACACGTACAGCAGCACGCATGAGTGATTTCAGTAAATGCGTATTCGATGTATATATGAATTAATCTCGACAGAGACAGGGCCTGAGAGAGGGAGAGACATCTTGTCTCAGGGCTTGCAGGCGCGCTCGCGCGACGTACCCATCCAGTAGCGGCTGGCATTGACGCGTATACGCGCGAGCAAGCGAGAAAACGGAGGTGTACAGGGCGGCACTATTGAGCACACACACACACACACACACACACACACACACACACACACACACACACACACACACACACACACACACACAGACACACACATACACACATATACACAATAAAATGTGTACTTACGGAACACAACAAACCTAGCTACATACTTCATGGGAACTTGCACCCACACACGCGAGCAAGATGGTCGCGAATAAAATCGAAACTTGTAACTCGCGACGTTACGGACAGCCGGGGGCCGGATGTACATAAAAGTAATCGCTGCAATTCATAGTTTTGTGACCTTAACATCCTGTTTTTCTCTCCCTTTCTCCCCTCCACTTCCTTTCGCTCTCGCTCTTTCATGCACGCGAAGCTCAGCTCGGGAAACCTACTCACAATTACCCGGGTATATATAATACCATGTCTTTCTCTGTCTATCTTTGGGGCGCGCACATACTGCACATACGTCTATGAACGAGGGACTGGTATTACCGTGCAATCACATCGGCTGCATTTACATCTGCTTACCGACGAAATCCGCTTTACGTTACGACGGATAGCAACTACTGCTACTACTACTGTTACTGCGACTACTACTACGACTACTAGTGCTAGCTACGACTGCCGCTGCTTTTACGTCTCTCTGGCAAACTATATATGCCATATACTGATTGCTAGCGAGCTTGCGTACATGTATGTATGTACTTCTGGATTTTCATTCCTCCGACGCACAACGTATCAAAAGCCTTCTTATTGCAGTTGTTTATTCTTGTTTTTATTGCGCTTTTCCCCGAGGCTTGCTTACGCGGCGCGAGCGGACGGCTTAAAGCTTGAGCCAGCTGTATTACATACATACGTCATTCGAAAGCAGTCATTGAATTTACCTTAATTTTTCACTCAATCGCTCGAACGGATGATAACATAATTTTCTATATTATATAAATGGCAGTAAGTAGTATAGCTCAGCGCGTAGTCCGACGATCGCGCGCTTATGTGCAGGGTGAAAAAATTGAATAGCCGGAATAAGCTGCACGCGTAGAGCGCAAGCTGTGGCCTTTCTTCGTACGTTCTATAAAAAAAGCGACGAAGAAGCAGCCCATAAGGGCGGTGAGAAGGACAAAAAAGATAGAGAAAACATAATATAGTGACTGCGAAGGTCGAACTTTTTCTCCGCTACTGCTATTCCCAGCTCCTGCTGCGCCGAGCGCTGAGTCGGTGCTTTTTTCGGTCATTCGCGATTTTTTATGTTCGCGCCGCGCGCGCGCTCGAGTCATGTCCGAGCCGCGCAGTACGTGTGCACGTGCCCGACCCACTCGCGTGCATATATGCAAATGTCTCGAAAGAAAGGCGCGCCTCACTCCGCGATTACAACGTTCCATCCTTCTTTTCTTTATACTATTTTTCCTCCCCAAAAAGTCATAAGAATAATGTAAAAGTTTAAAAAATCACCCGGAAATTCGGGCGTAATTGTCCCTTAGGTCACACGCATGACGTAACCCGGATGGGCGCACGTAGTGACTTGAATATCATTTTATTACAGCATAGTTCGATGAACCGGGACACACGTACACGCGTATACTCGGTCACGCTACCACCACAACTGCGCCAAGACAAAGTTGCACGCGCAATGATTCGAAATTCTCCAAAGGCTATTTCTTCGATAATGAGAGTTTAATGAAAATATGTTTGATATGGCTACGTGTACATATTTATACACACGCACGTATTATACAATGGTGCTCTGGGTAAGAGATCGCTGCTACCACCGCCGCTAGTTTTAAAGTTTCGGTCAGGCAGGCAGGCAGGCACGCGAGCGAGCGCCGCGCGCGTAGCAGGTTCGCTGATCAAAGCGAATGAAACGAGCCGTATATAAATTTGTTCGACTTTGAGAGTGTCTGCGTGTGCTGTATGCTGTATATATACACAGCCAAAGCCTTGAACCAATAATTTTCGCAAACAGGGGGAGGGAACAAAAATTCAATTTTGGACGATCGAGCCTGGCGTGCGCAGAGATAGCTCTTTCCCTCTCTCTTTCGACTCGTGCTGTATTCTTTGCCCGGTGCGCGTTCGCTACTATATACACCAGCTATATATATATGGGCTTGAACTTTAATGACCGTAGCTTTGTTAAAAAGTAAAGGAAACTGATGCTTGGAATTTTCAGCACGATTTACGATGTCAAAGGAGTTCCAGGGGAAGAGAGAGAGAGAGAGAGAGAGACAAAATTTCGTGTTTGACTTGACGGTAAAATTTTTCTCTACTTGCGCACCAGCAAAGTGGATGACGACGACGACAACGCGACGATGTAGCAGCAGCAGCAGCAGTAGCGATGCTCCAATTCATTATGATATATACACGAAGCTTAATGCAAATAGTCGCCTCGAATTTGGACGTGGACGATTTCGCAAGGGAGCAGTAGCTGTGCGCGCGAAGTGAGCTAGAGCCCGAGAGCTGCCGAGAGAGAGGCGATAATTAACGACGCGCAGTTCGCGTGTAACTAATCATTTTCCGAATGCTCGGGGCCCGCGCGTTATACATATCTATACGTACATACCCTTTCGGCAGCTCCGCAGCGCACCGCGAGGCATAAATCACGAATCCTCTATATTCGCTCGCTGCGTATACGTATACGAGGTAATTACCAGTTAAACAGGCAAAGACGGCTATAGCCCAGCTTTTCCCATGCAGCGGCATACAGCGCGAGGAGAGTATGTCGCGATCGGCACGCATATTTCGCGAAATTCCGTAATTGTGTTGTTCGCTCGTGTTGTGCTCCCTGTGCTGTATGTTGCGCGTAACCGAAATTAAAGAAGAAAACAGACTGCGCGGCACCCGTGTGTGCGAGAGAGAAAGAGAAAGAGGGAGAGAAAGAGAGATAGGGGCTTGAGAAACACTACCTCGGGCCATGGCCTAATGAGCTTCCTGCGCCCTCTTGCACTCTCTCTCTCTCTCTCTCTCTGCGAGGAGCATATACTTTTCGCGATTATTCAGAGGAGCAGAGCTTGCGAGATAGAGAGAGAGGCAGAGAGGAAGATCCCGGAGGCCGCGGAAGCGCTTCGAATAAAAAGGGCCAGCGCGAGGGAGCGCTACCGCATTTTGCAACTCCACTCTTCAGCCCCCGTCAAGAACGGAGAAGAACTTCAACAATCGGCCTCCTCATTGTCTACTTTCTCTCTTTCCCTCGCCCGTACACACACGTATATAGACGCACACACACAAAGTTAAGCTTTGCTTTTTTACGCCCGACTGTTTTAATAACGCCACGCTTATGTCTGCCGTGCGCTTACCGTCTAGCGTCTCTCTCGCAGTGCTTTCTCTTTTTCTCTCTCTTTCTTTGTCACTCCGCAGCGCGATTCAGACTCGCTATGCCGCTGCAACTAACGCTCTTTCTACTGCTGCTAGCTGCAAGAAGCTCTCCTCCGGTTTTGTGATATAAAAAACATTTATAATAATATATAACGTTCTCTGAACGCGTTAAACTAGGAAGCTCGAGAGCATAGAAAAAAGCCCCAAGGCCTCGGCACGAGGCAGGCAGGCAGTCGAGAAGCTGCTTCGTTATTTTCCTCCACCGAGCTTATCATTTTTTTCGACTGAGCCGGGTTACACGGAGAGAAGCGTTAAAAGTGTAAGTTGCAGTGCGATTGAAGCTGCCGTACTGCTGCTGCACACAGTGCAACACTCGGTACAAAAAGAAAGACTTTAGCAAAATGATGTATACTACGGGCGTAGTACGTACGCGCGAGCAGGAAATAAATGTATTATAAGGACTTGAAGAGAAAAAGATTGCCGTTGTGTGTGCACGCATTTGTGTATGTGCATGCCTATACATGTCGCATATACGAGCAGCTATACTCGCGTTTACGTAATATAATATACGCGCGCGACTCGTTGTTGTAGCTTTCTCTGTCTCTCTTATATTCGTCAGCACTTTTTTACACCGGTTGTGTGTGCCCCGCGTGTTATGGCACCGCCGCCGCGGCAAGCCCGCTGCGTGCGTACAGTGCGCAAAAAAACATATATATAGCTTTGACGAGAGAGAAAGACTCGAGCAAGCGAGCTAGGGCAGTGAAAATACGTCGACGACGACGACGAAAAAAGACAAAACGACAAAGCAGAGAGTGACAGTTTCTTTTTCGCGCATAAAGGTGTGCGTTAGCATGTGCGCGATATACACAGGCGAAGTACGAGCAAAAAAAGAAGAACGAAGGGTCGTTTTTTTTTAAGTTGAACTCGCGCGCGCGCGGGCGAGGTGATAATGATGTGCACACACGGATACTTTTCGGGTGCTGCTAGCGCGTGCGCGCGCCTAGCGACGAAACTTTGTCTCGATAAAACAAAAAGAATAGAGAGATAAAAAGGACGAAAGAAAAAGGGAAAGAGAAAAGACAAATTCGCGTGCGGAGCTCGCTTAAATTGCTCGTGTCAATTTTCCAGCTCGCGCCGCGATAATTGACTCGCGGGGAGCGCTCCGTGAAAAAGAGATATATAAATACGCTATTAGCGGACGAGCTTTGTTAACCGCCGTGAAGCTGAAAAATACGCATTATATTATAGCGTTGAAGCTGAGAAGGGGGGCCAGGGCAAAAGTCAGTGGAGCGACTCGACAGCCGCTGCTGCGGGGGGAATATAATAAAGAGCTTTAAACGATATATCTTTTAAGCTGAGCACGGCACGAGCTTATTTTACGTTTAGAAAAGACAAACAAATATATATATGCCAGACTTAATGTATGCCAAGACGTGCATGTACGATGTAAAGCGCCGTATGCGCTTTTGAACGCGCAACGCAACGCGGGGACAACTTAAAAAGGGCGCCGCGCGCACGGATCTCAACGAGCGAAGTACGTTACAGTATTAATCGCACCTGCAACGGAAACGACCGAAAACAATAAAGCAGCAACAGTATAAGAGAGAGAGAAATGTATATAACAAAACACACACACACATACACAAACTAGGTGTAACGAAATGCACGAGCCCGAGCGCAAAGGAAATAATGTCCTCTGAAGATATGGCGCACGTCGCGTCTAATACTATTATATAGCCTCGTTCGGGCGCGGGGGAGAGAGAGCGGCATAGTAAAATTATGCCGTCAGCGGTTGTGTGTGTAGTAGTCACAGAGAGAGAGAGAGGACTTTTAAGCGCACTGCTGCACGACCGAGGCGTTTCTTCGAGAGAGAGAGAGAGAGCTTACACAAGCTCGCGTCGTTCAACTGTGCCGAGTTGCTGCTGCTGTTGCTCCGCTGTGGCTGTGCCACTTCTACTCGAGCATAAAATTACACGATTTTACGGTCGCAGCTGTTGACTTATATCGCGCTACAGTGCGTGCCTTCAACTCTTCCACCTTCCAGCACAGAACCGAGTCGAGAGAGAAATCTGATACGATTTGTTTATAAGCGACGTGATATGTATGTATAGGTGCACTGGATAGATGCTACATATATATCGTGTACACAAACTACTGACACATTGGAGCTGGGATATCGGATAGCATATATTCCCCCAAAACGAACCGAGTTTCTATATATTTTTTTCATTAACGCCTTGGCTGTATATCGATCGTGTACATATAACGTCCTAAAAGACAATTCAATTTGATCCGTGCGGCTGCAATTTATACGTCACTCTTAATTACCGGCGCGAGCAACAAATAATGTTAACTGTCATTGAAATCGAGCAAAGGGTTATGAGCCGCTAAAAGTCAGCACTTTTTTTCCACTCACACTCACACACCTATTATAAAGCGAAGCTATTTCAAGCATTGCAGTTACCACCAACGTGTCTCCTATATATCGCAAGTTTCCAGCTGCTGCTGCGGCGCACTCTTCTCCGCGGCGATTTTCGGGGGCTTATATACTTCCTTCTTCTCCGTCGGCTAGCGGTGCAAAGGGGGTGAGGGTATAGTATATTATATAGCGTTTGACCATTTTGCGCTGTATATGTATTTTAGGATAAAGTTAGGCCGCACGATAGTCGCATATATAGAGCTCGCTCTCTCACTCTCAAAGAAGCCGCTCCAGCGAATTCTCACGCGCCGGCTTCGCATGTGCAGTGTATAGGAGTAGTGAAAAGCAGCAGGCAAGTTTTCAGCGGCAGCAGCAGCGGCCCCTTTTCGCCACTATACCGTACCTCTAGCCCCCCGCCACCGTAGCCGACAAAGGAAGGGTGGAGCGCGCGGCGCACGCGGAAAGCTCGGGGAAAGAGATATGCTTCTTGCCACGGCCGTTTATGCTATACATATATACCAAAGTATACGCGCACACACGTACAGAATATATACTCGAGATTTGTTTGTTAAAGCTTATTGTTCGGTTGTATGTACGAGCTTTGTGTATATAAATCGAAGGTATGTCTGTGTGTGTGTTAGTGTATAAATGACTGAGCTAGTCGTCGAGATTGAAAACGAGTATTATTTAGCTTTGATAGGATTTTTCGATTACAATACGCGAGAGTCGAGCAGAGGTAGAGTTATAGGGAGCGCTCGCGCGCGACGTTCGCAAAGTTTCGAATTGACAAAGAAAATTATCCTTTTGTCAATTAACGAATTTAATAAATTGGTATGTGCAGTTTACGATCGGGGCTGCACCAACACCAGCAGCAGCAGCCAGCGAAATTCGCGCGATAAAACAGAAATCGGAGAAGTAATCCGATAATTGAAGGTAAACATTGCATTCGCGCGCGCGAACGTCCGCGTGTGCATGGCAATGGAAAACGAGAGCGAGACGAGAGAAAGGCAGAAAGAAAAAGAGATCGAATTTAAAAGCGACAATTGTTTCCTTTCTTCTCTTATTTCTCGGCTGAGCAGCAGCAGCAGCAGCAGCAGCGTACGTACGCGAGAGAATGAAGCTAATCGAATTCTTCATTCGACTACCAATCCCTGGAGTAAAAGAGCGAGAGCTGGGAAGAAGAAAAAAAGGCTCGCACGCGTGTACGTACCTACGTATGTTATCCGTTTGCCGATATTCACCAGCTCTACCAGTTTCTCTCCACCGAGATTATATATTAAAAAGGTTAGCTTGCTCACCTTTGCTCGCCCTCGATATTCAATACTGTACTCGTTAAGGCTTCAAAGTGATTATTATAATGAAATAGTTTCGGATCGGTTGGCTCACGCAGCTCAACTTTTCGGAAACATTTTTCTTTCATACATAACCAGCTCCAGTTTCTTCCTCCCTTTTTTTTCGTTGAACTCGACACGATTGCACGAGTACATTCTGATTCGAGTGGCCGTATTCTCCGAGAGCGCAAGTGTAGGGAATCATAAACTGACTTTTGACGAGTTTGGCCGCAGCAGCAGTAGCAGCAGCAGCAGCAGCAGCAGCAGCAGCAGTGGTGGTGGTGGTATGCCGCGCCACACGTTCGCACACGTACGTATTTATGTGGCGCTGGGGCAGCAAATGAAAACTTAATTCTACTACCTTCCCTTCATACTCTGTATATACCAGCTACGACTCTCTCTCTGCACGAGCTACCAGTTACTACTACTGCTGCTTCTACTACTACTACCTCTACTGGTATACGTTTGGGCTGCATTGGATAGAGAGAGAAAGATATTAGACGCCGGTGTGTATATACACCTTGGAGAATTCAGAGCCTTGGCCCTCCCTCCCCAAAGTTTCGAGTGCAGTTTTCATTGAAGTTTGATTGCGCCAAATTCTCTCGAACGTATAGACGCGAAAGCTTAGGCCCCCTACCGAGCTTGCAGCAGGAGCAGTAGCACCGTCTGCTCGAAGTATTAAGATTGCGCTCTTTATTAACGCAAGGCGCGGGGACTGAACGAACGTAACGTAAAATTTTCTATATACTGTACTTATAATGTATGCTACGTACCAGAGCTTATCAAGCGAATCGGTGCAGGCGTTGCATTGACGCGCATCTGTAACAAAGAAAGAAGAAAAAAGAATGAGTATACTCGTAAATAAACACGCGGCGAATAATCAACACCGCGCGCGCGTGCGACCAAAGTACCTTTTCGCGCGCACAGCTACGTGTTTATGTGTGTACTCGTGACACAGAAAAAAGAAACAGCTAGTAAAAGAGATACGGTCTGGGCAATGATGAATACACCTGTGCGGCGGTCCCCCCGGTCTACAGCCGATCGCGTACAATCGCAACCAGGCACGAACTCTTGCAGCGAGAGACTCTAATGAGTCCTCCTCGTCGAGTCGAAAGCTCGTTGTCGAAAATATAAATGCGGATAGCTACAACGCGACAATGGATGAAAAATTTCTTAATGAGCTTCGGGTGTTGGTAGTGTTGAGGGCGTTGGTTGGTGGTGACGAGGAAAGAGAGAGAGAGAGAGAGAGAGAGAGAGAGAGAGAGAGATAGAGAGAGAGAGAAAAAAAAAGAGAATCAAAAGGGAATTCGCACGCGCACTAACGAACATCCCGTTTTCGCAATGGTATACGGTATATATACAGGCTATGATAGTAAGAATAGTGAGAGGGCACAAATCGCGAGCAGCAGCAGAAGAAGAAGAAGGAGAAGAAGAGGCAGCGGAACGGCTCAAGTCACAGCTCGCTCGGCGAATGAATAGTCATTCCAATTTAAGCATAAGATATTGCCTTCTAAACTATTCGAAATGAGACTTTCCTAGACTTGCGAATTGACGAGTAGCAGAGAGTGAGAAAGAGAGAGAGAAGCTCCGCGACTTTTCGCATTGTTGCTGGGAGAGGCCGCCTTGATGCAGAAAAATTTTCATAATTAATCAAAGCTCGATCTATAAACGCGCCACGCGCACCTCGCGACGCATTCTTAAACTCTATAGCCTGACTCTTGACATGTCGGAGCTCGCACCGTGCGTGGCACCGAGATATATAAACATTGTTAGAAAGCTCGCGCATACGTATGCTCGAAGTCTTCCACACGTACTTTGTCTTTCTCTCTCTCCCTCTCTCAAGAGGAAAGGGAGTTTAAGTCAATCTTCGCAGAGTCAATCTTCTATACATCTGCAGGCGCGCGCGCGCCCCTGCGCAAGACTTAATTAATATTAAGTTTGACATGATGACAGACAGCAGCTGCTGTTATATTACTTCAAAGCTTCATTACCATGTGGTTCGTGTCTTTCTTCGTATGTGCGTGTTTCTCTCTCGACCCTGTTATTCTAAGGGGCAAATTGCATTTTCAAAGGCAAATTTTCGCTGCGTAAGTCTGCGCTGCGCTCCGTTTCGCTCCTCTACAGTGTGTATAGCACGAGCTTGCAGCGCGCAAATGACAAGTAAAGCTTACAAGGACTTCCAAATCTGCTAGCCACAAATGCTCTACTGTATGCACATATGCTACGTATACCTTAGGCATACACACGCGAAGCATATTATTTAGGCTTTGATATTGCACACTTAATGGCACGTGTAACATCTTCGAGCCTCTTTGCATTGCGGCGTGATATATTTGCTTTCTTCACAAGGAAAATCTGTGGTAGGCTCGAAAACGAATTTTTTAATTAAGTGTTGTAAAGTAATAAGCTTTTTAGGTCAATTTTTTAAAATAAAAAAAAAAGATTTTTGGTTTTTTGTATGGTTGCAGTAATTTTTTAGAATATATTCACAGTTATTACAAAAGAAGAGAAGTAATTCTTTTCTTTAGGAAAGAATCGTGAAACGTTAAGATATTGTTACTGTTTTTTGCCGAGTCTTACATGTAGACCTTATGAGGTGCGGAACACCAGTTTCTGAAATATTTTTTGGGGTCTTCATTAAGGTTTAATGGTAACAAATAAGAGTACCTAATAATGAAGCTCTCTATGCTTACTTTAATCCAATGGGTCTTATAGACCATTTAAAAAATGATTTTCTGTTCTATAAAAAATCTTTGCGATTTTTCATATTAAAAAAGAATGAGTTTAGAAGAAAAACTCTAGGAACAAAAATGTCTCAAAATTGCTCAAAGAATATTCATATGAAATTGAAAGAAATAGTTATTATATATTATTATTTAAAAAAATTCAATTGTATTCTCTAATTAATTCTAAGATTTGTTATTTTTTCTATTTTGTTTCCTAAAATCCTTTCTTTTCAAGATATAAAATAGCAACAATTTTTTAATAAAAATATATCGTTTTTTTATATGATCACTAATACCAATTGAATCTAAGTAAACGTAAGTGGTTTCATTATTAACCCATTAACGCGCAAAAGTGCAATTTTGTGCATGAATTTTCCGTTGTAAAAAAATTATAGATAAAGTTAAAATATTTTCTTGAAAATCCACACCCAGGGGTTTTTGAGTATGCTCTTTCAGTATCCGGTGTTATTTTTGCGATAAATAAACATTATCATCGCATATTTTGCCATTAAAAACAAAAAAACGTGATTTTTTGACTCAACATTTTTTTTCAAAGTCGATTTTCTACCTTGCCCTGCCTTCGGAGGGCTCCCATAACACCAGAAATCGTGCACTTTTTCTCTGAACCTACGAAAAATGCGCTGCCGCGATTTTTATCTAGCCCCTATATTTCTAAAATGGCGAATTGGGCAAACCCTTTAAATGTGAAATTTGTCACAAATCATTTGGAGTCAAGAGCAATCTCAATCAGCACATAATACCAATACATTATCGAAGCAAATCCTTCGAGTGCGACATTTGTCACAAATCATTTGGACGAAAAGATTCCTTCAAAACTCACATAAAGATAGTACATGATCGTAACAAACTCTTTGAATGTGAAATTTGTCACAAATCATTTGGACAAAAACAACACCTCATACATCACATAAGTGCAGTACACTATCTTAAAAGGCATATAAAGGCAGTGCATGTTTATAGCAGTCCATAGGAGCGTGTGGAATTTGTCTGGAGCCGCAATGAATACATCTACAATCATACGAATGCTCTGCGAATTTTTTTAAAAATGTTCACATAAATATATTTCAATTTTATGAAAAATAAGAGAGTACTATAAACTGTTACTAATTTAGTCGTGACTGTGAATTTATATTGCTCATGCTTTTTACATTAATTAAGATATAAACAATATTTCTAAAGTACCTATATATACCCTTGCTTCGAATAATTAGAATTATTCTTAAACTTATCTTCTTGCCTCTTTGACTGATTTCCATGTAACCATCAATTTTCAATTTTCTTTTAAATTGCGTAGTTAAACATTTTTTTCTATTGACAAGACTAGCTTTTTCAGAGTTCCGGACTAGTTTTCAAGAATACTTTCACATGCAGCTTTATTGAAGAATATTTTAAAAGTGACATTCTAAAAATGAAATATCGTTTTTTTTTAATTTCTTAAATGTTTCTACTTTCTTTTTCAAACATTTATAATTTAAAAGAATAACAGTTTATTTTATCAACATTCATATATTATTGTAAAAATAATCAAACTTTCAATAGAAAGCTCTTTGACAAATGTATTGGCAACGGTTTTTTTCTCAAGTGATAAATATAATGTACTTACACTTTCATTCTGGGCTAAATAACTCCAAGTCTCGAGTAAATAAAAATATTCACAAGAGAATAAATAATTCATCGGGGCAAATTTTTTCATATTAGCCAGTGGAGAACGACGACGACAACGACGAGGACGACAACGACGGGCGAAGAATCTTTAGTATGAAATTCAAAGTAGGCGATGGAAAGAAAAAAGCTACGATATAATAATAATAATGGTATAGCAGAGCCGAGCGACACGAGACGTGCGCACGAGAGAGAAAGGAAGAAAAAAAGAAAGAAAGAAAGAAAAGCTCGAAGGAGTAAAAACAGTCGCTTCGAGCTTTCAATCTGTTGCGGGATATTTTATCCCGCTCGCGCACTCGTCGTCGCTATATATAGATACATGCCTCGAGAGCTGTTGCTGCTGCTGCTATTGATATCCGAAAATGCGATCAAAAGTGTCGTTTCGCTCGCAGATTTTTTTATACCTCGACCGCGCGCATATAAGTACTATATATAGGTTCTCTGGCTTTCTTTTTCCGAGTTATAATTCGCAAAATAAATCCAATAAACCACGTATATGCCGTACACGATTCGCTAAGTCACCGACTGTGTGTGTAGCACTATAAGAGGCGCGCGCGCTTGTCTAGCCGTGCGGTAATGGAAACTGTGTTTTGCATGGTATTCAAGAGTTCACGCAGGACATGTACACACCCACATCCACATGAAAAAATAATACATGTATCTGTGTGGAATATATATTCCAAACGCAGCAAACTCCCTTTTACCCTAACATACATACATACATGCGCGCGAGTCGGGTAAAAACTTTATTCTTCGAACTTTGTACTGAGGCAAGCATCTTTTCAATGTACATATGTATGGCCGTGCGGCGGCGGTGGCTAAAGTGCTCGAGAATAAAAAAAAAGAATGGAAGAAATACTTTAAGACTTTGAGTTTGCAATAAAAATGCATATATCGCGCGTATATACGCTTAGGAGAAGAGGCTGGTGCGCGTGTGTAGGCAACGCCAACTCGCAGTTATACACGCGGTTAGAACGAAGATTTGATACGATTTAAAAAAAATACATGCGACCTTATATGCACAATGAGAGCGCGTAACAAAACAACTGCAACAGCAGCAGCATCAGTGGTAGCAGCAGTGTTAAAAAAAAACGAGATTTTTGGGTCAAAGCCTCGGCGCCGGGTCAGACGGATACGCATCCTTACACACACAACACATGATATTCGTCGAACAAAAGCTTTTTCAAAGTCTTCCTTGCAGGCTGAGACGCGTATGCTGTCGTATACTCTCACTCGAGAGCTCGGTCATTCTCTGCTGCTCGGTATTCACGCGCGCCTCAAGGCTGCCAGCTCCCCGTATACTACTCGGCTCTTATATATATACAGTGTATACATAGAACAGCAACAGCAGCACGTAAAGTGCGACGTACGCTACGGTTGCTGCTGTATACGTATACAATGCAGCGAGGGAGAAAAAAAAGCGCAACGATCGTGAGAGCCGAGGCAGCACAGCTTAAGAGATAACGGAGTGAGAAAATGTTTGTATCTCGTTTAAAGTTCAAATATATAATGGATCTCCTTTGATTGATTCTCTTCCATTGTATGAACGAGCTGAGAGCTTATTAGATTTTTTTACTAAAGACAAGAGAGTGAATATAATTGATATAATTAAAAATTTGTCCATCTCTCTCTTTGCACGTGGTGCTGCCCAGAGTGTGTTTTCACTCAAGATAAAAAGGAAAAATAGTAGAAAAAAAAGAATAGGGCCGAGAAGGAGAGAAACAGTATCCATGGAATGACACGAACAGAGTGCGGCAATTTCGTGCAATACCCTTTCTCTCTCTCTCTCTGCCTCTTCGTCGTCTTCGTCGTCGTCGCCGGCAACGGCAACGGCAGCGGCGGCATACCAGGCAAGCGGCGAGGAATGTGGCTTAGCATTTTCCAGCTGCCACCCGTTGTTCCTATCCCCTATATGCCTCTGCGCGGCAGCACCACTACTGCTCTACGCTATACTGCAGTTGCTGCTGCCGCTGCTTTTCCGGAAAAGGGACGTGCCACGCGCGCGCTCTGCTACAGCAGCAGCAGCAGCAGCAGCAGCAGCTTCTCTCCATTGCGCGCGAGCAGCGCACCCTTTTCCCCAACTTGACGACGTTTAGCTTTGGCTCTTGCTCGTGCATATATGTATGCATAATAAGTGCTGTACTTGTATAAAGCACATCTGTTTCAATTCTCGGTATAAATATCTAGCTGCAAGCTCGAGCTTGCGATTGTCAAAGTTCAAGCTTAATTTGTCCGTATATCGATATATTGAACTTTTTCGAACGATACGGATTGCTACAATTATATTATGCATCCAAACGAGAACCGTCGATTTTTGAAGTCTGATAAATGATGAATAAAGCTTGTTCTATTCAGAAAAAAATCTTCTCACCCGGCCGCGGCAGGAAAGCTAGTATCAGAATTGGATACAGAAAAGGGAAACGAAAGCCGAACAATGTTTAAGCTCAGTCGTCCACGAAACGCGATAGAAGCTGCTCTCTTGGCTCTCTGGAAAAACGTGCTCCGCGCACTCCGAGAATTGGCTCTAGCACGTGCTGCGGCAAGGGACTCGACGCACACACCCATACATACATACATTCACAGTGAGACTTGGTTCGAGTATAAGAAGAGCGACGAAGAAGAAGAAGAAGAAGCAGAAGCAAAGCAGAAGAAGAAGAGTTTGCACAGGATATCGTGAAGCGCACTCGAAAGCTAAGAGAGGCATGCTCCTATATACATAGATATATAGAGAACGCGCGCACACATACGTACGTACGCGCTGGAGCGCGCAAGAACCAGAGTCTAGCTCGTTCTATACTATACGTATATGTATATAGATAACAAGAGGATATCGGGAAATGCAGTTCACCGCAACTTACCCTACACTCACGCGCTCGAGCTTGCGAGCTTGCGAGCAAGAGCGAGAGAGAGAGAGAGAGATAAGGTTGAAGCAACGAGTGATAGCAGTAGCAACCGCCACAGTAGAACCAGCAGAAGCAGACAGAGTGGCTCTGCAGCTGGAGAGAGAGAGTGAGAGAGAGAGAGAGAGAGAGAGAGAGAGAGAGGAAATGAAAAGAACACGGACGTACGAGCGAGTGCAAAATTGTACGAAAAAAACAGAAAGAGAAAGTGTGTGCGCGCCCCGGCGAAAACTAGACAGTGAGTGAAAGCTATATATAAGAGCTTACGTGTAATGAGAAAAAGAGAGAGAGGGTCTATGTGTGTGTGTGTGCGTGTATGCGTGTGCGCGAGGATCGCCTCGAACGAAGAGAAAAGAGCTTCGAGTAATTTAATATAACGATGGCTAAAGTGAACGAAAATTAAAATTGGCCGCTCTCGCTCACGCGCGCGTGCACCTATATATAACAGCAACAGCAAGCAAGCACGGACGAGAAGAGAGCTTTCGGGAGGGAGGGCTAAATAAAATTACGTGGATGTATATAATACGACGTTTTATTTTCTTTCCTTCTCATAGACCAAAGCCTCTGTTTTGATGGAAATGTGTATTAGAGGCCGTGCAGCGTATGTGTGTAGTGTACACACACACGTGGGTCATTGTTGTCCTCCTTTTTTTTTATTTTCTATAATTTATACTGCAGCCATCCAGCCAGCCATACGAGCGAGAGAGAGGGCCAAAAGTTATATCGGTAAAGCATTAACGCAGCGGCGTACACATACTTAATCGAGCGTTAAATCCACGAGAGCGCCTATACTGTATATATACGCAGGAGCTTGAGGGAGAGAGAGAGAAAATTTATGTATTGCATAAAAAAAGCGCTTGACGCGAGAGGACGGCGGCCGCTTTATGCTGAGGATTGACACGTGCCTTGGTAGTTAAGCTGTTGCGTGACTATTTTCCAGGTGACGAGCTCTCCACTCTCCTCTCGTCGTTATCATCGTACTCGGAGTTTGTCTCGAGCCACGCGATATATATATAGCGCAGTGTATACGCGATAGGCTGTTTTAGAGGCTCGTAAAGAGTTGCACCAGTAACGGCGGCAGTAGAATAGCTATATAGCAGCACCAACAGATACGTGTATATATATAACCGTAATGCGCGGGCAAGAGATTACTTTTCAATCAAATATTTACTGTGACGTCGATAACGATTGAGCGAGCGAGCGACGCGCGAGTGTGCCGACCTTTTATCATCCCGGGAGGCTTATTCTTTTTAAAAGTCGTAAAAAATCGAAAATATATTTATAAATAAAATAAAAAAGAATTTTTTTTTCAGTCATCGTTAAAAAAAAATATTCTTCATTAACTTTCATTCGGGGCTCGTCGTCGTCGTCGTCGTCGTCGAATAAAAGAATCGACTTTTGAGCGTTACGTACGTATAACGTGTATATCCCGGCTAGAGTACGCGATGTACGTATGTACGCTAATTAAATTCGACAATCTAAAGGTTTATAATACACACACGTATACGCATTAATACGTACACAGTCCACACGCACATACACACGCGTTTATTCTCGTTGCTTGCTTGCTTGCTTGCGCAGCAGGTTGCAGCTAGCTAGCTAGCGCGGCAAGTCACTTTGGCAAAATTGAATTACGACTTTTACGACGAAATCCAATTCTGAAAGCTGCCGCGCGCTGAGCATCACGTATAACCGTAAATCCGCGAGTTTCCCGAGACCTTTATTCTTTAAGTCTCGCACCCTGCCCCTCTCCTCCTCAGCTGTGCGAGCTGTTGCTGCTACTGCTGCTGCTACTGCGGCTGAAATTTTCCTCTAACGGACGAGTAATTTTTATATACCCGTAGCTGTAGCAGTAGCTAAACCAATGGATACACTCGGGCACACGCTGGTTACGGTACGCTTGATAAATCTTGTACATCGAGGCTATCGCACGCGCACTTTGGTCAGCGTCGAGGCCATAATATATTCTCTTGTTTGCCACGGCTTTTTTTCTTCTCTCTCTTTAACTCGTAGAGAATTAACGTCGATCCAACGGGCTTATGTACACTATATACACGTACACGTGTGACAAGTTAATAGTGTATCCCTCCCTTTTTGTCCCTATTTTTTTCGGCAAAGTATTATATCAAAACGAGCGAGCACACTGGAAAAATTGTCAATTTTTTACTTTTCGTAATATCGAGTACGAACGATGTGTACCACTGCCCATGCCGTTGCTGGGACACGCGCGGCGAGCTTGCCGGGGATGGCGGTGGGCGCAACGGCACAAAGCTAAATGGAGTGTTTTCACCTTTTTGAAAGGAGACTTTTCATTGCCACCCATGTGCAGTGGCAGCAGCGGCAGCATAGCGAGCGTGCGTGTAACGTGCAAAAAATTTAATATTTCTTTATACGCGAGTATTCAAAGCTCACCGCGCACTGGTAAGCTTTACACTATTCGGCTCGTTATATAGCCGGTGTATAGAGGGTGAATAGAGGTACGTACACACACACACGCGCACATGCACACACAGACACATAGATTCGGGTGGGGACTTCATCAAGTATGTGTGTCAGCGCAGGAGAAAGAGGCAGTCTTTGATGCACGCGTGGCGGCCACTACTATTTATTTGTGTATTTATTTTCTCTACGTATATATGTGTCTTTATGTTTTTTTGTCGCTGTTGTACACGAGCGGCTAGGCATAGAAATGAGAGAGCGAGTGAGAGAGAGAAAGAAAAAAGGGAAGTCGTTAATATTTTGTTTTTTCACTTAGTCTTTCTCTCTTTTAGCGGGTATATGCATGAAAATGTCAGAAAAATCAGCGTGAAAAAGATAAATGCACACCTTTCTCTATCTCTCTCGCTCTCTTTTGGGCAAGATTTACATGTGAAAAGAAAAGTCATACAGTGAGAAAACTACTACTGGATGGTATTTTCCCTCTTCTTTTTTTGTCTCCTCGCGTTTTTCGTTCTCTCTGCTTTTCTTTCTTCTCGTTCGCGTAGTAAAAACACTCTCCGCACTCGCCAAAAAGAGTAACGGTCGGAAATATTCACCGATGCGCGGCGCGGCCCCAGCGCTCGTATAACCGATACTATAGGCACAGAGAAATGCATAAACACACACCTATATACCGGTTAAATATGTAGGTGTACTGCACGGTGAACGGGACCGACAGGGGGAGAGGGAGGGGTTGGCTGTATACAGCTAGCTAGCTCTCTCTCGCGCGCGCAGGAGGATAATATTCATTGTTTAGAAGCAACTATTAACATAACTCAAAGTGCAGCCGAACCGCACAATGAGCGACGAGCTCGCGAAATTCGCTAGTTAAAGCATTATATATTGCGTTTGGCCCATGCTCCTCCGTATAGTAGTAGTGGTAGTAGTAATATACATTGACGGCGCCAGCATAGGACTCGAACAAAAATAGAGCCACGCCGCCGCGCAAGTGATCGTATGCAGCCAGCGGCAAACCATTGGGCCAACGGCTGCAGCAGCAAAATTGTCAGCATACTTTATAAGAGCATCATATTCAAACTATGGATCGGCATGTCACGTGAAAAGCGAAGAAGATATAGCTGCTGCTGCTGCTGCTAGGTAGAGAGAGAGAGACAGCGATATATTATTATATCCCCGTACTTATATAGCTGTGAGCTTCTGCTGCTGCTGTGGAGGAAAGCATATAGATATTCGACATTCAGCGAGGAGAGAGAGAGAGAGAGGCTAACAATGCCGGAATGATTGGCTCGCCGTCTATACGCTCACGTGCATAGGGTACCCTATGCTCAGAGCGTCGACGGCAGCAGACTACCTTAGCTCTACTTCTCTTTCTAGCCTGTGATGCACTACTAGCTCACTCACTGCGCCCCGTTGGTTGGTGGGTGTGTGTGTGTGTGCGCCTAGACCAAGATAGTATAGTAAGAGCTAGCTGCGCGCAGAGAGCTGAAACTGCCTTGAATACGCGTGGCGTACGGTATTCACAGCCAAGCTATAGTTAGACCTTAAAACACGTATAGATATACCCATATATCTATATAAGCGCGCGAATATATAAGGTATATACCGTACGCGGTACAGGGAGTACTATCAGGAGCTTCGAGTAGAGGCAGCCACGGAAGCACGTACTTCTCAACTCCGCAAGCGCTAATAGTTCTAGTCCTATGGGCCGAGCGCCGCGTACACACATGCGCATATAATATATAGCTTTGGGAGCAGCAGCAGCAGCAGCAGCATATGATAAAACGCACAGCGAGCGAAATCGCGACTCCTTGACGACTGATCGTCGCGTACGTGTGCCTATGCAGGTATTCTATTTCTATAAGGTATTAACTCGAGGATAATCCTAGACCTATTGTCGTTCGAGAATTTAGACGTACTCTCTCTCTCTCTCTTGGAGCACACAACGAGGAACAATCGTTTAAGCGACGAGTTTTCGTTTATAAATCGGACAAAAAAGGCAAGTAGGTATGGGCAAATATACAACGAGCCGATAGCCACTGATGTTGCTTTTTCAAACGTTAATTCGCCGCAGCGAGGAAAATATTGCCGTCAAAGGCGATTGATAGCTATCTCTTGCTTCTTTTTTTTCCACTCCTTCTTCTTCTTCAGCGGTAATTTGCCGCGGCGATCCTTTTGTAGGCATTATTATTTCTTCTTCTACGTTTTATTTTCTGTATACAGATATATATTATACCCCGTGCTGTATAGGCGAAGAAAAAACGGAATATCATATCTCCCGAGCTTTATATCATCGGCGGAAAAGAGAGAGAGAAGGAGAGAGTAAAAGAGTGAGCAAGCGAGTCGCGCAGCAGCAGCAGCTTTTTCTTTTGTCAAAGTCGAGACTCGATACGACTACGCGCGCGCGCGCGCCCAGCCCAGCCGCCTTCACTTTGCGGAATAGAAACTCTTTCTCGACTGCTCTACTGCTACTGCTACCGCCGCTTCATTGTCGGTCTGTATAAACTTCGCTTACGGACCTGCTGCCGCTGCTACGCCACAGAAAAATAAAATAAAAAAAAAGTGAAAGAGAGAGAAATAGAGAGAGAGAAGGACCGAGACGAAGTAGAAGAATATCTACAGTGTTGGACATGCCGAATGAGTCGAGCACAAGCACACAGTCTGTGCCGTGTGCTTGTGTGTAGCTTATTGAAAAGTTGTCCGTTGCGTTGAAGCCGAGGACGATTCAGATAGCCACCACCCCCGTCGCCACCGCAACCCCAAATTTTCTCTCCAGGCCGACCTTTTTTTTTTATTATAATATCCCACTTTAAAAACTCTGGACACAGGCTTTCGAGCGCTCTGGGATTATTACATAATACACTTTGCCTCTCTCTCTCTCCCTTCGCTCTTTATACTCGAACAAAAACTTCTTTATTTTTCTTTTGAGATTGATAATTTTTTTCCGCTTCTCTCTCGTCTATCACTCTATCTCTCGCGTCTGTGCGCAACTATCAAGTTGAGTAAAAGAAGTCTCGCAATGATTTTTCCGGGGCATAATTCATGAGCGGGCGGCGTGCATACGAGCGAAAAGGGAGAGAAAGAGAGGTTCGTTAAGTTGTTTTCGTCTCGCACAACTCTCACACTCGGCCGGGGCGGTTTAAGCTTTTTGAAGAGCTAGAAACTTGAAGCGCGCTCTTTCTGCTTTATGCCATTGCTCCTTCCAGCGTTGCAGAAAGTAATGCTGGATGCACAATTCTCGACTTTTCGTAGCGAGCTTCGCACTCGTACACGCATGTACACATAATATTTGACTACATGGCATTCATAATAATGACGATAATCGCATAATTAAGAATATTAATAATAATAGTAAAATGATAATAACACAACACTCGTTTCGCTGCGAGGCGCTCGCATATTCGTGTTCTATATATATGCGGAATATGCGTACAATTTTAATTAAAATCACCGGGCAACGAGACCGAGCAGAAAAGTTGAGCCTGCCATGCAGTAGCAGTGGAGAGCTGCAGCACACAAGTTGTTATGGTGCCGGCCTAGCGCTTGTATAACAGAACATACACAAAACATAGCCGGTGTCGTCGCGCTATTACATTTCACCGTGTGTGTATGCGTATACGCTATGCGGCCCTGCAACAACCTGAAATTTCATTTGCTTCAACTCGCTTCGTTAAGTATCAAATTATGAATTATTATTATCGTCGCGCTGGTTGTATATAAACACAAACGGAGCTGCACGAGTCGAGCTGCGCGCAGACAAACGACAGGAGATACGGCTGTGTACAGAGCGGATAATTGACGATCTTGCCCTTGTAACGAGCTAAATGTACACATACCTGATGTGGAGGGAGGGCAAAGCTCGCGCAAGCTCGTGCAAAGGTACATATAAAAGCTCGCGCGCGCGGGATCGATCGTATCTACGAGCTCTCGCGGATAATGTATATAATTAATCAAAATCGAAAAGTATGTGCGTATGCCTACATCCAAATTGTGACGGTTTTATATATTTATCCCATATAACTACTCCTCTCTGCACTCCTCGTTCAACGGTTAATGAGGGAAAAGCCGTCGGCGCGTGAGTCGATGCTTGAGCACTATTTAGTATATAGTCCGGGTGTGCGTAGGAAAGGGGCACGCGTGGTGCGGCAGCGGGGCAATCGTGCGTTATAAATGGAAATTAGGTGATAAAATCATCGTAGCCACCTAATAATTCGCTTTGATTAACTATCCACCCACACACATACATACATACATACATACATACACATACACTCGGTGCGGCACGTACAAATAAAGTAAGGATAAATCTTGCCTGCCGCGTATATATATGGGGCCGAACGAGCCGAACGTATAGTGCAGCGCAGCGCAGACAGGATCGATTCGATCGTCGAAAAGCAATTACTTTTTCGTTCAGCTGATGAACTCGCCAGTTTTCTCTCTCGTTTCGCTCGCTCGCCTGCTCGCTCGTTCGCTCGAATTTGGATTAATGGCTCTTAATTCGATCCTCTCTCTTTTTCTCTCCATTCGGCATGGATCGTTTGAAAATTTTTCTAATCGCCATTAATTCAATATAAATATGTTCAAATGATATATAAATTGGCTTATGCATTTCATTTACTTTTACAGAAAAGCCATACTTATGAAAACTGATTTAAAAATTTTCCCGGGACATTATCCTGAGCCAACGTATTAGGAGCTTGCGATGCGTCACCCCGGGGTACGATGTTTACGCGCTGTCGTGTAATATACGCAACTAATCCTTCAATTAAAGTTTCACACACGGAACGCGCGAGATACTTTTATCCTCGAGCTGCGCGAGCTCGAGCTTGCGGACTTATATACAATTTTCCTATACGCGCACACACATATGTACGCACACAGGCACGTGGATTACTCGTGCGTGGATACAGGCCAAAGCTCCGTCCACATGTACCGTACATACATACATGAATATATTTTATTTCGATCAAGAGCGCGTATGTATGTATGTATGGATATAGGCGAGGGATGCGCGAATTGAAAAATTCATTCGCGAAAGAGAGGACCGAATCAAAAGTTGCTTTGCATATGCATGAAGCACTGCATACGATTATACCGTCCGCAGCAATTGTGCGCATTTGTGTGTGTGTGTGTCTATGTATACGTTCACCAGTGGAAAAAGGTCGTCTACCTTCTTTCGATACGTATACGAATGTATGTGTACGAGAAGTATATATGGGAATTCGATGATCGATGTCGTTGGGGTCGCGCGCGCGTATAGCGTAGCATATTATACGTATATTTCGAGGATCCGAACACGCGATACCCATCATCTTTGAGTGATCTATTGTAATGTCGTGGAGCAGCAGCAGCAGCAGCGAGCAGTTGTACAGTCGATATACGTTTAAGTAGCTTATTCGTATGTATACGTATACCGTATACGAATGCAATAGCTTTGCGGCTCGATCACCCATGTGATTTTCTCTTGGGCCGCGCAGCTGAGTTATCGCGTGTGGTATACATATTTGGTGATATGTAAATCGTTATTATATGCTTGCAGCTCGGCATAAACGATGATTAAAACGAATTTATCGGATGCGCCTCGAGTAATATACTTGTATGTGCGGTTGCTCACATAGAAAATATATGTGAGAAAGCGCGTAAAAAAAATGAGTAAAGGTCAAAGCGAGAGAGAGAAACCAAAAAGGGGGATAGTTACGGAGAATATATATCGGCGCTCGGAAACTCGGAGTAATGAAATCTTCGATTCATCTAATGACGTCGGCACAAAAGTGTACGTATCTCTCTCTGAGCGAGAGCTGCTGCTGCTGGGGTAGGAAAAGCCAACCTGCACAAGCCAATCAGCCTAACGAATCGGTAAATTGAATCAACTTGAAAATCCAAGGAGTGAGGAAGGGTGGTAGAAAAGAGAGAGAGAGAGGATACGTGAGCAAGTTTATATCAACTGCTCTAGCTACTACTACATACTAGATACCACTATCAGAATCGTGTGTGTTTACTTTAACCCGATATATACATATAGTTGGCTAGGGTATGTTACTCTTGCGCACCGATGACGAGACGATCTGATTATAAGCTTATACACGGCGAGCTTGCAGCACACACACATACCCACAGCAATTCGATGACTCAAAGACCCGCTACAGGAGAAGAAAATAAACGGGGCGACCCGACGGAGTTTCCACGTATACCTATATAGAAATACGTCGGCGCAACACAAGTGCCTGCAGTCGACATTATATACACATATATATAAAGGTGAATTTTGATTTATAGACGCAAGCTCGCGTGCAGTAGGTATACGTATACTCGGTAGTGCTGGTACGGTGCTTGTGCGGCGGAAGCCACTGTATAGCTCGTACGTCGAGTTATATACGAGAACGAGCGCGCGCGGTCTAATCGACTGATAATTGATTGCTTTGTGTGTGTGTGTATACTCGGAGCTCTCTGGTTTGTAAATAGGGAGGGGGAAGGGGTGCTGCTGCTAGAGCCACCCCCGCATTCGAAATGCGGATAGGCGCCTGCCTTCAAAGCTACGTTTGTCTTACCTTATAGATATATATGTACGCATTGCCGCCCGCGTGGCTTTGGGTTCCAAGAGGGGGGAGACTATGATTTGTAGCGACAAATTAAAGTGTGTTCCTATATAAATGCCGCGTACTATATACGCGCGTATGTGGATGAATGGTGGGGGACGTAGGGAGGAAGGAAAGCTCATCACGGCAAATGGAAATCTAAAAGCATCAAAGCTTTCATAATAACATACAATATAATGTATAATTCACTCGAGTCGAGCCCAGCGTCACGCGTATGTATGTGTGCGGGAAAAGAGAGAGAGAGAGAGAGAGAGAGAGAGAGAGAGAGAGTTTCGAGTCTTAGGGAAAGATTAACTAAATCAGAATTATTAATACGCTCTCTATGCATGCTGCAACATTATAGAGACGTGTGGTATAGTCCAGTTCGCTCGAATCTCTACGTGTGTGTGTGTGTGTGTGTGCGTGTGTGTGTGTGTGTCTCATGCATGTATGTATAATTCTAAACTCTCGAGCGCTCCCGAACTATATATATATTATTCCGTATATTGGCGCAAAGCGAGCCGGAGTCATTATGAGCATTGCGCCGAGCGGGGGGCTGCTGCTGCCGCTTCTGCACTACATCCGAAGGGTGTAAAACTCGTCGTTTCGTAATATACCTACGTACCCACACACGTACACATATGGCGATACGCCTGTACAAATACAGAAAATACAATATTTTGTATGAGTGCATGTATGTGTGTATCTGCGTGTGGTTGCGAGCGAGAGAGAGAATACAGAGGAAGCTGATATTCAACGGCACGGGGGTAATTAGAAAGGAAGTATGAGCTTTATGTCGAAACTCACGCTCGCCAGGCTCTACGCTGCCGCTGCCACTGCTGCTGCTGCTAGCTGCAGTACACTGTATACGCGCACACGGCAATGAATAACCAGCTCTGCATCAAAAACATATATATATATATATATAGAGAGAGAGAGAGCAAGAGGCCATAAATCTGCTTGCGTTGAACTGGCGTGAATGGCTCTAGCCGGCTAACATACATACATGCCACGGCTATAGTATACCCACACACGCACGTATAGACGTGGCCGTTGTGCAAATTTCGACACGCGTGTGAACGAAACAGCAGCAGCAGTAGCGGCTGCACGAGGACGAGAACGACGACGAGCATCATCATCCACCCACACGCTGCTGCTGCTGCTGCAATTTTTTGCCCAGCAAATCGTTATGACGATGATCGTGCGCGCGTCGCACTCGGCGAGCGCAATTGCGAATAATTTATTATTACGCGTGATATAAGGTATATATATATATACTCGCAGTGTTGAGAGGTGAGAGCTTGCGACCGAAAAAAAGAGTAGAAAAGAGAGCGAGCTAGAGGGTAAAAAAGTGGAACAAAAATAAAAATTAATTGAACTTTGGAAAACCTATATAAGCGCGCGCAAAACTGCGCTAGCTGCCTTGCGCGGGCGCGGCGATGAAGAAAATTGCGACGCAAGAACTGTACATAATATCGAGAGCGCCAAGAGTTGCGCGACTCGACGATACCATAGATGTGCATGGGGCGTATTTTAATAAGGAGTCGCTTACTGCACGACGCGTATATATACGCGAATAAAAAAAACGGCTTCAAGGAGAAAAAGAAGAAGAAGGAAAAAATGTTGAAAAAAAGAAAAAAAATGAAAGAGTCGAATCAGCGTCACTATTACTATCGACTCGGCTGCGGTGTCGGCTCGACTTATATAAGTTTAATCAATCGTTTGTTTTACGCGCCTCTCTCGAGTCGATTGAAATTAATTAAACGAACTACCACCACGACAACGACGACAAACTCACCTATACATAGATCTGCTAGGGGGTGATCTCGAAAATCGAATCTCCCGTAGCCTAGCAGTAGCAGCAGCAGCAGAAGAAGAGAGGCGGTCATTCTAATAATCTTGGTGGCCCTCTGCAGCCACGATATCCGCGCGCTGCTGTGCTTGCAGAGGACTGCGTAAGCTAGTGCGGGCTTAAACTCGGACATTCATCTGCTCTTGACTAATAATAAAATCCGAGAGAGAGAAGCGAGAGCGAGAAGATATATATTCCGCGGGGGTGGGTGGGTTATAATACGCAAGCCACACGCGTACACCATATAGATATATTTTCGCGTACTACCATATACGAACGTATAGAAGACATATCATTTCTAATCCTATATTAAAGGAGCTACAGGGCCACATTGTATGCATATTCAAGCAACTGGCCGTCGCACGCGCGGACTACTCCGCTCTATATCCATATATATAGCTTCTGCTGCAGCAAGCACACGGATTTCCGACCTGTTACCTCCTGTGAGTTTTCGGGCCGCTCACTCGACGATCGTACCGTAGCTAGCTAGCTAGCTCGACGGGTATAACGCTCGGTGACGGGCGCCGCGCTGAGAGCTGTACATGCCGTGCTGCATACATTCGCACACCCACACGTGTGGAAACAGACGAGAGTCAAGTAGCTTCGTTCGTTCGCTCGCTCGTACGCTCCTTTTTTTTTACTTTCGCTTACTCGTTCTCTCTCACGCTCTCACACGTTTGCAGAGATCCTACATACACGCATATAGCAGCCAGCAGTAGCAGTGCTGGTGTGATACGTCGAATCAGCGAAAATTTTTGGGCGCGCTACGCACATCTATCTCAGCTGCCGCCACTGCTGCTGCTGCTGCTGCGGTTTCGAGTTCTCTGGTGCGAACGCGACCGAGAGGTGATATAATACCTACCCTGAGCGCGATACGACGAAATTCAGCCCGAAATACGTCAAATCGAGGATTTCACGCGTGTGGAAATGTATATTATTTAGTTGAATTTACAAAAAGGGAAGATAAAAAAGGAATAAAAGAGGAGGGGGATTTGAATTTTCATAATGTAAAGCAAGACACTTGATCGGAATTAAGGGCATTTAATCATCTTCTCGTTCAAGAGTAAGAGAGAGAGAGAGAGAGAGTTTTTTTTTCTTGACTGCTGCTCCTCGTACCCTCATGAAGCGGATGCAAAAAAATAAAAGGAGGAGAAGGAGGCGAAGGAAAAGCTGTGCTGCACTACACACAGTCTCGAGCTTAAAGTACACGTGCAGACTGAGAGAGAGAGAGAGAGAGAGAGGGAGAGTACCGTTACGCCTATACACTCGGGTAGGTAAAACTAATTTCGCGAATGTTCTCGAACTTTTATCCACGCGCTTGAGAGAAGGAGAACTAGAAGAATAAAAAAAAACATTTTACGAGCGTACACACGCACACACGTACACAAAAAAAGAAGCGAATCCCTTTCGTTCATGCGCTCGTTTATATGCCCACCCCCGCGCCTCGGACGGGTGGGCGAGCGCGTTATGCTTTATAGCCCAAGCGCGAGTGGTGTATGTACGCACTTTAAGGAAAAGAAAGTACCTTGATTTTTCGCTGCGTTATAAACGGATATATAATTTTTTTTTTTTTTTTTTTTTGCTCGACTCGCAAGTCTGAGTTTTAAACGCAGACAAGTCGAGCGAATGATTGAAAAGATTCGTCGAGCTTTTCATGCAGTAGGTCGACGTGTCCGAAGCATATTACTCGCAATTACGTTAACGACTATTTTGATAATGATATTTTGGCATTAAAAAAAAAGATAACATTCTGCGCATTACATCGTTGCTGCACTCAGTTTGGAAGTGATGCAGCCACGCACACACTTTGTCCGTAAGAAAGCTTGCATTATCGTAATATCGCGCGAGCACCACCGTGTGAGCGTACTCGACTCGCGAGTGCAAAAAAACACACGTATTCTGGGCTACGCTCGCGCTCGGTAATAGAGCCTCCGCAACGTTTAAAAACCTCTCTCCGGCTCGACTTTTCAAGAGCTGCCAAGAGAGAAAGAGAGAGAGAGAAAGCAAAGAGTCAAGAAGCGTGTGCTGAAACGCCCCTCCATTTCGGATCACTGCCTCGTCGGTTTTCTCTCTCTCTCTCTCTCTCTCTCTCTCCCTGAGAGACTCTCATAGCTTGTGCAGCACAATAAAAGCTCTTGCCGCGTAAACTGTATGCGATTTTAATGCGACTCGTGTCTGTTATCGTAGTACATGTGTGTTGGCAGCTCGCAACACCGTGTGTGACTTTTTTGCTGCACTAGCACACACAGGCACAGAGACGGTACATCTCAAAATTCGCTCTGACGTACACACCGTATCGAAAGGGCAGTGTGTGCTGCTGAATGGGCACGGCTCGCTTGGCGCTCGCGGACATTATTTAACCTCGGGAAAAGTACGAATGAATAAAGTTAATCAATAAAGCATTGACAGCAGCAGCGCGCGTGCGTATGTGTGTGTACCAGCGTAAAAGCCTAGTAGCGGACGCGGGTATATATCGTTATGGTCTGTGTATATGTATACCTATCTACCTGCCTACAGCTGCAGGGCTTGGTGTGTGCCCTACAAAGTCTCTGGGTCTCTATACTATACCATTGCCTGCACTCCTACTGCTATACGCGCGTGGAAATTAATTTCGAACGATCGCTCGGAGGCTGATAAAATCTATACGTGCGGGCTATCAACTAGCAGGCTGGAAAGTCGAGTCGTGAGAGGCGGAGGCGGCGCAGCTGTATATAAACGCGTGTGCTGCGCGCCAGACTGCAGCCAAGGAAATAAGGAGTATTATTTGATTATATCGACTACTGCTGTAGTTAGTATAGGCACTGGCAGACTTAGCGATCTCGCGCGCTAGCGGTGCGCTGATTTTCGGCTGACAAAGTCCGAATTGACTGCGCGAGCGTAAACATGCGTGGCACAGAGAATGAATTGTGTCGAGGATCCTCGACATCGATTGATATACTCTTGATCGAATCGAAGCGTCGTGCGCGTCAATAACCGTGGGTGGCACGTAATGGGAGCTATATATGAAGAATTAACGTTCGTTGTTTTTCTCGATCGCGTTCAAATTCGAGTGATACATAATTTTCGCCTCGCTAATGACGAAAAAGGGGCTAATTAAGGACTTTTTCGCGCTCTTATGAAACGACAGTAGCAGCAGCAGCAGCAGCAGCAGCAATAGCACATACAGTTAAAATGATAAAAGTTTTATGAGTGAGAATGAGAAATGCCCGAGGCTTGCGCGCTTGCTGAAAGTTATGTAAGTACATAGGATTTTCGTTCTCTGACCCTCTCTCCCACATCCACCCATCCTCTCTCTCTCTCTCTCTCTTGAGCGTCAACTTTTACTGCTGAGTCCAGTGAATCGGAATGTGATGATTTATTCGGCGTAGAGAGAGGGGCCACCCGGAGCGCGAACTTGGCTGGAATTCGGCTATAGGCTCTCTGTGAATCCCTCTCATTCTCGTTCTCCCTTCGCTTACGACGGCGAGCAGCGTCCACTCTTTAGCGCGAAAGAACGAAGACAAATTTTCCCTAGATTTCATAAAAGCTTCTGTCCATGACTTCCTTCTCTTCTTATCCCTTATACGAATAAAAGTGTATTATTAGTTATATGTAACCCTCGCTAAGGTATGCTAATATTTTTGCCTCTTGCTCTCTATCGAACGGATCTTTTGTTCGATTTAATTACATTGTTTTCTCGGCGATTGAATTTAATGGAAAAGTTTAAAAAGCTCCGTCGCAATCGCTAATTATAGAGAGAACGATTCTGAAAAAAGATTCGAACAACAATTGCTTAAAAAATCCCAATGTTTTCCCATCCTCGAAGTCTGTTTCTGCCGATAGGTGGTCCAAATATTAAATGAGCTTTAAAAAAAAACAAGGTAAATTCACCGGACACGTTTTCGCTTTTCTCTCATTTTCTCTATTTTTCACTCGAGTCGCGACAAATAATTTCCCGTTGCGATATTATTCACAAAAGAGCACGTCTCTTATTCGCGATAAATTTTCCAAATAATATGTACGCGCGCGCATGCATACACACAGACACAAAAGAAAAGTGTAACACACGAAAAATCTTGTATTTCTTCAAGAATAGCAACGGCAGCAGCAGCAATGAGCGGTAGTAGGTGGTGTACACGAGGCAGGGGTGGATTCATGCTGCTGCTATACTGCCGCTGTGCTACTTCGTGTACACGCTCGCGAGCGCAGCAGCAGCAGCGAGTAGGTTCTCTGCTAGCGACGTGTGCGTTCCACCGTGAAATAAAATGATTCATTTTGCGAAACTTTTCGCCGTCGAAGCGTACACTACTACTACCAGTTGTTGTATATATATATATGTATATGTGTAGGAACTGAGAGAAAGAGAGAAGAGATCGCGCGGCATACCTATCTGCTGCCTTGGCCCCCCCCCCTCCCTTCTACGTTTCTCGCTCGCAGCTCTGAGATATCCACTCGAGTAAGGGAAAAAGGCTATTTGTCTAAATTAGATGTATGTAATGTACACCTAGATTTTTATTAATGTTTTTTGGGGTCACAATTAAATTTTCCATGCGTCTTTTTCTAAAAACGCGTAAACGTATACAAGGCCAAATTACGCGCAAAAATCAGATTGGGGACTTTCGTTGAACTTTATTTTATACACGCCAAAGTATATCTACCCCCAAAAGCTGCGCTTCTGCTTTCCGATGTGCGATGCCACGCACACGTCACTCTCGAATTTCTCTCACACGCTATATATATACGTACTGTGTGTGTGAGCGCGCGCGCGTGCTTTATCGTATGTAAGCAAACCCCCGCGTGCCTCCGTGCGAGGCTGGGATACGTTTTTTTTTTCGGCGATAGAAGGACGAGCAGCAATGCAATTTCAGCGGCAGCGCAGCAGCACAACTAAACTGATTTCATGGATCTTCCCTCTGGCTTCTTCTTCTTCTTCTTCGTCTTCCTGCTCGTCGACGTTCGCTTGTACGCATGACTGTGTGCGCGCTGCATGCGATACGTATAGATATACGGAGCGTGCGGAGGGCGGAGGAAAGTAGCAGTAGCGGAGATAAGAGTTCGTCAAGGATGAAGTATATGAGATGACCCGCGGCGCACACGCGACTGCAGCGGCAGCGAGTCGAGATGTGATTTGTGCTGTTCTCGAGCTTGCGAGCAAAAAAAAAAATCAAGCTGCAGCTTTCAGTCTCTTATATTTATAGAGATTCTCGGTATATATGTAATATGTATAGACGGGAAAAAAGTTGGGTATGTATATGTTGACTTGTTGATTTACTCTGTATTGTGCGGAAAATGATACGGCCTCGGCTCGCTTCCTTGATAAAAAAAGTGCTCCGGAAAAAGCCCGAGCTGCTCTCGTGCGTATAATATCTCTTTTGCCTTATAGACGCAGGTGAAACAGATAAGGGGGTGGAAAAATTGTGTATCTCCCTGCAGAGGCACTTTGAGAATCAAAAAGTATTCGGCCCAACTGCGCGGTATATATACCCGTAAAATTTAGAAACTTTTGGCGACTATGCGCGCTTGATTTTCTTAGAAAAGTGAGTGCCTTGTAAGGATTGAATCGTCGCCTCTTCCTCTCTATAGGTGTCGCGGCGACTGCGCATAATTTTCTAAAACGCGATTATAAAAGTTGGCACCGCGTATATAGTGATACGACGAGATATCTTTCGGGACTTGATGGTGAAAATTTTGACGATCTATGAGGCGCAAAATGAGCATCATCGTGCGCTCGCGCTGGTGAAACTTTTAAATTGGCCTTTTCTTTTTTTTCCCCTTTTTTTCGGCATAACCCGTGCGCGTGTCTATAGCCTCGGCGAAAGGTCCGCAGCGATTAGCTGCGACGAGATTATATAAACATGTCACTGGAGGTTCATGGAAAAAGTTGAGCGATATCGATGCGAGTGCGGATGACTACTTGATCGCAATCTCGGGCTTGATGGAGTTTGGCACAGAGAGAGGAAAAAAAATATGGTTGTCATTCCAAGAGAAATTCCTATATTTATTTTTGCTACCAAAATATTTTCGGTGCTGTATACGAAAAACGTTACTATCGGTTATATGTTTGAAATATTTGCAGGCTGGGATGTTGTAGTCCAATAATTTAGCACGATATAATAGATTTACGATATGCGAATCAAAGTACGAGTAAAAACGTTCTAGCTCTCTTGCCTACACGTATGTATCGAATACACGCGTGTATGCGTTACACATCCGGTGCAGAGAGTGAAAAGTGACTCGTCGATATGAAAAAAATAAAATTGTCGTGGGAGAGAGCGCTAGAGAGATAGGTAGAGAAAGAACAGATTTCAATATAATATCGAGTCTGGTAGCTTCTGCTGCGCATAAGGCACATACACCGAGGAATGAAGAAAAAGAATTTCAAACATGATTTTCATGCTCTCATTTCTCCATATATACATACATTCTTTGGCAGCCAACCGAACAATTCGATACAGTGCATATTTTTCATAAAAAACTGCGTGCGTGCGTAGATAGCTCGCGCGCGTACTCGTGTACGTATCATGAAATTACAAGAATGTATGGAAAGTTTTAAAGAGTTAGAATTTCCATTTTATGGATGAAAATAGTGGTTTTGTTATTGCGAGACGCTGTAAACGAAAAATCGTCGACAACTTTACAATCGTACCATTTAGCCCTTTTTTGGAATAAAAAAAAAAAAAAGAAAAAAATGAAAAATAAAAAGGAGGAGAAGGAGCGCTTAAAAAAACTAGCAACACTTTGCCCATCATCCGAGCTTATTTCAGTAGCGCATCCAGTAAGTAGAACACTTGGCACAAATCCCTTTTCTCTCTCGCGCGCGCATACACGCCGTGTTGTTGCTATATTCCTGCCCTGTATCTATCCATTCTTCATGCATGCTCACTCTCAACCGGCAATTACCTCTCTCACTTACTCTCCTCCTCTTCTCCCTCTTTTTTGGCGTGCGAGAAAAATAATTATCTCCCACTGCCAGTCTTGCTTCTCTCTCTCTCTCTCTCTCTCTCTCTCTCTTTCCTGTAAAAAAAAAAATAATAAAATAGGAAAAAAAACGAGGGAAAAAAAACAAAACACCGATGAACCCACACAGTATGTACGAAAAAAGCAGTACCAGCAGCAGCAACACCGCAAGGAAAAGACTATGAGCGAGAAGTAAAGCCCAAGGAAAAATCCCAAGCATTTTCTTTCCACTAAGTTCAACAGATCCCAGGGAGAAAGAGGGAGAGAGCGAGAGAGAGAAAGAGCTTGGCTCCTGTTAAGAGTAAAGCTAGTGTAGCCCGCTCGCCCGTAATCATTTCCTCCTTCGATGGAGCGCGGCAGCCTGGCGATGTAATCTCCGTAACGGAGAACCTCTCTCATTTCGTCGCTATATATATACGCGCACACACACCTTTAAAAAAGCAGCAGGGAGGAGATGCAACATAGCACAAAAAAAAGACGGAATAAAGCTGAAACACGTACGTGTACACCCCCGTATACGCGTTCGCTCGCACTCACACCCACACATGCACACGCACAAGAGCACACACACACATACGCATTTTCTTTCAATCGCAAAAAACGTAAGTGCGATACGTGCGTAAGCTGACGGCCTTTAATTCCTTATTTATTGACAGGGCGTGACTTTTCTCCAGCTAGCCGCCTGACTGCCTACATTTTACACGTATATAGTATATGGGTAGGTGACCGAGTGTGTGCGTGTGGTTTAGGGTTATTGTGTTGGATATCGAGCGACCGAAAGGGGGGGGGGGGAGATTTCATACTGCTGGATTCGAAAACGGAGGTATGTGCGTGCGTGAGCTCGAGTGGGGGTGTAGAAATGATTATTGCCGCAATTCGCCTTTATTATGCTATACACACACATATGAGTCGGATCGAAGAGTTGGATGGGTGCTGATCAGTCGTTCTCACCTTTCGCTTTTAGACAAGCTGCCAATTGCTTTTATGCCGCTCTCTCTCTCATACTAGAACCGGGGGATATTGGCCCGTTTATGAAGCTTATATAGATATTGCTATTGGAGATTAGATAATTAGTCGAGAATATAGCAATTGCTCGAGCTTATAACACATAGGAGAGCTGCTGCTGCTGGGCGAACTCTTCTCGCACTCGAAAAAGAAAAGTATCCCCTTGTCGCGCGATATCTATTGTACAGTTGAAAAGTCGATCGTCACGCCGAGCTCGAGCCGGAGCCCGAAGAGAGAGAAGAAAAGGCACGACTATGTATATAGTACGTATAAACTCGCACACGAGAGCGTGGCTAGTCCTTCCATTGTCTCAGCTCATTGAACAGCAAAGAGAGAACGGTACAAAAGGGGCTGCTACTGCTGCTACCCTTTACGCTATATACTCGACTCACGCGGCCACTTTGCGTATACCCGCATATGTGCTACTGCTGCATTGCGGCTATATATATTCACCGGCGGCTCTTTTCTATCGTGTAGTCGCGCGCGCGGCAGGACGACGACGTTCTATACATGCATGTGAATCGGGCTGACTCCTTTTTTACTTTTTTTTTCTCTCTCTCTCTCTCTTCAACTGCTTGAGTGATCCTTTGTTTTAGATGTGATTTTTTCGGCACGTTTTGTGTGTGCGTGAGAGAGACGGAGAGAGTGAGAAAGCGTCGACTCCAATGATTTAGAATACGAGCGTTCGAAATTAGACGAGTGTGTAGATTTCTATTATTTGTTTTATTGTTCTCGCTTAATATGACTTTAATTCTTTGAATGTTCGAGCGCAGTTGGATGTTTGTGCACCTACGGCATGCGTATATACAATAAATTATCACGAGTGTTGAACGAATATATATTTTCATAAATGCAGCTCGCATATAATATCTTCGAGGTAGAGTGGGAGAGAGAAAATGAATATTTTCACTAAATATATATTTTGCCTAGGTAGGTCTTATTAAATTTGAACTTTCGTAATAGGCGCTCGTATACGTACTACACACAATAAACACGAAGCGTAATAAACTCGTTTGCTCTCTCTCTCTCTCTCTCAAGCAAAAGTCTCGAGAGCAGAGTGGAACGTGATTTACGTTCAATTTTCAACGCACAAACAAGACAAACTTTCGATCGATGGTTTTTTTTTCGAAATCTCTACGCATACAACCGGGGGAAAGGGAGTCTCGTCGCGCGCGCGATGAAATAACGACGCTCGTACACACTTCATGTGTACTGCAGTGCAGTGCGGTGTACATGCACAGTGTGGCAGTGCACACGACTGTCATATAATACGCCGCATGGCATTTGACGTTCTCTCTCTCTCACGTGCGCGGGTTTATATATCGCCGGCAGATCTTAATGACTTATTGCTCGTGTTGCCGCGCGTATACCAGTGCACATTCTCTCTCTCTCTCTCTCTCTCACTGTATGTTGCTGCTGCCGCTGTTGCTCGATGCCTGCAGATTTGCGCCTGTGTATGTGTATATATACGTGTGTACGACCCGCGCCTCATTAATTACCCTTCTGCAGTCGAGATAGAGAGTGATACGCCCGCGGAATATGAGCCCATTGACAGTTTATGCGCTCGCGAGCTTGCGTAGTGCCATGGTGGCTGCTGCTGCTGCTGCTGTTGCGGACGAGTTAACGGATGGAACGCAGATTTTTCCCCGGTGAAACTTTTATCGGCTCTTGTCCCGGCCGATACAAGCGTATACTATACATAGTTCAAGCTGTCTCTCTTTCCTTCTCCTCCTCCATTTTTGTCACGATATGTATTTCCAAAAATACATACTCTCCTATAAAGTCGACGCATTATTAATTCGCCTCGAGCTGTCGATATTTTTGTCCCACGACTCGCTGCGCCGTGTAACGAGGCAGTGAAATCCTGTTTCGACCGCGATCTGCGCTATATACACACTTGGTTATATACGCGATAACTTAAAACGTAAACGTTGAAATTTTGGTCCATCCGAAGATTTACGCGGTCTGGAAAAATGTACTTTGGTGCAGAGTACTGCTGCTGCTGGTGTATATATAGTATAGTATATATAATACGTAGTGCACGCTCGTGCGTCGCGCGCACTTCACTTCAGTTTTTGCCAGCGACACACGCACACCCCGAAAAAAGACCGAGAGAGACGGAGAGGTGGTGGCTAAGGGCGATAAATTTACGTTGCTGCCACGCAAACCTATCGCATATACGGTAAATATGCACCAGTAGCAGAAGCACCGCCACTACCATCTCTCCACCGCTGCCACCAGAGAGAGCGAAAGAGAGAATCCTGGCATACATCCGCTGTTATGCCTCCAATGCAGCAGCAGCAGCACGTGCGTGTTTGTGTGTATGTGTGGCTGTGTGCATGGATGTGTGTTGCATATGGAACAATTTATAACACGTGTGTACGTATGTGTAAGTATACATACAGCCATACTCTACCCCGCACACGCTTTTGCGGATAAACGAGCCGGACTAAAACTTTTCCGGCTCGTGCGAGTGTGGAAAAGTGTTAGTTGTGCGTTGGCAAGATGAAAAAAAAAGAAAAATAAATAAACTGTCCGAGCGTTTATCGCCTGATAAAACGGTTCTACTACTGGGACAGCACATAGCACACATCCACACACCACCACCATATATACAAACACATTTACTCGCGCGCGTTATTTGGATATTTATATACGCTATACGTATTTTGCGCGCGCGAAAAAAGATTTTCCATATTTTTTCGTTATTTTTTTTCGTTTTTGTTTTTTCTCGCACGCTGCGTTGATAATATTTCGACGCGTCTGGACCGGAGTACGCGGCAACGATTAAATTTAGTCCTTATTTTACAAAAGTGTATGTGAGAGAGAGAGAGAGAGAAAGGGTACGAGATTAAGCGATTAGTATGAAAACCCCATTGCCAGACCGATTTAAGCACGTGTATAATGTTGAATATAATATTCTCCGGTGCGCTCGACGCGCGAGTTACTGGAAAATATTTAAAAATATATATAAAATATGCACCTGAGTACAGAGAGAGATTTGCTTGCAGTAATTCGATATCCCCCTCTCGGTTCTAAATGAAAAGTAAGCCAGTTATTTATGTAAGCTCCCCTCCGCCGCCGCCGAACTTTTCATACCGAACGAACATTAGTCAAAGTTTGAATAAGACACGCTTAAAATACTCGAAACTCCGCTGTAATTCCTTTCAATCAAGCGCGATCCCGTGCGGCATAATCTCCGCGCGCTCTGCGGAGTGGGGTGGAAAACGAGAGGAGAAAAATTATATGACGAGAAACGTTGTTTGAGTCAAACTTTCCAATGGTTGTCGCGCTGGTTTGCGGCGCGAAAATATCTCCTCGTTACTGCTATAATAAGGCGCGCGAGGAGTGAATTTTTCGCGTTACATATACTCGCAGCGTTGCAGCACTTGCAGAGGGCAGCTAATACTCGAAAGCTCACCGTGCCAAGCCAAGCCAAGCCTCGCACTCACACACGTAGACGTCGTTATCTTAGATTGCCATCTGAGTGGTTTTGTCAGCCCGAGTCGATTTATGGCCATCTTATACGACCCCGCGTCTAGCTTGCCCTGCTTGCGCAGAGAGCAGGTAGTGGTAGTGGGTGAGAGCGAGATCGAGAAAAAGGAAATGACAAGTATAGCGAGCTGCTGCTGCGGCGGGCTAGATATCCGCTAGCATCTGCGGAGAGCCTTTACTTTGAGGGAAAAAACGTATATAACACAGTATCGTTATTTTCTCTCGAGCTTTCTGTTCCTTTCTTTTTTTCCGCTTTCCTTTTCTTCTTTCTTATTTTTTTCATTATTATTATAAATATTTTCTCGCGCTCGGCGTCGATCACGTTCATTAGCATTTCGAGGCTGCTGCTGCTGCTACTGCTACTGGTGATTAATCGATTGCACTCGTTGCACATTCTAATGTAGCTATGATCACCCCCTCCGCGCCCATCGTTACTCTCTTCGTCGAATGAAAAATGATTTTACCCTTTCATATGAGAAAGAGCGAGAGAAAGTGCCCAAGGGTTCCATAATTTTTCTCCTTCCACAATCCACGTGCGTACACATATGGAGCTTGCACACATGTGCTCACATGTGGCTGTACGTGCATGTAAGTGTGTATGCGGCTGATGAAATGCACTTTAAAAATAATAAAACACGAAAGAGTTTTTTTTTCTCCATCTGCACACACTCGCACACGTAGGAGAGAGAGAGAGAGAGAGAGAGAGCTCGTAGCGCGCTAAAAATATCTTGGGCTCTTACGAAAAATTAAATAAACTCCAGCTAGCTGAGCACATCCATCGAAAGCTTTTATAGCGCATTATACTTCAGTAATATAAGGGGCTACTGCTTTCGCTGCTGCTCCTATATAGAGCGCATGTATACGCCGAAAGAGAAAAGAAAAAACCGAGTAACGAGCTTTTCTCTCTCTCTCTTTCTGATCGCACGCGCGTGCTGCTCTGCTGCAGCTCTACTGCACGGGCACGCCAGCACAAGAGAGAGGGAGAGAGAGAGAGAGAGATAGAGAGATAGAGCGGAGGATAGTGAAAAAAGCCTTTCTGAAAATCCAATCATTTATAGACATTTATATTTGCGCAAAATCGATACAAACGCCGCGTATATAAGCGCGCGCGTGCAGCGATATAAAGACCAAGACGAGCAGCTACCCTTTCGCATGCACGCATCGCGCTAAGAATTTGCAGCGCGCACGGTCCAGAGAGATATAATACCTAAACATACATCTTACGTAAAGGATATAGTTTGTCTATGCGGGGCAACAGGTCGCCCACTACCGGGGCCTTTAAGCATTCATTGGCAATCATCCAATGCTAAGAAGAACTCGCAACCCTCCTCCCCTAAAAGAGTAGAAAAAAAGGCAAAGGAAGGCGGGTGTATAACTCGCCTATATATATAGCGAGATACGCGCTTTGCGGCTATAAGGAGGATCGCGCTCTTATGTATGGGTTAGAAGACTGGAACGGAGTGCGAAGAGAGGAAGAAAAAAGAGGAACGCGCACGGATCCCCGTAGCTATACAAATACGGCAGCTCTTATTATTTTTTGCTGCCATCCGTGTGTGTATAAGAGATTTTTAACGCTCGCCTCCTGTATAATAGCACTGCACGTATGTATGCAAATGTCCTCTGTGCGCGGACGGTGAGCAGGGGGTGGCAAGGCTGCCAAACACTGAGTGAGCGGCAAAGAGCGGAATGTATGGAAATTCGACGCGCAGCGCGCCTGCATTTTCGTTTTTTCGCGTGATATAACTCTCGACTCGAGCGACGACGTTTTTTGCCTAATTACGCCAGAGTGTGCAGTGCAACTCGAATGGGTCGACGTACTATTCATACCTATATTTAGCAGGCGTTCGCTCGCTCGCGAACCTTAAGACCGAAAGTGGAAATGAATATAAATTTCGCACCCTGGATGGTTACGGTGTTTTTAAAATAAAAAGTGGGGTGAGAAGCGAAAAAAGACAAGAACTTCATAGTAGAGAGGTGGCGATATCGCGAATGGACGTGGTGGCTTTCGGCCATCGTGCAGTATTCTATATCAGTCTATATGATTCAAGAGCTCGAGCAGCAGGACGCGCGTAGCCGCAGCAGCAGCAGCTGTTGCTCGCGCACATTAGCTTTTTGTTTCTCTTTGGCGCGCGCAAAATTTTTATATCATATCTTTTGCTTTTATTTTCATTTTTGCTCCAACGTCGCCGGGAAAATATATAAGTTGATTCACACATACGTACATACTACACACACGTTGCGCGTTCGGCAAGATAATGTTGATTGATTGCGAGAGAAGGGAAGGGGTGGGGGGCTTTGGTCATTTGTGGCTCCTATACGGTATATTAATTATTAAATAAGCGAGTGTCTGTATATCGCTCGAAAAAGATTGATTTATCGGTCAATAACGAAGTTTTAAGCATCTTTTTTTTCCATCCATAGCATTTGGATTAGTAAAGCTGAGACGCATAGAGAAGGGGTAGTGGATTGCACGGCGCATTGCATTGATCAAATATCACCGAGACGATGCGTACGCGTGCATATGTGTACACACACACACACACACAAGGCGCGTGCGATGCGGTATCGATAGGGCATGTATACCAATTGGCACGCGGTGATGCTGCCCTGCCACTGCCGCTGCCGCACATATCTATTTCGGCGGCGAAATACCACGACTGCCTCGACGTTCGGGGTTTTGCCCCGAGAATGGAGAAAGGGGGAGATTCACCGCAGTATTGCCATACAGTCCCTGCGTATATAGAATGGCATATACGCGTTTCTCCCTCTCTCAATGCATGTATCGTATGTAAGTATGTAGATAGATATAGACCTATATACAGATCTAAACGATGCCATTTACACGAAACAATTATCTCGTCCTCGAAGCGATATACACATTACGCGGCACCGCCAAATCCCTGGGAGGTGTGAGCCGATGCTGTTTAGTTGCTCCCGCGCTGCTTCGTACCCGAGTCTCCGTTGTGATATAGAAACATATTCCTCTCGTAAAGTGTAGGCAGCAACCCCCTTCCCCACCCGCCTATTTCAGCCGCAGAGCAGAGATGTTTCGCGCGCGAATACATCCCCCAACGGTCCAATACTCTTTGGCCGCAGCACTGCACACACACGCACAGTAGACCCCGACAGTTGCGAAATTGCCTCGCGCTAACTCGAGAGCGGCTCGTATTATATATATATATATAGCTACAATAGATGCCGTATCCATTCGATTGATTCTCCGAGGCTGCAGCAGCGGCAACATAGCTATACGTTATATCGTAAGCGGGCTCGCGTGCATGTAATAACTCGGAGCTCGAGCGCCGCAGCCATGGATATAGAGATACTTCGGCGCGAAAAGTTGTGTAAAATAATTAAGGTGCGCAGGAGGATCGAGCGATCGCTCGCGGCCCGGCGAGCAGTAGTATAATATAGTAGCAGTAACGGCAGGCTAATATAATGCACGCGCCCGCTGATGAAAATTCTTCTACTCCGGCGCGATAAATAGTAGAGATTTTTTTTGTACACGAGGCGAGCGAGACGAGCGCAAAAATTATCAAGCTCCGACGCGGTTCTCGGGGCATACGCCGAATATCTGTAAAAGTTTAACGAATTTGAATTTTTCCTCCCCGGCGCGTTGCTAGCTTGTGCTGTGCTGTGTATGTAGTCAATAAAACTATTTCGATTTTTTTTTATTAAATTACACATGCAAAATTTCTGCTCGCTCTCTCGCTCAAGGGAAATAGATAGATAGAGAGAGAGACTAAGTGAGCGAGCGAACAAACTGATACTTTGCTCTCGGGCCGCTCGCGCGCTCGATCGATTATCGATAGCAATTTTTTATTCTCCAAAGAACGTAACAAAACCAAGAGAGCATCAGAAAATTAACTCCTCTCTCTCTCTCTCTCTCTCTCTCTCTCTCTCTCTCTCTCTCTCTCCACACCTACATACACTCGTATACTCACTTGTGCGCATGTATGTAAGCCAGTGGCGCACTGATGGAAAGCCTCGCGCGAACGTTCGCTATATAAAGCTCACCTTTATGGACGCGTATACGAAACTCGCGGACGCGTCGGGGCAGCAGAATGCACACGAGGAGTGAGAGAGAGAGAGCAAAGAGCGAACTTCTCGATCAACGATGAAATATTCTACACATTTTCCTCTGATCTGTTTTGTGCGATAAGTATAAGGCCGATTCTCTGTCAAATCCAAATTATCGAGAAATTTTCGTTTCCACTGAGATGAAAAATTTGTAGTTTTTGATGTCTTACGAGTCCCAGAATTTCACAAGAAATTTTGGGACCGCACGTCAACCTTTTTCACTGGTGTGAAGTTGGCATTTTACCGAAATTCACGAATATTGCGAATATTTCAACATTTTAAGCTTGATCCCGAGTTACTTCACGAAAAAAATGCTCGAGAACTTTACTGCGAAGCTTTGATGGAGCAGTTAATTTTTTACATTTCAAATGTGATACGTCAATTTTATAAGTTTCGTACTTTTGATTTTAATCAAATTGTCATTAACACTGGTACGTCGCATTTATTATACCAACAATGGAATTGATTTCCAAAAACTTGCTTCGAGGTTGAAATATTTCTTAGTTACAGTAAGCTAATTAATTTACTGAAGGAACATCAATGTTCTCTAAATATTCAGTTAAGGGCTCAAAGGGGGCTTAAATAATTATATATTTCTATATATATTCTTTTATTCATTAAATATTATTTTGGATAAATTTTAATAAAATATTCTATTAAATTGTATGTTGAACTAGTCAAAGTTGATCTTATGCTTAGCTTGAGGTTGCGTTGATTCATCAAACAAAATGAAATCAAATACATCTCAATTGTGTCAAGCAAACACTTGGAATCTTACGGCAAACAGATTAGACATCCCAAATGCTTATCGCTGAAGGTTTATAGACTTAAACCAGTTAATTTAACTGTTTGTAAGTATTTAACTGGACAAAGTACTTTCAAATGGGGTATTGAAAAAGGCTCTTATGCCTGTTGTCTGGAAAAATATTTTTCAACTTTTTCAGCTTAATACTATAAATAAAAATATATAATTATTTAAGCCCCGTTTGAGCCCTTAATTTTTTCAGAATATTATTAATTTACCTCAGCCTTGTTACCTCCTTGAAGTAATCAATCAGATTAAAATTTTATGCTTTTATTAATTTTTTTGCAGCAATAAAAACAATTATTATTAAAGATAAATGGTTAGAAGGACTGAGCTTCGACTTATACAATTATTTTAACTTTGCCACTTGCAGATTTACAGGTAAAAATGCTCGCCGAATTAAATCCACATTTATTACCATTCACAAAGCCTCCTTATGAAGTCAACTAATACTTCCTAAATTTTTGTCTTCCGGCTTTAGAATTGATATAAAAATAAATGAAATATGTTTTAAATTTGATTCCTATTCACATTTTAAAAATAACCATCAGCGCGTGTTTGAATTATTTATGCATTCTAAAATTTTGCACGAAACTTTGTTTTTTTGAAAACTTCGAAGGGGCCTTATGGTGAATTAAATTTATTATTTCATTCTATCAACATAATACACCTACATTCACTCTGCTATCTAGAAATACTACCAACTAAAAGATACAGAAAAGTCGAATTAAAGGTTTGCGTTATACAGTAATCTCGATATCGCTCGAATGAAAATTTCATTGGATCGCGCGCGTCTGTGCTTGCAAATATGGCTCGCGGCGTTACACGAAAAATGTCATATCAAAGAATGCTCAATTCTCTGCGATTAGTTCTCGTGCGACGTCGTCGTCTCTCCCTCTCTTTTCCTCAGTCGCACCTTAGCTATTACCTTATTCGTATTATACGACTGGCTCGCACTGATTTCTCTGTATACATAGACGACGACGCCGACGACGAGTCAGAGGTGAGAGTTTACAAAGTCGAGGAGTGAGAGCTCGCGCGGGAGGATCATAATACCTGTTGCAAGTTTATCGACAGCCCGCAGCTCTTCGGGCGTACTGCTTACACACGAACACACGCATACACAGCCACCTACAGACACACACTGCGGGCTATGTGTAGGAGTACGGCATAGCGGCAAACGCGCGACTTCGAAAGCTACGTACAGATATGTGCAGGTTATATTGCTCTTGGCAGGCAGAGCTATGCGAAATGGAGAGCCGCGCCGTTTGCGGTTTTGCAAATTTGTCGAAGAAATCCCGAAGTCGACGCTCGGTACATCTACATTTATCCATACCGTATTTACGACTTCGAATGTCCGCCTCGCACTCGAATATACGATACTTGAATTTTCGTTGACGCGTCGATCTGAACATTGCGAGTTTGCAAGCTCACGCTTTTTGCATTCGAAATATATTTATCTGCGATATAAAAAAAATTACGATTGCTTATTGAAGACGGTCGATCTATTTTGCTATATACTGTGATTTTCCCGCATTTCCAACGTCAAACCAATAAAGCTGATGAGTTTTCACGGGTACGCTTGCCATCGTCGGGAGATGAGGATGAATAAGAGATAAACGTTTGCAAAGATTCGGGCTTGCAGCTCGCCAAGAATAAAGCCGATAGACGTATTATCAGGGGCAACAAAAAGCAGCAGCTCATCGAGCAACGCGCGGCGTTTCTCTCGTTTTCTGCCACTCCAAAGCGGCACGTCGTCGGCGGCCGGCGGCGGAAGGGGGGCCCACCCTTTAAAACGTACACTTGCCGCGCTCCACGATAAATAAGAAGCGCGCCTCTCTCACGCGCGCTGTTTAAACGAGCTTGCAGCAGTAGCTATAACTGCAAGCACAAATGAGACCGCGAAAAATCGCCTCGAGCCATTTTGCACTTACAGTCTATGCGGTGTATAAATGTGAGAGGAGCTGCTTGACTGAGAAAAATGGCTCTCTCTCTCCCTTCGCTAAAAGCTCTGACAAACCACGCCGCTTTTCTCTTTATTAATTATTCCCTTGGGATGTGTAGTATATAGAGAGACTCTCTAGTGCAGAGCAGCCCCGTTGTATAGTGAAAAAACGGAGGGCGCGGTGAGATGAAAAAAAGGGGAAAATAATAACACATCGTGAAAGAGGAAGAGAGAGAAACGCTCCCTCGGTGCACCTTTCATCAACAGGTATCTTACTCGCAGTGCTCCTACGCAGCCAAACAGGTGGATAAGGTGCAGGGGCTAGCTCGCGACACAGGGGGACTATTGGTTGCGCGCGAAACGATAATAATACACCGAGCGATCACGAGCGTGTTCTCAAAACAATGATCGGAAAAAAATTGAATGGAACGATTGACTTACCAGATTCTAAGTGGAAGTGCTACGAGGAGATTCTTTCTTTGGTAACAGTTCGTCGAAGAAATTTTTGTATTCATAAATCACTGCATTGCACTGCATCGACTCGTACTGAAGCGATCATCCAGTAGTTTCTTTTTTTTTTGTTATACGTCCCTCGATTCGATCAATTTTATTGCACAGTCATTCGCACTGAGAAGCAAAAAATTCGTCGATTTATTTCCCTATGATTTTTTCGATCGAGATAACCCGGAACGTTTTTCGTGAATATTGGCGCGACGTCGAGTCACTATCCGCGTACGGGTAGCATACAGACGGCTGGATCGTCGCGAGGCGACTGTGCTGTGTACCAGAGCCCGCCGTGCACAATCAGCCGCTGCTGCTGCTACTACTGCCTCTCTCCGGCTTCGCTGCTGCTGCTGCTGCTGCGCGTCTTTGTCCTGCCTCCAAGCCTGCGTGTGCCGGCTGTGCGACGCGCGCGCGTCGCTGCTCCAACCAACCCCCAATCCTACTACTGCTGCTGCTGCTGCTGCTGCTACACTAGCTCCCATACACGCGCACTCTCGGCTTTGTGTGTTTGTATGTGTGTGTATGTATGTGAGCGGGGGAAAATGTATGTGTTATATATATATACGTTACGGTAAGATTGCGAATTTCACTTATCCCTATTTCTGTGAGATATGACAAGATCAAGATTCGATTGCCTGTCTGTGTGTGTATGTGCGAGCGCATGTGTATACATTTTCACCCCGCTCCCACTATGAAAATATGTGTCAGTCTGTTTGAGTGGATAAATCGGCAATGGATTTTTGATGACTTGATGTGTCGAGATTTGTTGCGTAAATATTTAAATCGTCGATGCTCTCCGCCGAGTGAGGCTCGCTAACGCAAGATGATCCCGACAAAATGTTTAGTAAATATTTCGTTTAAAGCCGTAATCTTTTTGTAGGTTGTAGGTGTAGGTTTTATGCAAAATTAGATTTCTCTTTGAAAGCTATTTGCTGTTATTCCGTTGACGTTTTCAAATATTTAAGGTCAATATGACTATAAAAATAAAAAAAATATTCCTCGTGATTTTTGCGATTGTTTACTCGGTAACAATCGTTTTATACATTTTTATTTCAGCCCGCGTGCGTGTGTCGGTCGCGCGATATTTGTAACGGCCCGCGTCGACGGACGCGAAATATTTTGCTTATTCAATGATGTTATTTTGATAAAAGTATCTTTCAATAGAATATACAAAATCGTGCGACGAATCGCTAAAAAAAGTTCGAGCTCGATTTTTGTGTTTTATGAGGATTTTTTAGTGTCGTACACAAGTAATGCATACACGAGTAGGAATAAATTCATTTTTTGGCCATTAATTGCCCATTATGATTCATAGTGATCGGAATATCAGGCAATAACTCGTTTATGTTTTCGTTTTTGATGCATAAAGTTAAAGTTGTATTCTCTTGGATGTAGAAGAATAAATTGAAAAAATGTGATTATTTTTATAATTATTTATGCTTACAAATAATATAAAACATTGTCCAGTTTAAAACTATAATCCATTAGGATTATGCGATAGTATTCTTTAAAAAAATTCCGGGCCTCTTAAAAAGGTTGATGGACTCCGGAAAGCTGTGAACCATTTTGCTGTGGAATTTTTTGAGTGATTAGGAATAAGTTCAATAGTTCGGCAGATCAAGTTTAGAAATAATTCTTGCTTTAAGTGAAGAATATAGGTATTTACTTGGTAAATACTAATTATAGTTAATGTTAAACACGGGAGCCGAAAGTTTTTTGCAATCACGACAAAATGAATTTAAGTTTCAAATACTTTATTATTTTCTATGAAATTTAAAAATATTTATGTTGAAAGTTTTTTTAAAAATTGCGTAGTGCATTAATGTGATTGCTGATGTCTTCAGCGCGACCAAATTAAATATTGTAACACTCTCAGAATTTACTCCGCTCATGCATTCACTTAACATGCCTTTTAAGCCTGTTTTTGTATCCGAATGTTTTGTGACAAACCTCACCCTAGAAGGATTTGCTCCGATTATGTACTATATTCAAGTGACGTTTGAGTTTATTCTGGTATCCAAATGATTTGTGACAAATATCACATTCAAATGGTTTGCTCCGATCATGTACTGTAATTATGTGAGTTTCAAGGTCACTCTGGCGGCCGTATGATTTGTGACAAACCTCACATTCGAAGGGTTTGCTCCGATTATGTACTGCACTTATATGTCTTTTAAGGTCCCTTTTTAGTCCAAATGATTTAGGACAAATCTCACATTCAAAGAGTTTGATACGGTCGTGTACTGTACTTATGTGAGATTTAAGATGACTATTCTGGCCGAATAATCTATGACAAATTTCACACTCAAAGGATTTGCTATGATCATGAACTGTAATTACGTGAGTTTTGAGGTAAGATTTGTGTCCAAATGATTTTTGACAAATGGCACACTCAAAGGGTTTGCTCCGATCATGTACTGAGCTTATGTGTTTATTGAGGACACTATTGTATCCAAATGATTTGTGACAAATCTCACACTCAAAGGGTTGGCTCCGATGATGTATTGCACTTATGTGTCTATCAAGGTCACTTTTAAGTGAAAATGATTTGTAACAAATGTCACATACAAAGGGTTTGTTTCGATTGTGTACTACATTTATGTGACGTTTGAGACTGACTTTTCGTCTAAATGATTTGTGACAAATTTCACATTCACATGATCGAATGTTCTTTAGTAATATATTAAAATGTCTCTGTAGACTTACTCCTTCTACACTCATTTTTCGACACAGCTTACCCCTATGAGATTTGGTACTATTGTCAAATATTTTCACCACTTTGGTTTCAGCTTGTTTCAATTAGAATTTGAGTGGAAATGGACAATTATTATCATAATCGAATTCGTTTCTTATTAAAATTGACAAATTTCGATCTTTCAAGTAATTGGTCTTATTTTCATTTTCTACTTTCACGAATGGTTGATAACTTTGATATTCGATTTTGCAGATTTTGGTCGTCAAAGAATTCAATTCAGGTTTCATATATTTGAACTCAACATTTATAAATATACTTTCATTCGTGTAATTGATGTGACTTTTGTTTTCTATTTTCACAATAGGTGGGCAAGTTTGATCCTCAGTTTTGCAGATTGTTTCTGATGAAAGCTTCAATTTTGTTTTAACATTTTTGAATTTTAAATCTATAAATCTTTTTTCGTCTAATTTTTCTTGTAACGACATAACCTCATTCGTGTGGTGAGCTTAAAATGAAAATTGTATAAAAGTTTCGAATAGTGGAAATACAGATTATAAATTATGTCATTAAGCTCACTGATGATTGATAAAACGGAAATGTTTCAACATTTCTGACTTCACCAGTGTCCACCGAATTCAAAATATAATCATCGCCTGCCTCTGGCCAGGTATCATTTGGAATACGATAATCGATTCAATGCATTAAGTACTTTTAAAAATATCATGGATGAGACTAAAATATTATACCTAGGCGTGTCCTCTCTGTCTTCCATCACTCACTTGATTAAATGTACTCACTATGAATTTTCACAAAACACACTGAGAAAATTTTCTAGGTTATATGCCTCGAGTAGCCAACTCTGTTAACTCGATTTCACTTATATACTTTTATAGATATTTTTCGTAAATAGTTGTTATTGAAGGATTTAACTTCTCGTTACAGACTGAAGCTACTATTAGAATATTACCGATATGACCCTTAATTGTGATAGCTGTTTAAAGATACTCTTCACCTCTACCGTCTGCTGGTCATATGAAGTTATATACTGCGATACGCAGAGTCACTAGCGTGTCATTAAAAGTACACCGAAATGACAATAAAAAAAAAAAAGATTCATCATTAAATGTTTCTAATTAAACAACCGAAACCTTTGAGATAAAAGGATTGAATTTCCGTACTTTCTCGGACCTTAGAAGTAGACTCTTACCGTAAATCGTATTGCGAACGCATTCATGAATTATTTGATTTTAATCGAAATTCTTCGTACGTACGATTTGGGCGCGTATGACTTTTTCTCAAGCGCCATTACGCCTCATGAACTTCTTCGTAGTGACGATGACGTGTGCGGCTGAAACAACGAGACGCGCGCGTGTCGCACACAAAAAAAAAGTTCGCTTTCAAGCTCCTCGCTTTCTTCTTCCTGTCCGCAAGAAAAAAACATTTTTTCCTTCTCTCGCCCTCCACTCTCGCAAATGTATAGATATAGTTTTTTTCTCTCGCAGTGCACTACGACGCGAGTTTTCAAGCCTCGTTCTTTTCAAGTTTAAAAGAAAAAAACAACGCGCCAGCGAAACATTGTTTTTCATGCTCGCAATTGTGGCGCACAGTGCGTGGCAGTAGCACGTAAGACCTAAATTTCTTTGGATTTTTGGGTCAAATGCGGAATTTAAACACTCGTTATATTTTATACTTTCTTTACTCCGCAGTCTCTTGTGCGCATGTTGTTATAGTGCTAATTTTTGTACGTACTTTTTTTTCTCTCAATTGTATACGAAAAAATCATCGCGCCTCCCGCGCACAAAATGTTTTTCAACGATGTACAATTTTCTCTCAGGTGAGCAGTTGTATATAGCGAGGTGAAAAAAGAAGAAAAAAAGAGTAAAAGCAAAAAAGCAAAATCGCTAAACTTGCCTATTCTCTTTCCATCATAACAACTTATACTCTCTGCTCTCTCACTCACTCTGACTCTCTTGTATTTTTTTACCACCTTATATACAACAAACTATAAAACTGAAAGATAGATTTCTCATCGCTGCCTGTATACTTTTGCCCTAAAGGCACGTGTATACACGCAGCCTTGATCGCTTGTCGTCGCCCACTCTCCTCACTTTCCAAATTGTTTGCCAATATCAAGTGAAATTGAGCTTTCCCGAGCCCGCGCCGCGTCGCACCGCGCGCGGAGTGCCAGGGTTTATAATAGAAAATGGGATACTTTCTGGCAGAAGATACACACCCGTCTATACACTCAGCATTCACTTACACGGTGGGGTGTCGTATTTCAATCAAGAAGTCCTGTAAACCTCGGTGTATATAAGAAAGAAAAAAAATGAAAAACAACGCAGTGCGACGCGGCTTCCATACAATGCCGTACTCTATACTGTACCGTACAAGTGGTAAAATGACTCGCTCGCTCGAAACTATACGCGGAGCAAGGTGCGGGAGTCAATGACTTTGTTTCCAAACAAACACTTTGTTTTCCTCTTTGCAGGGCCAACTATACTCTCTCTATCTCTGGCGAGATCTTCAGCGCAAGATCAAGAGACTCCCCCTGCTGGTCCCCTGTAGAGAACGCGGACGCAAGAAGGTAAGAGGAAAAAAGACGAGACAAAGAAAAGCAAGTCGGTCGAGGTGTTCCAGTCCTTTAACGTTAGATTACCCCACCTTAAAAAGCTATTATAGCGCAGAAACAACAGCAGTACTTGCAGTAGTAGCAGCAGCAGCGCAGCGGCACGATTTCTTACTCCATCTAGCTTAAGGCGCGCGTTATCGTTATTTTACGTTCTCTTTGACGAAAAAAAATAAATAAATCGCGGCTTAGCCGCCGTGAATAAGGCCGAGAGGGACGACACAATTCTCGAAAGAAAAAGTGAATTTTATCCTCATCTGCCAAGTGTAAAAGCTGCATGCACCAGCAGCAGCGAGAGTATATATAGGCTCCACGTGAAAATGCTATCAACCATAATTGAGTTCTCTCGCGCCTGCACACGTTTGCAAGTATAGTGCGGTTTTTCCGTTGCAGCTACGACGACGACGACGACGACGACGATGGGCTGAAAGGTTTGCGCTCGAAAATGTTTCACCTCGATAAAGGCTCCTTTTTTTTCCTCGTCGATGTGCATAGATATATAGCTGTTGCGTTTGTGTGTGTGTGTGTGTGTGTGTGTGTGTGTGTGTGTGTGTGCATTACGAGAGATAAACGGGTGCTAAAAGCTCGACCCCGCACGCTCGCACCCCATACTTTATTAGATTGCTGCTCCTCGCGCGTTGTATATAAGAGCTGTGGGACGAATTTTCGATTAATTACGACATTTTTCAAGCCTCGTGCAGTTTCTCGTTGAAACGTATACCACTGCAATCGTGTGCGCGCAATTGCGTTTTAAAGACAAATATCGTGTGCAGTGAGTTATGCAGCTGGAGTCACTGCATTCGGAGCCACCTGAAAATATCCCGGCACACAGACTTGATACGCACTGAGAAATATGCGTGCGGCGCAACTATATTCTGCAGTCACACATTCTCTCCGCAGCCGCCGCCGCCGCCGCCGCCGCTCACATGACTTCTGACGTCTTGCCTATAGTCTTGCCTATATGTATCTGCCATGTACAGATAGACTTAGGGTATATTCCTGTAACATAGAGTTCAAAGCCACGCATATACGAACACACATACAGAAGTACATGTACAAGATGTGTATACGCAGTACCACGCTCAGTCTGGCAGTATTATAATGTATAAACGAGTATATATACGGCGGAGTAGTAGCTCGTTTAGGTAGCGCAGCGTCAGTAGTCCATACCCTTGTACTTTCGTCGTACCAGTAGTGCATCAAAGTAAGGAGAGAATACCGAATATTGCCCTCGAGCTCAAAGCTCCGCCACTGCCACCGCGCGCGCAGGGCCAATAGTCATGCGCTCGAATACATGTACACATCTATGTATATAGACGGCAAGAGAATATAGAAATGGGCAAGTTTCATATTGCTCTTATCGAGTGGGTACGTTATAATACTACTACTCGATTTCTCTTTCCTAGCCTCCCTCTTCTCCGGTCCTTTCCTGCTCGCACCCTCGTGAGGATTGGCCTAAAACTATATAAACGCAAGCGCGCGAGTAGTACTTCTACTGCGAGTGTGTGCAGGCAAGTAATAGTAGCAGCAGCAGCAGCAAAGATACATCGAGAGCTGCGGTTCGGAAACTTACCAGAAAGAGAGAGAGAGGAACTTAGTGCGGCGGCTGCGAGCTTGCAAGCTCGTTCTATATGCTCCCGCGAGTACCACAAAGATCTACTCTTTGCGCTTATTGTATGTGTGTATGTGTGTGACTGCGAGTATCACGGATGTGAACAAGGCAGAGATTTCGGAATTTTCGATGTTTTCGAGAAATTACCAATGCCTTAAGTACATTCACGGAGTTTCGCGCAAGATTTATTGCATTTTAAATCGAGTTCTGTGCTAGAATATTAGAATGAAAAGTCGAGAGAAAGAAAATACGCGAAATATCGCAGGCGCAAACTGGCGTAAATATGTCACTGTTGGCAGTATAACTCAGCAAACATACGCGGATATTATATCGAAGCTCAAATGTGCACGCAAAAGGTAATGCCGATAATGTGTGTGCTAGCGATACGCGCCTTTATGTATGTATGTGTGTGTGCACGAATGCGAAACGTTATAGATAAGGACTATGTACTTGCTCGTTGCACGCATTGATACATGCCCATTGATTGAAAACCTTGAGCTTTCCTCGCGTGCACGCGGCCTGCACACAAACGAATATGTATGCGCGACGAAACTGATGTGACTTTCCATTCCATTTACGGGGGAGGTATTTTTTCCCTCCCTTTTTTTTCGCGCGCTATGTGCGACTGAGGAGAGATACGAGCTTTCGCCATTTATCGCAGTATTATCGTTAGCCCAAATATATTCTATTACTCGATTTACTCGCTGGATGCCGTTAATAATGTTAGAAGCCGAAAGCCCTATAATGGCCGGAATATTAGTCCATATATAGTGCAGTCGAAGCATCTTTTCTTTCAAACCCATACACACGCACACACACAGATCGGTTCTTACGCATTCACATAATAGCTGGGCGCTATATACAGCAGACTTTGGGCTAAATTCAAAACTGGAGTGCGAACTTTATTGGGCGGAATGAAGCGCGGGACGGTTGGAAGATTACTTCCTGGGCGAGATGCCATTGAAACTTCCGAGTAAAGAGCAGCGAGAGTCTCAGCTATCGGCGCAGAGGTATATTATTATATATATAACGTGATGCGCGTCGAACGGTTAAGTCGACTTCGCGCGCTGTGCCTCGAGACACCCACCACCCCCGATGGACTTTTCATATCTTTCCGGAGGCAGGAAAATTTGACGCGTTGCTCGAGGAAAAAAAATAGAAAAAGAAAGCGTCTTTTCTTTGAGTCTGTGAGCTTCGTAAGAGCGACCTAAAACGCGATCATCGACGTTTATACGCTAATGCCGATCGTCGCTGGGTAAATGTTTGCGATCATTAGCGGTTGCCTGATTATTGCAGGGTCAATAAACAGTCCCATTGGCATCATCATCATCATCATCACTATCGACCTTACCTCATCACCCCTGGCATCGCTATTTGTCGTTTCGATACTTGATGTGACGATCAAACGTACTCGATCTATACATGCGGTCTCGTATGTGGTCAATATTACATGTACACACCCCCGTCTAAAAATAGAAATCTATCCGAGGAACGAGTTTATAAAATTTAACCATATCTTTCCCTCTCGATCGCAGATAGCCACATACGCGTGTGCTTTATGTAGTATAGGTATACGGCATAAGTCTGGTCTACGAACGGTAGTGCGAATAAATAGAAACCGGAAATACAGACACACGGACAGGAGAGAGAGCGAGTTAAAAGAGCGAGAGAGAGTAGGAGGTAGAGTGTGGAATAGAGCTGTATAGCCAATGTATATAAAGTACCTGCGTTGCAGTGATGTTTCCACGCGTAGAGTCCTACTCTGCACAGGACCGTTGTTTGCACATCCACCGCCGCACACGTCGTGAAAGAGAGAGAGAGAGAGAGAGAGAGAGAGAGAGAGAGAGAGAGAGACAGAGAGAGGGGCAGAGAGACAGAGCAGCATAGCGAGCTTCGGAGAGAGCAGAGACTCGGCTATCCTTTGACCAAAGCGTACTGCGCAATAAACACGCTCTCCGCTTACCAATGCACGCGTGTGTGTGCGTGTCAGCTGGTATTTTAATATTTCCTTTCTCGTTTTTTGCTTCGCTTTGTCTTTGTAACCGAGAGCGCCCAAGCGTACCGTATCGGGACTTGCACAGCAGCTAGAGTAGCAGCAGCAGCAGCAGCAGCAGCAGCAGCAGCAGCAGCAGAAGCAGCAGCAGCAGCAGCAGAAGCAGCAGCAGTTGTCGCAGCAAGTCGAGTTTTGCGCGCCGCAGCATGAACTATCCTTTCCCTCTGCATGATTGTGTGCTTGTCTGCGTGTGTGTTCAGGAGGCTTATTTAAACATTATTAGCCGATTGCTATTGGCGATTTTCGGACTGGACTTTGTGCTTGCGCGAAACACTTCTGCGTGTGCAAGTACACAATGAGGAGATGGAGCCTGCCTCATCGGACTTTCTCTTTATGTACCACATTTTCATGCCCGATGCGAGCAACAAACAAATACGCACGTATTACAAGGGCCGAGAAATGCCAAGCTTCAAGTCAAAGATACCTTGATGCACGAGAATAAGGATTATATACTACCGTGTGCGTGCAGTACGCTTGAAAGCTTTTTTGTTTTTCAAAGTAGCTTAAGTATGGCTTTAAGAATTACTTGTACCTTGTTGATGATTTAAATAGAAAGAGAAGGATGGAGGCTTGAAGTTGATGCTCAAACGTATTATCGGTATTATATTCTCGACCAAATAGATTTTTCCCCCGGCTCACTCGAGCTGTGCATCCGAAGCACGGCAAAAAAAGTTACGGCTTCTGCGCGCAGACACAAGAGGCCTAGAAAGGAGGGTATGCAGGGAAAAACGTAGTTTTCAAGAATCATGATTATTTGATGGATATATCTTCTACGCGCGCGCAAGAGAGAGAGAGAGAGAGTTTAATCCTTGAATGTACGCGCAAGCGAGAACCGTTTAAAGTCAAAGTTTGTATACTCTCTCTCGCGCGAGCTGCGCTGCACTGCTGTGCACTTCAGACTTTGACTAAGTACCTGGCCCAAAGAGAGAGAGAGAGAGAGAGAGAGAGATAGAGTTAGAGCTGCGGAGCTAGAGTATTTTGACTATTCCTTTGTTTCCTAAATAGTTAAACCAAAACGCGTTATTTGAGATAGTGTACGCAGCGTGTGGTTGCAGCCTTCCTTACTCGAGCACGCGCGCGGGTGTTGGCAAACAACTGTATTCGCGGTCGAATAATTTTTTTATTTCGTTCTAATCGATCGTCGCCTGCACACTTATACGCTGCAGATGACCGAAACAGAAAAAGAGAAGGAAAAAAAGTATTAATCATTAATAAATAATGGACAATCGGCTGCGGGGCAAACGAGAAGAAAACGTCATAAGCACGTCTGCGTGTAATAGAGCGCGCGAGCGGGGTAGCTGCTGGTCAGAGGCCGAGGCATACATACGTACATACACATATACAGTACTCGCTGCGTTCGTGTAGTGCTGTTGGTTGCAGTCACGGTGAGTTTGGCTCCCTCCATGCTTTTATACATATACGCGCATATATATAGAGCAGCAGCACGACGTTGAAATCGTTGTAAAGGCCATGATGCTACGACGATGTCTACGCGCCATTGAATCGGCGATTTATCGAGTGTCAGGCCCGTATGCGTGTGCTCGTACGTACGTGTGTATAGGGCACGACACTGCAACACACAGCAGCGGCGGTAGCAGCAGCCGAAGCGGCTCTAGTGTTCCGATAACTCGAGCAAGCTAGAGAGAGAGAGAGAGAGAGAGAGGACAATACTATAGTTCTGTGGCCGAAGGATAAATTAGTCCTCGGGCAAATATAGGTAACACCGAGCGAGAGAGAGCGAGGGAGCGAGTGAGAGATCAAATTACCTCCCTTATACGCAATCATAGTCTAGTCTCTCCCTCTCCTCCACGCGCACACACACACACACACACACACACACACTTGCAGTTGGAATACGTCACAAAGCTTCGCTACTATATATAGATTTCGATCTATCTATCTATATACGTGTGCCTGGCTGCGTATATATTATATAGTGCAACACGCGAGTCGCGCGCGTTGAACTTTCAATTAACGTCACTTAGGTTGGACAAACAACGCACGAATGGGGAAGGCGACGGGGGCGGAGGCGCCCCGTGCACTACTGCGCGCAAAGCACATCGACAGGATGGAATCTAGGTGTGCGTGCGGATGAACATACACACACGCATACTGCAGCCTGTCTTTCTTTATGTACACGGTAAAAAACTCACTGCAATCTGATCGGGTCTCCGACTCCGTGCGAGCGCATCCGGTACAGCTCGCAAACTGAAAAATGTGCGCCCCGTGTGTATATAGAGAGAGAAAGAGAGAGAAAGAGAGAGATTCGACTAAGTGCTGATCCCGCCGCTGCAGCACACCCTTTGTTTGCCGATCGACGCACAACGACCAGTTGTTATTATTTTGAACGTTGCGCGCCCTGTTTGTCCAGCGATTTTGATACACACGTACGCACACACACGGAGCGAGATTCACAATTTGTATCGTTACGCGTGTCTGCATCTATGTGTGTTTTATATAAACCGGGGATCCGATCGTGTAACTAATACGATGAAAAACAAGACCACTACATCGAGCAAATTTCGTAAATACGCACGTTCGATATACAACCACGCCAATACCTACGAATCTCGAGTGCTCGAAATTACATCGATCCGATATCGAAGCTTTCGGGTATATATATATACACAATGGCAGCTGGGCCGCGCTGAACTCGACTGCGTCTATTCTTTAAGCCAGTTTCACACTACTTAAGAACAGAGGAGAGCCTCTTGGGAGCAGCAAATTCGTTTTACCGCAGATTACCCCTTCGCCCCCCCCCCTCCCCCTCCTTGGCCCCGGAAAACTCAAGGTATACGTATACACGAATAGACGGTGGGGGCAAAGAATCACAATTACGTACGTAAAAGATAATTGGCCTCGTCAGAATATCGACTTAGCTCCAATGATTCGAAATGGTCGGCCAGAAGTTCAGCTTGAGCTCGCTCACTCACATGCACGCCAGTACGCGCGGGGGCAGAGAGTAAATAGAATCGGTGGCAGTAGCGGCTACGGCGGCACGGGGCACGCGAGGCGTGTGGCTGGATTATCGGCGCTCTCGCTCTCTCTCTCTCTCCTCCGCGCGCGCGTACGGCGAGTCTTTGCTTAACTTCCAAGCTGCAGCTAGATAGTTTACATAGTTAAGAAAGTCGGTACGCGTATACGTGAGTGTGCGCGTATGTACGCACACGCGTCCACACACAGGGACGACGACGATGCGCCGTAGGGCAAAGTGAGTCTTCTCTTCTTCTATGCGGAGCTTATGTATACGCCGTGGAGCAGGGACTCGAGCCTTAACTTGTACACTCCAATCAACGTCGGGCGGTGCTTGCGCGCTCGCGCGCGAACGAACGAGAGCCGGGGCTATATACGCGGCGATAAGGCTAAAAACGTACGTTAAGATATATCTATATAGATACAAAAGCAAGAGCTCGATGCTGCTTGGGCTCTCCTCTCTCTCGCTCGCAGAGAAGATCTTTCGAGGATCTATATCCTTTTAATTTAATTAGATCTGTTTAACTTATCGCCTAATGCTTTTTTTTCCCTTCACTGCCGAGTGTGTGAGGCTGGCTGGCTGCCTGTTGGTACAGTTTTGAATCGATAAGGGTTGCGTGATTTTTTTCCCTCTCGTCTATAAGATAAGAAATTCTATACGTACTGGATGTGGCAGACTGGATTTCGTAAGGTGCATAAAGTCATCTTCTCGGTTATCTCGTGCTCAATGTTGGCTGCTGCTTAGAAACTCGTCGATCGACGTTCGGTGCATTATGTACGTCGTGCGCAACGTTTGCGTAATATTTGTGTAATTGGACTCCCAACAAGACAATCCACCGCCACGATAAACGTCGCAGCATCGTTATATAGTACTCTCGAGCGTAGATAGCGTCGCATTCGTAAACGAGGGGGAGGGTAAGGCGGGAGGATCGAAGATGCGAGCTAGCGCATTTCTTGGTCGCAAGCTGCAGACGACACGAATCGCGAGCTTCGGGGTCAATGCGGTTAGCCGCAATAGTGCTTGTGTCGTCACCGCCTGGGTAATTAACTATTATCCTCGGCGCGCCTTTGATACTGAAACTCGAGACTATTGCATGTAAACGTATCGATTGGCTATAGCTCCTGCCGCGGCTACTGTATTGTAAATTATTATTATACAAATCATACGCACGCGCAAACGTTTGGAGACTCCTGTAGACGATACATTATTGTAAGCGTGGACGATAAATCTCGCCGTTCTTGGGCATTATGTACGTGAAACGAGAAAAAAAACGACGACGAAGGAGCTAGCGTAAACTGGCATGCAGTAGTAGTAAGTATCGAGATTTAGTCAGACGCGCGTAAAATTTCCTTACACCAAGACTCCTGCAAGCGTTGCGTGCAGTGTTTAAAAAATTGTGCTCCATGTTGTACGTTACAAGTAAACGTAACGTATAAGTAAGCGTATATATAAACTCTCTTTCTACTCTCGGTTTAAATTGCCTTTTATCAACGCGTGCGTGGGGAGAGAGAGGCGAGGTACACAGAGAGGATATGCGCTCTATCATGTGGCCTCGACGCTCTCTCTTTCTCTCTGCAGAAGGAAAGGCTATCATCTTTCAACGTCAATGCGTGGACTCTCTCTTGAAATTTCGATAGCCAATTCCAAGACTTGCACCTTCTCTTGGCGTGCAGGCTTAGAGATGTTCTGCTGCTGCTGTTATATAGCTTGATTAGACCTTCCGAGTTTCCGACGCAACTCTCACACACACACACACACGCGCGTACACATGCAAGCACGTGATTAATCGTTCTCTACTTTATATAAATCGCGCACAGACCTCCGAGGCCCCAACGTGTGTTTGTATTATCGATATTATGTTCGCCCATTTTCAGCTTTTTCGAGCTTAGTCGCGAGCTGCAGTTTTAGCCATGTTTCTTTCTCGTATATATAGCAGCTAGCGAGCTCGGCGTGGTGGCACAACGTTACAATATAATGGCCAATGAAATGACTCGGCGAAATTCTTGGCTCGCGAGAAATTGCAGCCGGCTGCGCGTTTATATATACGCGCGCCCCGATCTTTTTTTTGTACTTACCCCTTTCTGTGCCGCCGCGCGCGCGCGAGTGAAAAATCATAAGTTACCGTCGTGCTCCGGTTTTCTGGGTTTTTTTTTCTCTCTCTTTAGCTCATTGCGCGCGTAGGAACACGTACACGGTAGCAGGCATTTTTTAATGAGTCCAGAGATTGATAATCGTACCATAAATATCTTGGCTAAGCGATGGATTACCCATTACTTTTTTCGCTGCTGTTAACCTACGGGAGCTGATCCATCTCAATTGAATTATATAAAATTGTAATAAGTTGCTAAATACGTGCGCTTACCACAGAGATATAGATTAGGAAGCAAGCAAAAAAATATTTCCAAACGCAGCGGCGGATGACAAGCGAGATTTACATCACGGTCTCGTGTGCCAACATTTATGAGCGAAATATAAATCAAGCCACGCGGCGCGAGGACGTTTATAATGTAGTTCTTCGGTCTCTGTCTGTCTCTCCCTAGCTTGAGCGTACCTCTTGTTTTGTGATCAATCCCAGCAGAGGTTCGCTGCAGCAGCTTCCCTATATATACGTATTCGTATGGTACGTACGAACATTGCACCGCAGCAACACTTCATTTCAATGCCAGAGAGAGAGAGAGAGAGAGGGAGAGAGAAGAGAGATAGAGACAGACGCTTCTCATTCTGTCTCTGTCGTCACAAGCCTCATCGTCGGAGTCGTAGTAGTCTCGCAGTCGCGTACACCTCAACTTTGCCTATATACGTAGTGCTGCTGCTGCATGTGCACGCGTCAGTGTGTGAGTGAGTCAGGTCACGTAATATTACGGAACAGCAATCAAAGCCCCGCCGCGGAGCCCTGATGCGCGCGCGCGTATTACACGCGAATACAAAGTCTATTTTATGTGTACGCGGATACGTCATTCGCGGAGCGCTGCGGCGCGCGTATTTACGTAGCGTGCATGTACCTACTACCTACTGACGAAAATAAGCGTATTGCTTTCTTCGGGCGTTAAAGGATTTATATTGCTCCAAAGTAACGACGAGTAGAATAGTTTAGATCTTTGCGTACTCGTGTGTTTGTACGTACGTATTATATGCGTGTGTGGAGAAATCGGAAACTCGTATGACTCTGCGCGTATGAGTTTGCCAGGCGCACTACGACGTTTATCTGTAACTGCAGCTAATCTTGACTTTGACTCGGGGAAGCTGCAAACTTGTTATTATTCACTCAGCGTCACGATTTCTATGGGGCGCCGCTGCTGCTGCTCTACGGCTGACTTTCGCGTTCAATTACTGATTCGCCTGATTTACGTGTACGCCGAGCTTGCTCGCAGCAGGAGCTAAAAATCTCTGCGTATAAAGCCCGAGTGGGGGATTAATTTTTTCCTTGTTACCGCGCACATAAACAAGCTCTAATTATTATAATCCGAAGAAATAAATTTATCCCACCTACCTTAACAAGGCCATTTACATGAAAAGCTGTGAGCGCGGCTTTTTTTCTTCTTCTCTGTGTGTGCGGGCGCCAACGCCACTATTACCTCTTTGGCATCCTCCTCCTCCTACTGCTTCTTACTCGTCGCAGCAGCAGCTCTCTTTATTCTTCGTCGCGCGCTACTACTACTACCACTCTTACCCCGTTGCATTGCGCACGTATTCTTCTTATTTTGCGTCGCTTCGATTCTTTCTTCGGGGGCACTTTTCTCTTATTCCTCGGGGCGTTGCACACTGCATGCACGCAGCGAAGACGGGGAATTTCTGCCCCGCAAAGCGGATTAAGGTTTAAAGGAGAGAGAGGAAGGGAGAGATCTTAAAAGGTGGGCTGCCACTGCTGCTGCCTAGCTAGGCAGCGCCACGTAAGAAAGAGAGAAGAAAGTGAAAAGCCACACCATCGAAAAAACCAACTTGACTTCCTTTTTTTCCGTCTGGCTTAACGTTTGCCGCGACTGCTGCTGCTGCTGCTGCTGCTGCTGCTCTTGCCGTGCTTTATATCTCGCCAACCCGCTTCCATACCACAGACGCGTACACGTTACCCATGCATATACATGCCATACACTCGCTTAACGGCGCAGCATAAGGTATGCAAGGGAGCATAATTCCTGCCTGATTTCGATTCTCCTCGTTGGGAAAGTTACGTATACATAATAGTCGAGAATCGCTGCAAAAGAGAGAGAGCGAGTGAGAGGGAGAGAATTACCGTGTGCTCGGAATTGGAAATTTTATACACTTTAGTCGCGGAAAACCAGATTAAGACGTTTAATGCTTTTCCAACGTTTTTTTTGCGCTTTTTATTATTATTTTTATGATTATTGTTATCCTTATTCGTCTGCCGTTACATTTGTATGGAAACGAGAGAATTGATATATATAATATCAATAAGGACGTGATATCCAACAGGGGTATAGCGGGGGGTTGCGGAAGTACAGCAGTCGAGCCCATATACTCGCGAGTGGCAGCTGATTCTACTTTGTAAGCCGCTAGCTGTTAGGGCAGCAAGCACGTGGAGATTATACTCCGCAGCGAAGCAAGTGGGTAGCGGTGGCTTAACGTCAAACGTTACGCCTCGTACTTTTATATGTATATAACTATATGTCGTGCATGTGTATGTGTGTGTGTGTGTGTGTGTGTGTGTGTGTGTGTGTGTGCGTGCGTGCGAGCTGTATTACTATATGGTTGATTCTCCCAAAATCGGAGTTTTCGGGTAAAGAAAATGAAAAAATCGTGAAAATTTTTATTTAACATTGAATGGCGCGAACTAGTTTACCCTTATCCATAAAACATAAGTAATCATTGAATATGGAGTCTTGAGATTTCGTTTTGCGAAAACTAGGTCCAATTTTATGCTTAAAATGTCCTATTTTCAGTTACGGAAGTGACACACACGAAGGTGACAAATCCCTGCTTTGACCAACTAAGTATGAAAAATAAGAAACGCACAAAATTTTCCGTACAACCCGAAATTCGGTCATGAAAAACGAGTCTTTTGACGGGGCGAGCGGTTGAAAAGAATGACCGTAGCTCGAGATATTCATTTTCACGGAGGTGACAGTTTTTTTGAAACACGTGAATTTTTCAATAGAATAATTATTGCTGCATAGCTAAAATGTAAAATTTGAACCCGCAACCAACACTAATCGAAAGTTGAGTCATAATACTTGACATTTATGTATCTAGGGACATCAAAAATGAGTTAGCGACTAAAACCAGGCGGTATATTTGAAATTATTCAGAGGCACAATTAAAATCCGAGACATTTCTCAATTGTGGGGGAAATTTTTTAAAAACATTTTTTAAAGCCCGATGATAGACTTAAACTTTACTTTGGATGTATAGAACCTGGTCTCGTAGTTATTATAGGGTTAGGTGCTTATGAGAATACATGGTATATGCAAATAGAGGTGATTTTAAACTAAACTCTAAAAAATTGAAATATTTCTATCCAATCAGAAAAAATACAATAATTTTGAATGAACGACCGATCCAGATTTGACTTATCTTCACTAGTTTAAGAACATGGCATGTAGAAATGCAAAAAGCAAATTTTGAGAGAATCAACCATATACGCTGGTGGTACCAGAATCCTGAAATCTGCCGCTCGTATAAATGCGTACAGAGAAGTGGTGTGTGGTGCTTCTCTGCCCCGTCTCTTTCTCTCTCTCATATATAGATCTCGTTAAAGTGAAAGTTTAATCCGACCTCGCGTAGTGCCAGGATTTGACACGGTCCTTCATGATGCTCTCTTTATCCCAAGCTCCTGCTGCTACTGCTGCTGCTACTCGCGCTTTGTTTGTTCCTCTCTTGCTTCTTCCCTATATACACTCATATATACACACACATATTGCCGACTTTGTGCAAGTTTCGAGTGTCGTTTGAGGCGTTGCTCGGATAAAAGCATCACCTGCAGAGGACCGTACTCCTATTTTTTTTGTGTTGCTACTACTGCTGCCACACTGTATTTTGTCGTTACGCTCTGTTTCGTTTGTACGCGCGTTTGCTTCTCTATGGTTGATCTCGAAATTGGGCCAGTGTTTGTATATTTTTATTTCTCTCTCTCTTTTTTTCCGTTAGTTCCGATTTGTTTCGGCTGGGCATTTCTTTCGCCGAGTTTGTTTGCGAAAGAGATACGTGTGCCATGCAGTCACAAGTACTTTGGACTTTACGCACCAATTATGAATTTATGTTTTTGCGTATACACACCGCATATGTATACACACTGCCGGCTCAAATTGAATCATTCTAAATTCGTACATATACGTAGCGGGTAAAGTGAATTAAGCTTGCGCGAGCGAGCGAGAGCTTTAATTTTGGCTCAAATCTCGTGGAATTCGGTTGGAAATTAGAGCTTGCAGTGTGTGCTACCGCTGCAAGTGCGCCCATGAAGAGGGAGGTGGCGAGGGCGAAAATTTGTAAGAAAATGATCTAGAGTTTCAAAATTGCCAGGCCGAATTGATTGCCAAAGTTGGCCTCTGCGCACCACAACTATAAGAATCTTTAACCCTGCTTCTGCTGCTGCTGCTGCTGCTAGAATACATTTATTAACGCTTAGTTACTCCCGCGTAAACTTTCAATTGCCTGGACTCAATTTAATTTGCTCTTATTCTCGGCTATATCGAGCTACTTTTTAGAATTTATCGACGTAATTAACTCTGAAGAATACTGAACTTTTACACAGTATATACGTATACATACACACAAAAATACAAGAGCGAAGAAGTATGACGAAGTTCACCATGTACTCGACTATACTTTTTTAATGGCCGTAGGGTAGGGAAAAATATTTTTTCCTACCTCGCATAGAATTATTTTTTTCCATTCCCTTCCCCTTTTCTATCCTTAGCTGATCCAAGCCCTTCGATACGCAGCTGAAAACCCTTTCGAAATTTTAATTAAAATCGCATTGCCGGTGTAACCTCGTTGTTGCAATTAACTCTCTTAATTTTTCTAAAGATGCGTCGAGCGAATCGCAAATTGCCCGATAAAATCCTTTATAACCGCGCTTTAGTCTCTTATCGTCTTGATCACGGCGTCGAAGTCGTTGCGTTGTTGACGAAAACGCGTCAAAGTTTCTAGGCACGGTAGGGTCGCAGGTCCAGGACTAAAACTAATATATACACGGGGCTATGCACAACCCGCACGGCAGCGATAAATTCAATTATGTTCCTTATATCACGTCCGGTCTTTGTGTGCATACTTATATTGACGTACGATTTTGTGCCTGTGTGTGTATGTGTGTATGTGTGTTTAAGCTCTTAAATCATTCGATCGAAGAAACAATGCGCTCTAGGGCAGAAACAAGCGGGCAGGAGAAGGTAGAGGATCGCGGAAGGCGGATAGGTGGGGATATGCACTGATTGGCTTTGTATATATACAGCGCACTTCTTACAGCAGCACAGAGTCGAGAGTGTATAGTACCCCTTACTTTCTTGAAATAGCAGTAAACATTTCTTCCCCTACCTGCTGCTGCTCCGTACTCCTGGCTTGGCTGGGTCTACTCTGAAAACGATTCTCTCTCGCTCTCTCTATGGCGCAGTGCTGCCGCTGCACCGTTAGGTGAGTGAGTTTAAGCTTGATTTAATGGGGTGGAAACGCGTATACCCCAAGCCTCGATCAAGTTGTATTCAATTATCCTTATACACATAGCAGCAAAGCGGGCCTCTCTCTCTCTCTCTCCTTCGCTTTGTTGCTGTATATACCTTCTTTGGCTTCGTCTCCTTCTTCTTCTACTTCCTTACTTCCTTCTCTTCTTTTTCATCTCGGCTCGGCCTCTCTCGCTCACTCTCTGTGTAACGTAGTGTGTATACAACAACTCGGGCTTAGATTCGATCTGGACCGAGCTTGGCTGGCTGCGATGGATAGGGTGGGTGGGTGTCGGCACACACAACATATCTATATGTATACACTGCAGGGTTGCAGCCCAGAGAAGCAGTATATTATCAGACGCGAATTGCGATGAAAAGCTTTTTAACTGTGTGTTTAGTCTTGTAATAAAACAGGGTCAGAAAGTAATAAAGTTCTCACACGCTAATTAAACGCGCGCATCGACTCTCTATATTTTTTGTTTTCTTTTCTCGCGCGCGCTTAATAAATTAAACGAGGGTTTATTATATCGGAAAATTTGTGCGCGCGCTTCGCGAAAGCAACGAAAAGAAAGAAATCGCTAAAAAATATTGCCTCAAAGCGTGTATGGAAAATTTATATTCGATACGCGCTTATCTATATAGCAGCTGAATACCCAAAGTTGAGCTTCTGTTCTGCTAACAGTGCAGTTAGATAGAGAGTGGGTGAGAGACAGAAAGCTATAAATAGACCTTCTGCGCGAGTGTACATGTGTGTCCTCTCTCTCTCTCTCTTCGCCTGTATATACATAGCCTCTTAGCGATGATTCGTAGTGGATAAGCCGATTACTCTAGATTACAGCTTGTAGCACAAGCGATCGGCACAATACCCCGTCATGCACCGGCCGCCCGCCATACGTACTATACACTCGCGCTCATCACACAGAGGCGCAGATGCCTTTCTATCGGATTCATGCGAGTATGTTTTACAATTAGACAATATAATATGTATTCTCTGCTAATACTGCATGATCAGGACCGTTGCACGTCGACGCGTTCGCTCCTGGGAGCAGTCGTGATTATTATTCGAATACGTGCGCCGCTCAACGTCGGCCGTATTTAATGTATTATCCATTTTGTGAGCGGTCGGCATGTGATTTATATATTCGGATATATCATCGTCATGCGCGATAACAATGACGATATTAGCCGTACAAGTGCGCAGCTCCGCGATTATATAAAAAAAAAAAAAGATTTCGTGGCATACCTATAAAGTGTTTCTTTGGCTGCATCGTCGCAAGCTAGCGAGACCACAATCGCGTATGTACACGCGTGTATTCCTGCTGCTCGAGTACACGATGATATAAATTAACTGCCAACCGAAGTTGGCAATTAATACAAGCGTGAGACCTAGATATTTACGTGGTGCGAGTGGGTGCGTCTCTGGAAGAAATGCTCTCTGCACTGCTCTCCATGTGTATATGCGCTTATCGTGGCTGCAGGAGTGACTTTCTTCTTTGCCAGCGTCTCTCTCTCTCTCTCTCTCTCTCTCTCTCTCTTTTGGTTTCGGTCTCGTATTATGTTTGCGAGTTCTCTCGAGTGGATTAAACAACTGATAAACTCTCCCCGCGCGCACTTGATCCAGGCGCAATCTACACGTGTATTATATAATACACACACAAACACACATATACACGTGTGTATACACGTGGTATATATAGCTTGTTATTTGTTAGGGGGGACGAATTGTGTTGTTACCAGTCATACCTCCCCTTTCTGTCTCTCTTGCTATAACCTTTGCCAGCATTGCGTCTTTACCGAGTTACCCAGTGCACCGCTGCTACCGTGCCGCTGCTACGAGTACTACAATCCTCCTGTACTTTCCAGTCGAGCGCCTATAATTGAAACTTTGCGTCTCGTTTGTATGTATCGTATCATGGTGTATATAAACTGAGCGAACAGGAAGCAACGGGATTAGCGGCTCGAAATCGCTTCGGTCGCGCGCAATCGGTATGCGTATATTAATACGAGCAAATCTAACCTGTGGATATGCAGATTTTATTTTTCTTAACGTAAGCCTAATAGTTTATTTTAAAAAAAATTAGCCTGGATGACATAATGCGTGTCATTTTGTTGCAGGTATATTTATTAAAACTACAAGCAGAAAAATACATAGTCTTGCAATAAATTAAAGTCAAAGTCCGGGAGTTGGCTAGTCCTCGATTTAGTAAAATAAAATAAAAATTACAGCAACGCGTATGTAAGCCACTGAGAGTAAAACAAGGAGAAAAAAAACAGTTTTCCTGCTGGGTGTGTGTCTGCCTGTTCAGCCAAGTTGATTTCTGATAAACTTTACTGTGGTTTAAAGATCTATAACGAAGAACAACTAAGGAAGCTCGAGCTAAGAGACAAAGAGCGAAAAATCGAATCCAACCGTTGGCTTTTATTGAGCCGAATGAAAAACATTTTCTTTTTCATTTAATTAAATTCCTTCGAATCGAGCTGCTGCTGCTGCTATCCACGCGCGCGCCGCTACTGCGCTCCCTCATGCGCGTAGCTCCTTGTGCAGCTGCAGCACAGGAACCTGTGTATATAGTGCAATAATACTACACGTCAATCTTTATCCGTTCGCGCGCACGGATGAGCAGTAGTAGCAGCAAAATCGGCTGATGAGTATATACAATACGAGCTAGCGATAAGAATAAAAGTGCCCGACGAAAGACGACTCGTCTCGAAGACGACGACGATGGCGTGTACGCGTTTATTTATATCTAATACATATATAACGGCTCTCAAGTTAGCGTATTATATAATGGCCGTGCCGTGCATATAATGTACAGCCCCCGTTGATTAACGACCGAATTATGCCGCTTAACGCTGCGTAGGTAGGGTGAGGCAGAGGAGTACATGCGACTATATACAGGGCGGAGTATCGAAGACAAGGAACTACTATACGAGGACGACGAGGTAGTAGCCTCTCTCTCTCAGCACTGACACCTCCTCTCGATGCTCGAAAGCTCGTCGAGTCGCTGCCGCCGCGCCGCAAGCTCGTGCAGTAGTGCAGTTACGTGCATTAAACACCGCGTGTATAGATATATCTATCTAGCAGCACCGACTGTCTCGCCCACGTTATAATGGACTAAGGAGCACGTGTCAGAGTCACGATCGTCGTGCATTTAATACCGGCGCGAGCCTGTACCCCTTAAGTGCATCCACGCACACACGGCTCACACCATATGCGTATACATGCACCCACACCATTGCGTACACGAAATCTGTCGTTTCGCTTGAACGTGATATATATAAAATGAAAGAGGTGGAAAGTATTTTCGTTCCCTCTTTTTTCTCTCGCTCTCTCTCTCTCTTTCCGAATATAATGGCGTGCGTGTAGCACGGCGCGAGGCATAGTTTCGCGCGGCAGCTCCTATTTCGTCGACAATTGAAGATGCATGAAAATGGATTGTCGCTCGAGCACACATATACATATAAAGCCTCGGGTACACATATAATGCACGCGTGTTGTACGATGACGAGTGTACGAATGACGAGACGAGTATGCATCTGTATGTGTATACAGCAGACTTTTCACCCACACATACACGTATTTGTAGACTGCGCTGATATTATTGTGAGTGCGTTTGAAGAAGTGCTTTTTTTCGACATTATACGTGCGCACACCATATACATGTATTATATACGTATGCATTGTTACGTCGACCCTGCCTGTGTTTTCGCCCGTTGCACACGGTACGTACAACTACACGTATACGCGTATGCGGCAAAATTTTTTTACTTTGCTCTCCTTTTTCTCGTACAACAATGCGTAAGAATTTCGATTTAATTTGCGACCGACTTCGGAATCACTTTAATTGTTACTGCACGCTGCTGTACCAACCCTCTACGAGTTGCATCGTGCCCAGTTCGAATTATTTACCATATTTCGTTGATAAAGCTTGTTTTTAAGATGGGGAGTAACTTTTCTCTCGTATTAATATAATAACAACAACGACAAGAACTGACTTATTCGTCTTCCTTTCTCTCTCGAACCCAGCAGCATTGAGAGAAAGAGAGAGCAAGCCTTAGCTTTATAAAACATCAAAAAGTCCGAAAGTACAAATCTCAGTCATGGAAGTTGAGCAGAGGGGGGCAAGGTGGGCAGTGCAATAGAAGCAACGAGTTTCAAGCAATAAGTATCGTTATAAACTTTTGTACTTTGAGAGTATAGCTCGAGTTTAATAAAGTAAAACGTATATGCGCGCGGGTTGCGAGCTCAAGCTCGTGAGAGAGAGAGAGAGAGAGAGAGGAGAAAAAGGTTACGGGTTGCGGGGGGGAAGGAGAGAAAAAGAGGGAAAGAGAGAGAGAGTAAAATCTCTATAACGATATAAAAGCCGATCATCCGGGGGCGATAGCGGCGCTAGCACGGCAGCTTAATGATGTCCTGCAGCTCGTGTGTATACAATGCTCTATACACGTATAGGATAAAATTAAAGCTGCGTTTTTCACAAGCTCTCTCTTTCTCTATCCCACGCGCGTGTTCACTCTTGGGCGTGTGCGGATAAACTAAGCTCCAAGAGAAGGCAACATAATGGAACGGTATGCACTCTCTTGGTTGGATCCAAAACTGTGCGCGAGAGAGAGAGAGAGAGAGAGAGAGAGAGAGCTTGAATTCCCAAGTGCACGAGGCAAAAGTATGCAAGCTCTACCTTGGCGCGCACGAGGCAAAAGGGTTAAAGCGTTGCCCTTAGGCGTTAAATGCGTGTATGTATGTGTGTATATACGGGCAAGGGAGCGCATATACACTAACAATAATGATAATAACGATATAATGCCACGCGCGATGCACGTCGAAACGACAACGACGACACACACGCGTGCACACAGGATGCGGAGCCACGCACACATACACGAAATATTTTCCTTTTTGGAATTTCTGTATATACGCAAGTAATGTTACAGTTGCTGCTGCTGCGTCCCATGCATACGTATACAGGAGTACAAGTCAATGAGTTATCGGGCACAAATTGCCACGTCGAATTCTCCGCGTGTATGTGTCCCAAGGAATTTTGGCCCTGCTGGCTATATAGTTACGCTCAGTGCGTGCGTGTACGCGCTTATATGTACACGATGATATCAAGAAATCCCAGACTCTAACGATTCGGGAGGATGAAACAAGAAAAAAATTGGAGCGAGGCAGACGAAGAGTACGAGAAAATCCTAATTTGTTGAAATAAAGAGAGCTGCAGGTGCGATGAATGGTGGCTAATTACGGCTAAGCTCTTTTCCAGTTCTAATAAGTGCGCCGCGCGCGAGAGCAAAAAAAAGGGGGAAAACAGGAAAAATAATTATGAGGCGCGCTCACGCTGCTAAAGATATACAAACGACGATTTAATTGACTGAAGCGGAAAGGAAAAAAAGCCATAGGAGAGCGCATAAATCTGATGCGGAGTTTTAATTGTTTAAATAAGCATTTGTATAGCTCTCGGCACAGGATGCACGGCTTATGGAAACGCGCACTGCATGGTGGCTGGTGGCTGGGGGATGATACTGGGCCGAAATTGCCAGTGTGGAACGCGTATAGTGTATAGTCGAAAAGATATCAGCTATGCGCGAAGAAGATGGGCAAATTCCTATTCATAGGATGCTGCTACTGCTACTACCGGGGGAGGAGGGTATGAGAGTTGAATGTTATACAAGCGAGTAAAGGGGTAAGAGAGAGCGAGAGACAGAGTGAGAGAGAGCAAGAGAGTGAATATTATTACTTCTTGAGGTTGATGGAAAAATTCTTGGATGCTTCCCGAGCAAAGAGCTTAAATGTTCTCCACCTCGAAAACGTTCCTTTTTCCCCTGATTTATTCAAGCCAACACGCGCATACACGCAGGCATTTTAACGCTCGAGTCATTAAAACTGATTTTTTCTCTCTCGCTCGCGCACTACCTTATACTTCCACCCACTTGCGCGCACTTACGAATTATTTTAAATAAAAACTTATCCTTCTGCTTGCGCCAGCCCCGAAAAGCGCGTGCAGAAATGCGCCCGTCTTCTCCGACCGCGCGGTGCATTATATAGCCTTGTATTATACGTCGCGAGAATGCACATAATGCAAAATACGTCGAAAAATGTGAGCGCGCGAGAGCTTCCTCCGCGAAAGAGAGAGAGAGAGAGAGAGAGGCCGATGCTATATAATACGTGGCGCACAAGCGCGAGAAAAGTTGAAGAAAAGGCGGGCGGTTGAGGCGCGAGAGTCTTTTATTTCGATTGATTTTGCCAACTATTCGAAGAATGTTCGCGAGAAGAACCGATTCTTCGGTAGAAATACTTGGCGAACATAAAAAGAGTCTTAAGCGAGGCAAGCTTGCCAGAGAAAGAGAGAGAGAGAGAGAGAGAGAGAGCTCGAACTAGCAGCCACGCCAAGGCTAAGTTTTATGTTCCTTTTTTTGTTTTTCATTTTTCTTTTTTTTTCTTTGACTCGAGCATTTCAAGCAAAAGCTACTGCGTGGCTCAGCTATACTCGTGTAAGGATTCGCCGAAAAATATAATAAGCTCCCGTGTATATAATCGACGAGTTTGATCGTAGTTATTATGACATAAAACCGGAAAATTAAATATAAAAATGAGAGCTCAAAGCGTAGCGTACATGTGCCCCCTGACGTCCGCTTGACGTTTTCCTTTATAACGTAACGCGTTTTCACTCTTCAGTGGGTTTTCTCATTTTTTACGATACACGCACCTGCAAACGATCCATCGATTATATTCGACGAAAAATCGGCCCAAAATTTAATTAATATACGCTCGAAAAGAAGCCAACGACGACTCGAGTTTTGTATTATAGCCCGGCCCACTTTTTACCGGTGGCGTAGGGATAATAATACCATGCGCGCGTAATGGCTTGGAAAATGAAGTTCTCCTCGTGTGTGTGTGTGCGTGTGTATCGGTGTGTGCCATGCCTTAAACTCGACCCTCGGCTCGTCTAATGCTTGCGCATACCACCTATATTATAATAACGTAATATAACTTGGCTCTTTTGAGCTGCTCGACGACGACGACGACGACGACGACGACGTACTAGAAGCCAGCGGCGTATGCCGTGTGCAGCTTTGTCGCGCGTTAACCTTCAACTTTTCTCTTCTCTCTTTCTCATTCTCTTCCCGAAGAAGCCCATTATCTCGAATAAACAGACTTACGCCCGCGAAGTGAGCTTCAAGAGTTGCTGCTGTTGCTTTTGCTGCTGCTGCTGCATAGAAGTAGTAATGAATTGATAAAGTCGCGCTATCAAAATCCAAAGACCTTTGCCGGCGCGTTAATTCCCTTTCAAGTCTTAAAAGCTATACAATTATACAGGACTGTACGGCTTGGGGAATGCATCGGATAGGCAAAAGCTGCACAAGGAGGGACAGAGAGTGAGATAGAGCAGCAGCATCGAGGATTATTCTCGCTCGCGCAGGAGTACTTGTAAGACGAGATGTTATTGCTGCCTCTGCAGAGATGTCTCTCGTTATATTACCGGATAATAGTTTCTCGAGCGTTTCCTCTCGTTGCTACTGCCGCTTCTGCTACTGCCTCTTGATGTCAATGATTATTGTGTTTTCTCATTGATGATGCGTGTTGTACGTGTTCGAGTCTCCGTCGTCCTCCTCAGTTTACTCTTTCTCTCTATCTCTCTCGCGTTGAGATGCATTTTTCAAATTCTCTCTCCATGCGCTTGCCGTATAATTGCAAGTGGCAGTAGCAAAGTAATGCGCGCAGTCGAATGAGCTCAAAGCTCTCGAAGAAAGATCGTTATAGCACATTGTATCCATATCGAGCCGATGGCAGCGCAAAGACAGCTTTCGCTAAAAATCATGACTGCCCACACGAAGAGCACGTGGTCTTCGAGAATAAATAAAAGCAGAGATAAAAATAGTTTTGTACGCAAATCCATTCGTCGACTTTAGCGCGAGGAAAATCATTAACGTAGAGATAAGAGATTCTCGCTCAAAAGTCGCTCATTCTTGTGCGAGAAAACGAATCTGACCATCCAAGAATATAAAAAAAATAGTCAATCTCAACCTCATACACCGCGTATTCCTTATTTGGAAGTACCTGATGTTATGAAACATGGTTTTAGAGTAAAAATCAAAGCAGAATTAAAAATAGTTTTGTATTCAAATCCCTTGTCGACTTTAGCGCGAGAAAATTAGTAACGTAAAGATAAGAGATTCTCGCTTAAATGTCGCTCATTCTTGTGCGAGAAAACGAATCTGACCATCCAAGAATATAAAAAAAATAGTCAATCTCAACCTCATACACCGAGTAGTCCTTATATTGAAATGACAGCAGAGATAAAAATAGTTTCGTACGCAAATCCTTTCGTCGACTTTAGCGCGAGAAAAATCAGACCACCTCAAGAAGGTCTGTACCCCACATTGTTAACCTACAAAGTCGAAAAATGGGTTTTATTTATATCTTTTTTTCTACACTGAATATCGAAAAACGGCTGTATGAGAACCTTCATTTTATTGCTCTGAATAACTGGACAAAGTTTTAGCTTATCCCACCGACCAGATTTCCTGGAAATAGTATTTGAAAATTTCACACGTTTTCCCAGCTTTAAATTTTTAAACACGTTTTCCGGGAAATCTGGTCGGTGGGATTAGCTAAAACTTTGTTTAGTTATTCAGAGCAATAAAATGAAGGTTCTCATAAAGCCGTTTTTCGATATTCAGTGTAGAAAAAAAGATTTTAATTCAACCCATTTCTCGACTTTATAAGTCAACAATGTGGGGTACAGACCTTCTTAAGGTGGTCTATACCCCACACTGTCGAAAAATTTGTTTTATTTATATATTTTCTTCTAAATCGAATATCGAAAAACGGCTCTGTGGGAACATTAATATGGTTGCTCGCAACAGCTGGTAAAAATTTTAGCTCATTTCACCGACCAGATTTCCCGGAAAACGTGTTTGAAATTTGCACCCGTTTTCTCGGCTATAAATTTTCAAACACGTTTTCCGGAAAATCTAGTCGGTGGAATTAACTCAAAATTTTACCAGCTATTCATAGCAATAAAATGAAGGTTCCTATAGAGCCGTTTTTTGATTTTCGATTTAGAAAAAATGATATAAATTAAACAAATTTTTCGACTTTGTAGGTTAAAAATGTGGGGTACAGACCTCCTTAACCAAACTCTTTCATTAATATCATTTTTTTTTAGGAAGCTCTTTGCTTATAAATTGGCAGCGGTTTTTTTATTTTTATCGTAGTCAAATTCTATTCGACTCGACTCATTGACTAGACAGTTTTTGCCACTACTCAACGCAGAAAGACAGCGTTTCGACCGTGTTCGAGCATTATTTTTCCTATTATTCCGAATAGCGTATGCAGCATTGATGCACATTTTCTGGCTTTTAAAGGAATTTCATTTGCAGTACACCGACCAGTCCGGATATTATCATTCCCATTACGCTCGTCCCAACAAGAAAATGTGATTATTAAAACGCAAATCATTTAAACTCTCTAGCCGATATTACTTGCAAAGTTCTCGATCTTGTTGAGTATATGACTCATATTAATTTGCGATCATCCCCCAATACGACTTTAAGCGAGATATTCTTTTGTGTGAAATACTGCAGTCAATTTTATTTGGCATTGTCCCGATATTAGTTGCCAAGAGGTTGCGCACTCCTGTCATCCGAAGTCATGCGCACGGTACGGTTTTGGTTTGCTGCTACACTACATATAGTGAAAAAAAGTTCGTGATCTGCTTTACAGACGTTACACTGCAGAAATAATAATAATGATAATATTTTGGATAACGCAAGTGCGCCACTTCATGATTAATTCATATCGGGACAATGCCTAATAAAAAGTAAAATATTGTCAAAGTCGCGTCTGTTCGCGAGGAACATACGAAATAAATCATCGAAACTTGAGATGTATACTTGATTGCTACAGACGTATGCTTCATGTATATTATGAGCGCACGAGTGCGTGTGTGTGTTTGTACACTTGCTATACCATTGGCGCAGAGTGATCGAATCTGAATGGATATGAATTTGAAAATAGTCGCGCCACTGTATGCAGCCTGTACGCGGGAGCTAGTTATACATACTACATTCATACGGTGATCCTGACTCCAACGACGACGACACTAACGACGAGAGCTTCGTTTTCTTCCCGTTTCAGGTCAATCGTTCACTCTCGTCTTCATCAAAGGATCCATTCATAATCGCGTATATGGAAAGACGCTTTATAGCTTATACTGATAGAGTATTGATTTTTTCCCACATTCGCTTACACGCACACACACACACACACACACACACACACAGTGGCATTGTCATAACTCAAGCAAAGACAAACGTAAGCACAAGATAAAGCAATACAGAGTATAACGCCGTTAATAATAATTCAAAAGTCGCAGTCGAGATGGGGCTCACCACTACTCGTAGGCGGTACCGTGGCTACGATATTAGCCTCTCATCAGGCTTCGCACTCGTACGCACGTAGCTGTCAATGGGTGCCGAGGGCAGTTATAATACGTGCTCGACGTCGAGGGTATTCATCAAATACGATACGTCAGCTACAAAGCCGGAAAACGAATGGACGATCTAGCCCACGAGTACCGTACTACATATCGACGCGCGGCTGCAGGAAAATTTGCAGCCGACGCGAAATAAACGCTTCCGTTTCAGCGTGGCGCTACCTATATATAATCCAAATGTGAAACTGACTGGCTACATAACTGCATTTTTAACACACAGAATCCAGAGTTATGGCTTCCGCCGCTGCCGAGCCCGAGATGCGGTCGAATAAGAAAATTGCATCGAAACGCGCGCACACGATGAGAAAAAAAATAGTAGAAGAGACGTACGGGCGATGAGAAATAACGACTTTACACGTATGGCCACCTCGACCTGCAACGCCGGCGGTAAACGATAAAGGAGCCGATAATTAGCGTTCGTGCAGCTGTCAATCGAATGAAGTACGCACGTGCGAGATGTGCGCGCGGCTCTACCCTTGCAAATTGAATCAAGCGCGCCTATCCTCGTGATCGCTGTAACATTGACGCGTGAGTGGGCAAAAAATTGAATTTAAATTTCGCACAACGCGTCGATGATGTGTAGAGTCGGGTTCTGTCTCACGTGCGATTAAAACTAGAAAATTTAGACGTATATGCCTCTGCTATAGTGCATGCATATCCGTAATAGTTGAGAAAGTTGACTTGAGATTTTTTCTCTCAAGCTACGTTGAGCGATCCTCATAATCAGCTCTGCGCGTTAACCCATTCTTAAGCAAGAGATCCTAATTTTTACTTCTTAATAATTTTTACTTTTTAATGTTTGCTTATGCATCAAAAAGGGAGTTTAAATGTGAACGTAGCACAATACTATAAAAGTGCGCACAATACCCATCAAAAAGTGTTACTCATGGCATTTGTATCGTAAAATACCCTTTTTATTTCTTGTTGGGCTGTAAGTGGACCCAACACCTATAGTTTTGAAAGTTTGAAAATTTGCACGCATACACTGAATCGCAATTCTCATACAGCTTAGTGGAACATTCAAAATAATGCTTTGCTCTAAATATGAGAAGAAATCAGAAATAAGTTCAAGAGCAACTAATTTAGTATAGTCTATATAATTAAGTAACACATTGGACTGCACCATGCACACGTACCCGCGTAAAAAAATTTAGGTTTCGCGGAACTTTTTTTAAGTTTGGCGATTTTGCCGAATTTATATGAACTTCATATGAACTTTGGCCCGTGAGACTCTGCCAAACTTACGTTTTCATGGACTCATTGATTGTGCAAGTTTGGCGAAAGTTTCGCATAAGTTTTGCGAAACATTCCGTAAAACTCATATAAACTTTGTAGAAACCTTGGCCCAAACGACTTACCAAACTAACATCTTCGTAGAGTCATTGATAGCAAAAGTTTCGCGAAACTTAATGTACATTTTGTGTAAATTTCTGCATTCCGCACAGTTAATATACACTTCGTACGAACTTTCGTTCATACAACTCGCTAAACTTTGCTTTTTGTAACTTGGAACTTTTTTCCAAGAAATCAAAAAAAAGTTCGTCTCGATACGATGAATATAGACAAAGATAGATAGAAGCATTTGAAAATTGACAACATTTTGATGAAACTTTTTTTTCAATACTTTTGTTGAGTAGTGTAGCATGTCCCGAACAAAAATTGTTTGTATGAAAAATCGTAAATATTTATAAAAAACTAAAAAATTACTATAAATTACAATTAATGAATGTCTGATTTGGCTTTTTATTGGTTTTCAGCTTCAATAATAACTTTTTCATAAATATCTTATTTTTGTGTCCGATGTAAATTACGCACATGGCTCAATTGGTACCGTTCACGACTCCCACTCTCAAGGACCCAGGTTCAAATCCTACCCGAGGACTCTCCCAAAAAAATCTTTAATACAAAAAAATCTTTTAAATGCCTGCGAAGTTTTAATCGCTTATCTAATTCTTCATTAAGCCTACACTGGAAGCTAAGAAATGAATAATTTTTTTTATTATTTATTAATGCTTGAAATGAAAATTAAAGTTTCGCGAAACTATCGCGAAAGTTTCGCCAAACTTGCACTACTTGAAGTCACCGAAATCAAAGTTTGGCGAGTCTCATGGCCCAAAGTTCATATGAAGTTTAGATCAACTTGCGGATTTTAAGTTTCGCAAAAGTTTCGCGAAACGTGAATTTTTTTTACGCGGGTATACATGAGGTTCCTCAAGGGTGATAAACTTTGCCGAAGCCGCAACAGCAGTTCTGCCATCAGGAGTCTCTTTTCGTCTTTTCCTGTGTCTACGTATTAATATATACGTATACATGCAACGTCTAGATGTCGCGATATTGGACGGAATTTCTAGGGTTTTGATCGACGCGTAACTATGCAGCGAGTGTTAGTGGGGAGTCGGGGTGACTATAAGCGAGAGTTGGATTTTATCATTGCCACATCTGCCACTCCGTTATATGCGTTGAGTGCGTGTATGTGTGTGTGTGCGAGCACTACCTACTACCGCTGCAAAACTTGCGTCGTGATACAGCACATGCTTTTCCGAAATCCGAACTTCCTGCATTTTCATTAAGCTTAATTATTCTCATACGCACTATATAGCACGCAAGAGCGTAGGCACTTGTGCGCGCGTGCGTGTGTTTACCAGGCTTTTCTTATGTAGGTATGTGTATTATTTTGTGCGCGCAAAGCTCGCGCGCCGGGAAAATTTATTTGTTTACCAAGATCCCGGCATTTTTCGGCAAAGTGTAAGAGAAAAAAGTTTTTAATGAAATAAGTTTCACGCATTTTATGCGTCGGAATAATTCATTCACTGCGAATTCCCTCTATTTTATCTCCTTGTTAAGTTTATAAATTAAATATAAGTGTGTATTGGTGCACCTACCGGTAGTGGATTAAAAAATGTGCCGCCCCCAGGCAAATTATCATTTGCCGCTCCCGCAGCCGGCAGCTGTTGATTTTTAAATACGGCAGAATGTGGTAAGTACCAAGAAAAATGATATTTTTTACGTTAATTTTTCAATAAAACATTATTGTTCTTACCCTTCATTTTTCTTTTAGCAGAAATAATCAGTGTCCACTGTCCATCCACAAAGTTATCAAAATCGTTCAATAGTTATCAAATCATGTTTGATAAATTTAAGGGGCCTTTCGTTACCCGACGTTTATAACAAATCCAGTAGTCAATAAAATTACACGCCCCATTCATACTTTTAAACAAGACATATAATAAATATTCTCGGCTGAGGTTTGCTCGAGCCAAATAAGTAGCAATTAGGAGTAACCCGGTTAAAAAAGAAAAGCACCGACCAAGATAGTGAACAAAGGTGTGATGATAGTTGATAGCATGAGGTTCAGTTATGACACAATCATATTGGCCCAATTTTTATTGAAATTTTAGAAAAGCTTGTACTTGAACATCTATCAAGTTTCTATATACATTTATAATTTTCAAGAAAAATAGGCTCTTTTCATTATTTCACTGATGAAATTTAAATTATTTTCTGAGAAAATATTCAAATCATATGTCTGCAATGAGTTCGAGAAATTCGTATGAGCAAAAAATTATTTATCAAAGCTGGATTATCATTTGACGTGAAATAAGATGCAATTGTGCATACATTTTTGATTATAAAAAAATCATATTTATCACATACGTGTTCTTAACAAACTCCGAGAATTGTCCGATTAATAGTTTTCAAGAATTTTAATAAACTGTTTTTTAATGTCAACTGAAGTTCGATGTAAGTACACAAATCTAATGATCTTGGTGGGCCGTCATTTGGTGCTTCGAAAAATCTGATTTATTTCCAAATTTCCTCTCGCACTTGTCGCATGAAAAATCTAGCTCGTGAACTGTATTTTGGTGTCTAATCAAATTCCTTTGCTTTCCCAATTTATTGTCGCAATTGTCGCATGGATAATCTTTCCTACTTCATGGGCTGTTTTTTGATGTCTCATCAAATTGCCTCGTTGTCCAAATTTTCTCTCACACTTGTCGCATGCGTAATCATTGCGTCCCTCGTGTACTGTTCTTTGATGCTTCAACAAATCTGATTTCGTCCAAATTTCGTCTGACATTCATTGCATGAGAAATTTTTACAACTCTTAAGTATTGTCTTTTTGGTGGTGAATCACAATCCATTTTTGTTCAAATTTCTGTTCGCATTTGTCACATGCAGAATCGTTGCAACCTTCATGTACAGTTTTTTGGTGTTTGTACAAACCTGATTTTTGCCCAAATTTTTTCTCGCATTTATTGCATGCAAAATCTTTGCGACCTTCGTGTACTGTCTTTTGGTGTGAAAGCAAATGCGATTTTTGTCCAAATTTCTGCTCGCACTCGTCGCATGCGAAACGTTTGCTATCGTCGTGGAAATCGCTGTTTATTACCAAATCTTTTGGCGCACTTTTCGCATAAGTAATTCTGAAATACTTCGTGGAATATTTTTTTGTGCTTGAGCAAATTTGATTTATTTTCAAATTTCCTCTCGCACTTGTTGCATGTGAAATCTTCACGATCTTTGTGTACTAATTTTTTATGCATATTCAAACTCGATTTTTTTACAAATTTCTTCTCACATCTGTCACTTGTAAACTTGTTGCGGCCTTTGTGTACCAATATTTGGTGTCTACTCAAATGACTTCGGAACTCGAATTTCTTTTCACATTTGTCACATGCGTAATTCGTCTGATTATTATGAAATTTGTTTCGGTGTGTAATTATATTCGATTCTTGTGTAAATACCCCGTGGCAAATCTCAGAAAAGTCTTCTTTGTCGTCTGAAACAACAATGTCGCGTTCACTTAAATTAGTTTCCAAGTCAACTTCTTCGGATTTCTTCTCTTTTTTATTCATTTTGATAAATAAAATGATGGATCCTTCTATTTATTGCCACGGAAATGGACTGAGTAAAATGTATCTTTTGGTGTTATGGCTTGTTTCATGGGAAATGATAACATTCAAACTCATTTATTTATATTATAAACATGATTAATTTTTAAGGGACCATGTCCAAATCGTTTCTGATCATATTGTTTACAATTGAATTACTGATTTGTCTGTTTAAACATTGTCCTTCCAAATGTCAACTAGTTTAGAATTTTAACTTAGTGACGATTTCTTTAAGGAGTTTTTTTGCTCTTACACAATATATCATAAATTATAAAACAATTTAATATTCATTTTGAAATTTATCGCCCCACACCATGACGTGGTTCTGTACAATATATATTTATTCGATTAAACCTATAACAATAAGTAATCGGAAGGCAATGATTAAGTGATTTGATGAAAGAGCTGTATATCAAATATGATAAACTCAAAAACGGTAAACGTTTAGAGACCCCCGCGTTTCCGATCGTACATACAACAAAGTCGCGCAAACGCGATTTTCTCGTGTTTTCATCGCTTATGTGTACTTCTTCTCTTTCGTTCTTGCGGGCTCTTCTTCGCAAACGCGTCTATTGAAACTTTGGCGTACCGACTGCGGCTGCCGTCGTCGTGCGGCGTGCAACACGGCCCGGACACGAAGCAGCAGCAGGGGGGCTAACAACTCAACTTTTCTCTCCCGCGCGCGCGCGATCTCGAGGAGCGCTTTTAGCGCGTTCAGGCAGTGAAAAGCCTATAGCTCGCGCCTGCAAAAAAGTTACGCTCTTTTTAATATATATCATGCTACCTTTCTCACGATTGTCACACTTATAGTTGCGCACACATACATGCAGTAAGAAAATATGACTTTTCATAAGTAGACCTATACGCGTTTCAGAAAAAGTCATAGCTAGCGACGCTCCAAAATTCGTATATCATACTTCGAGGTAATGATTGAGCTTGGCGAAATTATATGAAGCCGCGCGCAATGGTCAGTTGTCAACTCAAATGTCTTCTCTCTCATTATCTCTCTCTCTCTACTACGTGATCTCAATGACACACGATATACATTACGTATTATGTACAATGTGCGGATAATCGACGATGACGAGCTGCCGTTCGACGTGAAACACTCGAAGCTCACAATACGAGAGAGTATCCCACGTGCATGCGGATGTACCAGTAATAAACATAAATTCCCTCACTGCCCGCGAGAGCTGTCAACGCAAGCGGATAGTAGAAATAGCTCGAGAGTGTATTACTTGCATCGCTATAGATATAAATTTAAAGCCACAAAATTTCAACCGAATCGAACTCTTAGATAGGCATTATACAGCTCATATAAAAAATAAAATACAACACATAACGCGCGCGCATAAATCGTCGCAAGTTCTGATACAAGCGCGAGATGTGCGTATGAAATTTCGATTAAAAGTTATATAACAGCGGCTGCAGCAGCAGCAGCAGAGAGCGCAAAGATTGTTGAAAAGTCCTTGAAAGCAGTGCAGTTCATCGTCGTCGTAGTCGCGGATTCGACAAGTTTCTTCTCGCGAGAGAGGAGCACATATAGTGCGTGAGAGCCAGATATAAAGTTACTTTTTGCTTACGGCTACATTCCGCGCGAGCTGCTTCTTACCCAAGTGTAGAAAATCTGTAAAGTCTGCTGATTAGTTTGCTGCACTGCTACTGTGACAAACTTACCTCGCGCGCGCGCCTGCAGATATATATAGAGTGAGTGAAAGCACTATTACCCCTTACATCTTCAAAATTGAAATTTCATTAATAATCATTTTAAGCGCAGGGTGCGGATGAGAGAGAGAGAAAATCTGTGCGAGGCTGGAGTAGTGGAGCTTCGGAAATATTTTCCGCACGTGCCGTCGTTTTTTTTCTCCTGTTAAAGTAGCGGTATTTTCATTACATATACGTATGCTTGTGAGCTGCAAGCACTCGAAGATCCACTTTTACCTATTCATGAGCTTGACTGCTCCCTCTTTTTCTCTCTCTTCCTTTTCCTCTGTCCTGGGCACTGTACGCGCGCTCGTACAGCTACACGCTGTGCTGCTGCTGCTGCTGCTGGTCAACGAAAAATAAAAAGGACGCCCAGTACGTTGTACATAATGCAATTTGTCTCAGGGCATTTTTGCCTAAGTAGAGGCTTAACTTTATTCGCCCTCACGAGTTGTCCCGCCTCCACCTCTCTCTCTTTCCCTTTTTGAATAACATATTTACGGCTCGCTACGTAGCTTATCCGTTGCGAGTCAAGAGCGAGGCAAAAATAAGAAAAGGAAGAAGTGGTGGAAAAAGAAAAGAGAAAAATGATAGGGAGGAACTATTCGATAATATCTGGGTAGAATGAAAGAAGGAGCGCGAGCGAGTGAGCAAGAGCACTTGTCGAGTTCCGTCACGTGTCGTATTCGGTGACATATACGCGTCTGTGTGACGACACATAAGAAAGGAAAGAAAATCGAACGGATTTCGTTTATTTTACCTTCTTTTTTTGTCGCTTCTCCCGCGCGCGCCGCACTGCTTTTTCTCTTTTACGGAGCTGTACTAGAGAGAGAGACAGAGAGAGAAAGATAGGATATTGGGACAAGACCAAAGTAGACTTTTTCCTTTCGTCGGCTGTACTTCCTAGTCTCAGCTGCTCTCCCTCCCCCTATTATATATTGTTCGGCGGTCCGGGCTGCTCATGGGCGCGTTTGATTTTCCAGATGAATTTTTCATTTGATTTATAAAGAAAAGCTCCGCGAAAGCTAGAGTCGAACTTATATACCGGGTCGTCTGCCACAAGCTCCGCGCTTATTATCTTTCCATTTGTCCGAGCTTCCGGCGCTGATGCATAATAATATGCATAACAATTGGCCGCAGATCGTGTTCTTTGATATACTACAAAGTTCCATTCGTTTTCCGACGCGGCGGAATTACAATATCTTCTCCGAAAGAGGTTGCCATCATTATAATTTCGATAGATGTCCTTGATTCGCTATTCACAGGCTGGAAATCATTTTTGGTCCGAGTCTCGCGCCGGGCGTCACGCACACATCGATATGATATAAATCAAAATCAGAATCCTCTCGTCGTGTTCCGCGCACATCACGTATATCTAATTAATTAATATCTCGGCTTCGGGAGCAGTAGCAGCGGTGGCGGCGGCGACGTCGGCGGCGAGAGTTACTCCATCGGAATGTCAATACGAACTATACGATTAACCACTGCGCGAAGCTGCATATAATATACGTAACACCGGGCTGGGTTTAATTCTCACAGAATTAAACTCGCAAACCAGTGCTTATAATAATCGATACATATAATAATAATATTATACTATTATGCGTCCATCGCTTAGCGAGCTGATAATTAATATTCTGAGATCGTGCTCGATTCTTTTTTTTCTTTTCCCTCTCTCTCGTCAGTAAGGCCGGCAAAAACCTCGACGAATATATGGAAATTTAATAACGATACTTTCTTGTTTGCTCTTGTTTCGAGGCCTACGCGTATCTGAAAATAATTTATCACAATTTGCGCTCAACCCCACACAATCGGCCTTTATTTCGACGCAGTGCTTAATTTGTACGATTGGCTATACTAAGAATCTTACATCCATTGCGATGTGCGTCGGACGTGTACTACAGCACTTGAAGGGTAGTAGCGAGCGATTGCCGTTGACACAAGGGGGCTCATCGATCCTTGCCTACGTCAGAATCAGAGAGAGAGGTGTATCGGTGCGAGCTGCAAAGAGAAGCAAAACGATCAATTATACGCAGGGAATCGGGACAAACTCGTAAATCCAGCATCCGGAGCGCTATATACGTGAAATACCGCATCGCAGCAGTTACAAGCCGAGTTCCAAGCGTAAGACGACGCGCGACGATATTAAAACAACGTCGAAGGGGTTAACAGTCGTATTTGTACAAAGTCTGGTGCTTCACACATAGGATGTATAATATAGAGATAGGAGCCGACTTGCTGATCGTGCACACAGCAAACATCATACATAGCTCTAGGAGAGAGTCGTGAGAGAGAACGAGCTTTTCGACGATCTGTCCGCACGTGTACGTATCGCACTGTAACAACGTCGCTCGCGCGCGCTCGGGAGCGCATGGCGCATTGCGCTGACCAAAGCGCGTCGAGCCGTACTGTATACGCGTGTGACGAGCTTGCACACACACACACGAGCTGTATACTGCCAAGCGAGTTTGTACCCGAGCGAGCGTCACAGCTGCCAGCTGCTGCTACTCTACTCATGCTGTACTTCTCTGCAATAACATGTATATATAATTTACACGAGCAAATGATCGTCAACGTACACAAGGTGTCTGTGCATGCAAGTCCTGCGATGCGAGAGGTAATCTAAACCGCATCAAGGTGTGACGCGGCGGGCAAGAATTTCTTCGATTTTTCCATTTAACCGTTGGTGCGAGGGGAAATTCGAGCTATTTGAACGCACACGTGCTCGTCCTCTAAAAGAGGACGATTTAACGCTATGATATTTTAAGCGCGTCATTAGCCGACTCGCCGGACTCGCGCTGCGAATGAATATCGTAGATATCGCATCCGGCGATCCCTAAAATGGTACAATGGACAACTGCTGATGTCTATTATACGCGCTTTGCGTGTGTGAATATGCGTGTATGCAGTCATACACACATACAGAGAGAGCAAAGGTCCAAAGCTGTGGTTCATTACACGAGACAAGAGCTGTGTATAGCGGGCGCACAGCTCGTCGCCCCGACGGTGGTCGCCCATGTATTGCCCAGCAGCAGCAGCGGCCTAGGTATATAACGGTCTAATTTGCTCTTCTCGCGCGAGCACCGAACATGGCCCCATTGGCTCTATATAGGATATATACCGCTGCCTATGCAGTTGCAGCAGCACAAGCACAAGCAGCAGCAGCAACGCGTGGAGAGGATGGACTTTGACACTGACAGCGCGTGGCTAGCATATGTCTCTCACCACTTTGTCATTTGCCTCGTGGGTCTCTCTCTCTCTATCCCTCTCTACCTCGCTCTTTATACCTGCTTCTGAATATATATGCGTATCGCATACGACGAATATATATACCTATAACTATCGCTATAAGTGTTATACGCGCGCCTGGCGATTGATGGACACGGGCCGGTTGTGCGATATACCCATGGAGCATGAATGCATGTGCGCGCAGTGCAACTATACACGAACGCAGACAGCGGATAGTATAGTAAGGGATGCGGAGCTTTCAGTCATATCGGCCCCATTCGAGCTTGCGACGAGAACGAGGTTGCTGCGGGCACTTATTGTGTTTTGATCGATCAACGATTTTCGACGCGCCTCTCAAAATTTTCCTCTCGTGTACTTGTGAAGCACTAGTATATACGACGGGAAATCCGTTGCGGTCATTGTATCAAACGTAATTATGTAAGAGCTTAATTCAATGATGTATTAAATAAGTAGGCACCGGCTGCGCACGTTTTCGAGACGATTTTTCGTTTTTATGCTACTTGCAGAGAACAACATGGTGGGGTCGTCGTTCGGCTAAGTAGGCGGGCGGCGGCACGAGATTACCGACGCCAAATAGACTGCTGCTACTGCCGCGGCACACGCACTGTATACGTGCTGCAGGGGGATGCTCACAATCGCGCGGAAGACCCAATGTTTACCAGCAAGCTCCGCGAAGCGCGCAATAGACAATAAGCATCGGCATTGTCTTTTACTTGGAGCGCACAGACAGGCAGGCAGCAAGCGGGAACTCCGCGAGGGAATTGCCCCGGCTAAGACGCTTTATGTTCATCGTCAGCGTCAGGCTCGAGTGAGAACAGAGAGAGAGAGAGAGAAAGACGGAGACCACTGTAACGCGGTGGCAGATTTCGAGTGGCTGCTTTACCTATTGAGTGAAAGGGTGAGATAGAGAGAGAGAGAGGTTTCTGGGCGATCGTCTACGCCTGTATAATAATTAATTTCTCAGTTTCTCTCTCTCGTAAAGGAACTATGTCGCCGGCAATTATATGCTCAAGAGAGAGAGAGAGGGAGAGGGTTGCTAATAACTCGAGTTCTACACAGGGGCCTTCTCCAAGAATACATTATAGCTATTATTATTTAAGAGATGTTAATTGAAAATGATAAAGTATGCCTGCACCTGCAGGTCCTGCACACTACATGCATAAATAGAAATTTTACCCAATTATAAGCATCGTACTGCTAATGTTTGTAACCCAACAAACATAAATCGATACAGATTCGTATATTTGAGAATGAATGTGTGCAAATGTGGGAATCGATACATTGTTGAACATCATTTTTAAATAAACTCAAAGGCTTGTCACAAATGACATGTGTCATTTTCTTAGAATGTACAAATTAAATTATTATGTTTCAATTTGATAAAATTATCATGTGAAAAGAAAAACACGTTACAATATTATAAAAACCATGAAAATGTCTCACACTTTGCATATATAAATAATTTTTAAAAATAAAGAGAGAATATGTATTGAGACACAGTTGAGACAGCAAAATTGAGTGTCCACTACATTCTTGGTTGAGTTCAAATGTAATCGCTTAAAAAATTTTAATTTGCTACCTTGCGACAAATATTTTTAAAACAAATAAAAGTGATTTTTAAGTAATTTTTAGCAATTTAGATGTTAAAAAATTTATTCAAATGGTAAAAGTCAATTTTGATTGAAAACTTTATTGATATTTTATGTTATTAACTTCAAGCATACTTAAAGAATGTGATGAATGTTGGGATTGTAATTGATAACGACTAAGATTTAAATTTTTTTTAAGATTTACTGATTTTCTGTTATATACATCTTTGACATTCTGCCTCCTTACTATCAAAAATAAAAACTTGAATGAGAAACTTGTGTATGCCACAAAATCAGTCCTCCACGTATATAAAACTTAATCCAGCTGAAACAATTAATACAAAATTAATGTAGACTTTGCTCATAACTCATAAACATTAAAATTTCATTAAAATATAGTTATATTGGGTATTCAACCAATATACATAAGAAAAATTTTAAAAAAGTTTATAAATAAAAATTGGGTGTAATTGTTATGAATCTTTACCTTCTTGAAGCCGATGTCAGCAGCGTATTCTCTGAAGCACTGACGACACAGGTTTAATCCGTATTTACGGATTATACCATGTCTATTGGCGCAAGCACCGCTGGAAAAATTAATATATATTTTAGAAAAACTAAAACAAATTACTGAACATATACGTCGGAAACACATAAGCGTGAAACACGTGGTACATGAGGTTAAGAGATTTTTAAATATATTTAACCGATGCGTCTGAGTTCATATAGCTCATAGGAAATATTTTTAATTAATTGATATTAAAAAATATAAATCAATTATTAGTAAACAATATAACTAAAAACCACAAGAAATACGTAAGCTACAAACGCTACGTTTCGGGGTTAGAATACTGTGTCAACAAAAGTTTTATAATGTTACATTGACTCGGCGCACGAAATATCAATAAACAAATTGTAAAACTTACCAGGATCTGGATCCTTGACCGTATTTGCGAGGATGAGAGTAATGGATATTTTCATGACCCATGATTATCGAGATTTTTAATTCGGCGAGCGAACGGTTATATCGATTTGCGAAAAAGAAAGAAAATTTTTGTGTTGCTTCGGCAGGTTTAATGCTCTGTAGTCCGATGTGCGCGCGTCGGTGCACGATCAAAGCTCTTCAAAGCAGCACCTATAGTAGGCGGGAAAATCAAATTCGTCTAAAGACGTAAATTAAAATATATATTGTAAATTTTTTTTCATTTATTAAAATAAAAATAATTCAAATATTTTCATAATTAAACCATAGACCATACCGTAATGCCAGGAAAATTATCGAGCGTGTAAATTGAAAAGAAGAAGTTTTCGCCTTGTGTTAGAATTTCAATGCAATACAAAATAATACATTTCACAAGAATTGTTTATTGTTTCATCTACATATGTACAGAAAAAATTTCAAACAGTAAGTATAAGAATGAAGGATTGAATAAAAGTGTATTATTTATTACCTGTTATTGTATACCCTTACCTCTTAGCTATTGCTTCAACAAGATTCATATTTATAGTATCATGAATAAAAATTGGTTTTTACATAAAAGTTAATAATTACTATGTATAAATGATATTGTAGATTAAAGTGACAAGAAATTATACAGTAAAAATGAATATTTCATTAAACAATTGTATATAAGAATAAAATATATAAAATTTACATCTCGTGATTGGGATAAAAATATACTTGAAAAACTAAAGTTAGACTTTAAATAAGTTTTCTATATTTACTATTTGTTCGCAGGGCTCTGAAATGATTAAATATAATTCGTATTCAATCGACAAGTCTAAGTAATTAGATTTTGACATAACATGAAAATTGTCCATAGTTAATATTATCATCATTGGGTCTTCTCACTGGTATCATTCGATTTTTTAACTTTACAGTAATAAAAGCGCTTTTCAATATTCACGTTAGAATCTTTGTACCAATTAATACTTTTCACTCTTACTTGCTTGTATACTTATAATTACACATTTACAACCACTAATAATAACTCACTAAGATTTTCTAAACTCTAATGAAATTTTGTTTTATAATTCTACTAATGCCAAATCATCTCATTTACATTACACAAAATATATTATAAATGTTTATGTTGCAAAGCTTATTAATTTATTTATTAGACTGAGAATAAGTTTTATCTTTTAACAGTATTTTTTCTAATACTCAATCGTCGTGCACGGGGAAGATAAATAAAATCATAAGTATATAAATACAAAACTTCTATTATTTGATATAGGTATTATTTGTATGACCAATACATAAGACAATATACTTTTTAATTAACTATTATGTTACATTATTGAAGTTCATTTTGCAACTCAACATGAGATGATTTCAGCAGGTATTTCCATGCAAACTATATCTTAATTTATTCAACAAAGCATAGAAACATATTTTTTAAATATGCACTGCAATTTCAGCTTATATACAAAAAAACATGAGAGCATATTTTTAATATCCACTACAATTTGGACTTATATATCACATTTACATTTATTACAAGCAGTCCTCAAATAAGAAATTTCACTTAACTAGAAAAATTCATGCAACCATTCACTCTTTTAATGTAAAATGATACCATTTGGAAACATTTATTCAAAGAATGAATCACTCAAGAAGAGTTGCAGTAATTCCTAGGTCAATTTGATTACAAAACCGTCCAATTGTTTGTTACTGGACACGCTTTGATCCGTCTTTACTTTCTTAGTCTTAGAAAGATCGGAAGAAGCAGATCGTTTAAGAGTAAACGTTTTTGCAGTTGGAAAAGTATCAGTTTTGGAGTGCCCTCCAAAACCATCGAACACAGTGGTTGAATCTTTTGATAGAGTACCCTGTGGTAAATAATTAAATAAGTTATTTGTACGATAAAAATAAAATAAAAAAATTGTATAATTAATTACTTTTTGTGCAGCTTCAAATTTTTTTGAAGACATAAACATTCTGTTCGATACACTAGTGCGCGATCCTCTTTGAGTATCTCTATCTTTCAGACCCAATACACTTTTTGATTTAGTAGGAAGGTATGGTGAGTTTTCTTTCATCCCCTTGAGGTTTGACTACAATTGAATTTTATAATTATTATATTATAATACAATGGAAAGTAAATGCAAATAAATAATTGATTATATTTACAGATACTATAATGAGATCTGAGTCATCCTTATTATTGAAAAATTTCAATTTTTTGGAAGCTCTAGTTGGAGACTCATCCAAAAATGAATTATCTCGCTTAGAAGAACTTTTGGTCGAACAAGATGGCAGAGCACGATAGTCCGGACTTTCAATGCTATCTAAGGAAACATTGTGCAATATGACTTGCTCATTATCTTTAGTTTCTTGGTTTTTTCTATCAAGTTTCCTTGTTAATTCAAGATTTTCACTTCTATTTATAGCAAGTTCTTCTTCCAATCTTTCACTATGAACCACATGAAGAAAATTTAATTCATATCAAATGTAAATAATTCAATTTGAATAAAAATAAATTTCACAAACATTTTTTTTTGAAAGTCTTCTACCAAAGAAATTTTTTCAGTTTTTACAGTTTGTAATTCATGTTGCAGCGCATGTATTTTATTCCTCATTTCTTTTCTTTTTGCCAAACAGATAGTCATTTCTCTGCAAAGTAAGCAACATTTTCAATAATACCAATAAACCTTTTGAGTAATTTAATAATTTAAGAATTACCCCTTTAGAATGGCGATATATGTACACAATTGTCTGTGATCTACATTTCGCTGGAGTAATTCCTCCACTTCATTAGATGTTGAGCATATTAATTGCTTAATACTTAAAAAAAAAATTTATTTTATATTACTTATTGAATTGCTTTTTATAAAAAAAATTTTTCAACAGATAACTCACTTCTCATAAGTATCAATTTTTTTTTGTAAACGTTCTTTTTCTCTGCACACACTATCATAATCTTGGCACTGAGATCGAAAATGTGCAGTTTGATCTTTTAAAGCGTGTATAGCAGATATTTGTTTTTTCACTTCAGATTCTCTTTTCTTCACCTCTTCGCGTAAACTACTATTTTGTTTCTTCAAAGTATGAAGCTCTGACTTGAAATTTTTATTTTCAGTTTCTTTGAGTTTAACTTGAAAAGATAAACTATCTAACTTTTGCTGAAGAGTAAAACTATCTTCTTTCACAGCTTCAGTATTTGCAAAATTGAAGTATATCCTTGTGACACCGTCACGCTTTACCTTGGCTCTGCATTGTGGACAAGTCTGAGACCTGCAGTAATAATATTAAATTTATCAAATTTCTGCATAACTGATTTCAGCAGAAGAATAATGATAATAAATTTTAATCAATTCATGTTTCAATCATTCACACAAATTTTATAAACACATAAAAGTATCGATGAATCATGTTAATGAATACACAAATAGAATTTATGCAAATTCAAGGGGACGAAAATATCTATAGCAAAGGTTAACAATTTTTATTCTCACTCACTTTTCCAACCACTGAACGAGACATGGAAAATGAAAGACATGGCCACAAGGTGTAATGAAAATATCGTTGGATGGTTCCAATACGTCTTGGCATATCGCGCACTGGATGTTCATTTTTCCCAGTAGAACAAAGACGCTTCAAGTGCGTAGTAAGTGAAGGTATAAGTGCATACAACATGGGAGACACATCGAACTTGATCTTTTTCTCAAGGGACTTGCTTCTGTTGGAGCTCGACAGCGGATTGTCCCATGCTTTCCTCAAAAAATAAACACTGCGCGAACAGGTTTTTTAAATGCCAGTCTCGATTTCGACGTGAGATAAGACGAATAATACTACGGAAATTCGATAAGAAGCGTCGTCCCAAACAAAACGGTCGTATATAGATATGCAGTGTGAGCGTATCAGCTGAGAGACCAAAACATTACGTCATTGGCACTGAGAGTCGTACCGAGACGCGCGGACTCGAGGTTGTATTTTCTTTTTTTTTTTTTTAAATCTTTTATTGGCTTTGGTATGATTACAAAACTGCCTATATCTATAACATAAATTAAAACCTCATGGTTTTACATGTAATACATATTCCTGGGAGGTTGTAATTAAATTCGCTCTTACATTAATCAGTATAGTAACTTAGAATTATTTTCTATGTGTACAGAGTTATAGTAATTTAAAACTTAGTTTAGATATTAAAATCACAGTTTAGTACAAAGTCAGATATGATACTAATAATTTCGTTGTTTATATTCGACAACAAGGGTATGACAGAGTATGGACCGAGTAACTGCAGTTTTCTCAACCTCCTTAACATTTTATTCCTTTGTGTTTCATATAAATGGCATTGCCAAAAAATATGTTCCACCGTCTCATCGTACTGTTCGCATTTGCATTTGCTGCTACTCACAATTTTAAATCTTGATAAATGCGCATTCGTTCCATTGTGTCCACATCTGATTCTATTGATAGTAGTAATAACTTTTCTATGCGCTCTGATATTTTCAAACCATGGCTTGCTTCCCTTGTCCCAGTATGTTTTGAAGTATAGGGTTCCTTTGGTTTCTCCCATTTCTTTGGTGTGCGTTACATCTTTTTCCTTACATAGGTACTTAAATTTAGCAAATATATCTGATACTGGTATGTCTACATTAGAGCTTATGTCTTTGGCTGCGGCTTTTTTGGCGTTTGTATCTGCGTTTTCGTTTCCTTGTAGTCCGATGTGCGCCGGGATCCAAAAGATCTCGACTTTAACATCTTTATCAGCCAGCTCAATGAGCTTTAACTTAATTTTTTCCACCAATGGTGGCTCGTTTTTGAGACCATGGATTTTGTTTAGGGCTTCGAGGTTGCTTCGTGAATCTGAAAAGATCCTGAAGACGTTCGCATTTGACTCAGTTGCTGTTTCGTTCCAGCGGCTTATTTTTTCTAGGGCGAGTATAATGGCTAAGCTTTCTGCAGTGAAAATAGACGCTAGGTTTGGTATTTTCATATCGGTTCGGAAGAATTCTTTGTTGCTCCAGACTGCACACCCAACTGCTGCATTGTCAATGTTGCCTCTTACTAGTTTTGAGCCATCGGTATAAATATCTGTTGTAGTGGCGTTTGTCGGAAATAGCTTAGAGAATTCGTTTTCTGGGTTCTTTGAGTTGAGCAGTTTTTTGCCCGTACTTACGTCGCAATTAGCTTGAAAAAAGAGTGCACTGAACGGTACTTCAAACCTGTGGTAGTTTTCGTATTGGAGAATTTGACCATTATAAAACTCACATTCTTCAAAAGTCCTGATCGTTCTTGATTTGTTGAAATTGTGTTCGTATATTGTTGTATTTGCAGTATTGGCAAGATTTTCAATGTTTCGTATGACTGGGTGGTTATGGATACTGAGACATCGCAGCAGATATCGACTGCATAAGTAGTCAAGCCTGGAATCTAGCATTGGCATTTTGGCTTCTGCGTGCATTACGTTTATAGGTGTGCTGTTTGTGTATCCTAGACACA